>NW_024426230.1:23054771-23056586 GCF_017311325.1 Ursus maritimus | reverse complement strand
TTGTTTAAAAAATCAATTTCTTCCTGTTTCAGTCTTGGTAGTTTATAGGTTTCCAGGAAGTCCTCCGTCTCTTACAGATTGCTTAATTTATTGGCATAAGGCTGTTGATAAAAGTTTCTAATAATCCTTCCAATTTCATTGGTGTTGGTTGTGACCGCTCCCCTTTCATTCACAATTTTATTAATTTGGGTCTTTTCTCTATTCTTTTGGTTAAGTCTTGCCAGCGGTCTGTCAATTTTATTAATTCTTCAAAGAACCAGCTTCTAGTTCTGTTGATCTGCTCTACTGTACTCCTGGTTTCTAATTCATTGATTTCTGCTCTAATCTTGATCTACTGCTTTCTCGTGCGTGGATTAGGCCTGTCCCTCTATTGCTGTTCCAGCTTCTTTTTCTTTTTTTTAAAGATTTTATTTATTTATTTGACAGAGATAGAGACAGCCAGCGAGAGAGGGAACACAAGCAGGGGGAGTGGGAGAGGAAGAAGCAGGCTCATAGCGGAGGAGCCTGATGTGGGGCCCTATCCCACAACGCCGGGATCACGCCCTGAGCCGAAGGCAGACGCTTAAACGCTGTGCCACACAGGCGCCCCTGCTGTTCCAGCTTCTTGAGGTGAGAATATAAAAACTGCATTTTAGATTTTTCTATTCTTTTGAGTGAGGCTTGGGTGGCTATGTATTTTCCCCTTAGGGCTGCCTTTGCAGTATCCCATAGGTTTTGGACCGTTGTGTTTTCATTCTCGTTGGTCTCCATAAATTGCTTAAATTGATTTTTGATTTCCTGGTTTATCGAGTCATTCCTGAGGAGGATGGTTCTTAGTCTCCAAGTGTTTGCGTTTCTTCCAAATTTTTCCGTCTGGTTGAGTTCCAATTTCAAAGTGTTGTGGTCTGAGAATATGCAGGGAATAATTTCAGTCTTTTGATATCGTTTGAGACCTGTTTTGTGACCCAGAACATGGTCTATTCTTGAGAATGTTCCATGGGCATTAGAATAGAATGAGTATTCTTTGGTTCTGGGGTGTAGTGTTCTATATATATCTATGAAGTCCAACTCGTCGAATATGGCATTTAAAGCTCTTGTTTCTATGTTGGTTTTCTGCTCCAGTGCTCTGTCTATTGTTGATAGTGGAGTGTTGAGGTCCCCTACTATTAATGTATTTTTACGTATATGTCTCTTTATTCTGGTTAAGAGTTGGCTTGTGTATCTTGCTGCTCCCCTGTTGGGGGCATAGATATTTATAATTGTCATATCCACTTGTTGGGTACATCCTTTAAGAACAATATAGTGCCCTTCTGTGTCTCTAACTATAGTCTTTAGTTTAAAATCCAATCTGTCTGATATGAGAATTGCTACCCCAGCTCTCTTTTGAGGTCCATTGGCGTGAAAGTTGGTGTTTCAGCCCTTTACTTTCAGTCTGAATGTATCTTTAGGTTCCAAATGAGTCTCTTGTAGACAGCAAATGGATGGGTCATGTGTTTTTATCCAATCTGCAACCCTGTGGCGTGTATGGGAGCATTTAGGCCATTTACATTGAGACTGATTATTGAGAGATATGATTTTAATGATGCCATGTTGTCAGTAAAGACTTTGTTTCTATAGATTGTGACTTTCTGTTCTGTATCACTCTTGGGGCATTTTTACTTTTATAGAACCCTCCTTAATATCTCCTGTAGGGCTGGTTTCGTGGTTAAGAAATTGGTCAATGACTGGCGATTCTGGAAGGTCTTTATTTCTCCATCAATTCTGAATGACAGCCTTGCTGGATAAAGGATCCTTGGCTGCATGTTTTTCTCTGAAAGAGCTTTAAAATGCCCCCCC
>NW_024426230.1:22984094-23054033 GCF_017311325.1 Ursus maritimus | reverse complement strand
TGGAAATACCGGCTCAGGAGTGCCATCCCCATCCCCCCTCGCAGGGACGGAACTCTACCCAAACAGGGTTGCCTGGTATCGGCGCGCAGGCCCCTCCCAGGCCACGAAGGCAGGCGGAAAAATCAAGCCTCCCGGGGCCTGGGTGGCGCGCAGTCACTGAGCACCTGTCTTCGACAGGCGTGATCCCATTCTGGAAAGAGTCCCTCATCGGGCTCCTCCGCTGGGAGCCTCTTCTTCCTCCCCACTCCCCTGCTTCTGTTCCCTCTCTCTCCTGGTTGGCTGCCACATAAATAAAGGCTTTTGTTCTCTGGCGGCTTTCCCTGGTGGTTTGCTGTGCCTCTTCTGAGAGTCAGAGCAGCAGCGGCCGAATCTCAGCCTCTGTCACGGAACAGAAGGATTGCGGCCCGTTCTCTACTAATGTTCTGGCCACTTTAACTCTGTTACTGTTGGTGCTGCTCAACCCTGCAGCCTCCTGAGATGTGCACCCCACACACGGCGTCCCAGCCCTCACTTCCAGGACTGGCGCGTCTCTTTCCTTTGTGTTTTAACACTGCCAACTGCCAGCCGCCAGCTGCCCCCGCGCCCCCGGAGCTCCCGGTCTCAGTCTGGTTCCAGTGAGCACAAGGGAGTTCCGTGAGAAGTCTGGTGGCACGCGCTTCCCGCTCACGGTCACAGTCTGTTTTCTGGCAGGTGCTGTCCGCGAGTCCGCCCGCTCCCCCGTGCAGGTGGCTACCGCTTCCCGGCGCCCAAACGCAGCGGCTCCCTCCCCCTTCCGTTTATCTTTCGATATCTGTGCTCGATTTCACGGCTCCCTGCTTCGTACCTCAATACTCAGCGCTGGAGATGTTCGTTTGTAGAGATCCAGATGTATCTTCCTGCGTCTCAGGCTGATTCTGTGGATGTTCAGGTTGGTCTGGTACCTATCCAGCTCAACTTAGGGGACCGGCTGAAAAAGGGGTCCCCTATTCCTCCGCCATCTTAACTCCCCCTTTTCCATCCATTTCTTTTGGAAAAGAATCCACGCTAATTTCCTCTGTGTTATCTCTACTTATGATGTTTTCTGGTTAATTTTAAATATCTTCCATCATGCAGATTCTATAGCAGTTGTAGAATTCTGGCAACTTGAACATTTCTTGTTGCATACTCTGTATAACTTCATTATTTTTTATTAAATTTTACAAAAAGTCACTCTTTTATAAAAGAACTAATCAAGTATGTGCGTTCTACATATACACACACACACTCTTATATAAATATATACTCTGTCCAAATTGCATAGATTTCAGT
Source organism: Ursus maritimus (assembly GCF_017311325.1). Lineage (NCBI taxonomy): Eukaryota > Metazoa > Chordata > Mammalia > Carnivora > Ursidae > Ursus > Ursus maritimus. The sequence continues at coordinate 23,052,746 of NW_024426230.1, read as the reverse complement.
TTTCAAGGAGAAAGACATAATATTTCTCATTTTAATATGTCTAGATGAAACACATTTTCAAATATTTTGTACTAACCTCTATGCTTTAATATCTAGCAATCTATCCTTCATTATGTTAAATGCATTTAAAAAAAAAGTATCCTGTGCAAAATCCACAGATGACTCCCTGGCATACAAAATGGGTTCATCCCCATAAAAATGCAAATTAACTGTGTGCAAACATAAGCCTTGAGCATTTGTATAGAAAATAAAAAAAGTCTTCTAACTGAGCCCCAAGGAGCTCTACCAACAATGAGCTGATCCACAGCCACCGTAATGGCCCCGGATACATTACAGAGTCTTTCTCTGAAGATATTTCCTGAGTATTTAACCAGAAATTCAAAAGTTTTTAATCAGAAAATGGTCTGTTCGAAAAGAATTAAAGACCTGTTAGGCCTTTGCAGAGCAGAGTAGCCCTACATCCTGTCAGTCTGAGATTATACGGGCATTGTAAATTTTCTGAATGGGAGCAGAAATGGGGCAGTAATTGGATCAAACTCTGAAATGATCAATGAACAAAGAGAAGTAATTATTTAACCAGGAGCAAGCAAGAGCTTCCGAGCCTTTGGCGGTCTTTTCTCGGGGCTATCTGGAACTGTGCGTGCTCGGCTGTGTTAGAAAGCCTGGCTCTGGCACTCACACGCTCTGGCCCGTGGTTGACACAGCCAAGCTGCGGCCATCTCTTGCCTTCTGCAGGGAAAACGTCGCTGAAGCTCTGGACTGAGTTTAAGTTGCGTGTGTATTCCTGTCGTAAAAGTCTGATACGTGTGACGTATGCATTACTATATTTAACTCCCCTTCATATTCTTTAGTGCGTGAAAATCACCAAAGAAACAGTCTAGGGAAACTGTTGCCCGGTAGACTGGGGAGACCCCGGGGCCCTGAGGCCTCCGCCCAGCCTGTGGCTGAGATGTCCCTGGAGGCTCTTAGTCTCCTTGCAAGCAAAAATTCAAGGACGGAGCCCACACAGTGGGAAAGCTGATGACAGTGACAGTCTACTCTTGAGATAGGAGAGCAGGCAAGCTCCACGGAGAGCCACATGCCCCAGGGTTTGGGTCTCTTTGACTGACAGTGTTATTCAGGGGTGAATATTTATTACTTGGGGAGGAGATTTCCTTGGGAGCAGGTTTTGAGCTTTTCGCCCTTACTTGACAGAGCCTCTGGCTTTCTTTGTCTCGGGCCTGTCTGGTTTGCTTTCTTGTGGCTTTGTGTTGGAGTGCTATCAGGACAGGCCTCTGACTCTCCTCTTAGCTGACCCTGACTCCCCCTTTGCAGGAATATGACCTCCAGTCATCCTGTTAAAACCTAACTGCTTATTCTAACGAAACTAGCAATCACCCTTCCCAGTCTGTTTACCAAAACATTGTATCATTTAGCAAGTCACTCCGATATGGTTAATCCTGTGGCTCCTTCTTTTGCTTCTACTCAAGGCAAGAGTTGGGGGCGGGGGTGGGGGTGGGGGTGGGGGAGAGAAAAGCCCATACAAATCCCTGGGGCTCAGGAGATCAGGCGGAAGCCAGGCATAAGGGCCAATCCTCTATGCATGATTTGAGCCACTTTGCCCTGCTGGGGAATGGAATGTTTTTTACCCCCCTCTGGGATTCTTGGGGGCCCTGCCCCTCTTTTTCTCCACCTTTCTCTTGTTTTCTTTCTACAACAGCACTGTCCTTAATGAGTTCCTATTTCTTCCATGTGTTATTTCCAACCTTTGGACCCATCCATATTGTTCGAAAGCGATTCTTGAGTATATAATTATAAAGCCAGTTGACCCACATAAAATTTTACTAACTGTAGCAGAGTTTTCCTAAATCTTCCCTACACAATGCAGTTTGCAAATTAGGCAGTTTCAGTGTTGGCATGCATTCTGAACTCTGACCCACTATGACAGTAGGAAGTGGCAACTGTTCGGGTTTTCCTCCTTCAACTTCATTTTCTCTCCTCCTCTCTGTCTGCCTTGAGCAAAATGGCGCATCAGCGGATGAGGAGTGCAGGAGTGGTGGGGGCAGGGGACGTTGTGTGTACTTCATCTAGGGTAGGGTTCTGGAGTGGATGAAGTCCCAGGTAGAGAGTATCTCCTTGGCTCTAGTAGACAGGCTCACCCAGGGGCCTGTGTTCCAGCCAGGCAGGGAAGCGACAGAATTAGTCTCTTCCTCAAGGCTGGCATAGGTTGAGTAAAGGAAGCCACGGGACCAGAAATGCCTTTCAGACCAGATTAAGTGAAGATCCACAGAAAGATAGGCCAGACCTGAATTGGGGGCCTCAGCGGATATACCCTGGCCAGCATACAGCCTGGCTCTGGAACCCATAGACGGGCCATCCTCAGTGTCTGAATATTCTGAATAGCTCTGGAAACCTTGACATAAACCTGGAGGGAAGTGTGGGACTCCAAATGGATAGGGACTAAGTTTCTGCGTTCCTGGTAGGAAGAGAAATGGCATTAAATTATTTAAAAATAGAGTTATCACTTGTGCACAGGAGTTTGTAGACTGGGCTCACTCTGCCTTCGTAATAGGCTAAGAGCATGTCCTGCAAGGTGGTTGGCCTTCTTGTGAAGCCACCTGTATTATAAGTCTTTTTTAAAAAGCCTTTCCTTTTCTCTCTCCCTCTCTTGTTGCCTTTTAGTTCTCTCAATCTTTTTCCTTGAGTAGTATTATTAGAAAACTCGGTACCCCTCTTTAAGTGGGGAGGGTAATGAACTCTGTCAAGAAATAAAGCCAGCAATCAGAAGGCCTCGTTATGGAAACAGGATGAAGAATCATACCAGTGATGGCTGGGACCTGGTAAATTCCGCATTGCTAGTGAGAAATGGGCTAAAACCGCAGGGGCCGGGCTGCTTCACCCACCCATGTTGAATGACTCTGAAAAAGACCTGGAGCCTTTTAATCCATTTAAGAACAAACGGGAAAGCCTGGATTTCCTGGGGGCAAGATTAAATTTGTCAAATATACAGAGCCAAGAGCAGTTACAGCCCTCAGAGTGATAACCTCTGCTCCTGTCCCAGTTACAAGATTTGGGTGTGGGCCTGGGCTCCTCTGGGTCCTGGGTGAGGACTGGCTGGGTGAAAGCCTGTTCTCAGGAAGCTTCTGGTAATGACAAGGCCTGTCTCACGCTGGAAGACTCGCACCTGCTAGGATTTCAGGGCTTCTTGGGAGATTCATTGCCTCAATCCCACCAAATGCCATTCTGACACTAGCTGAAAATGGTAAATAAGTTTGAAGACAGAAATTGAGGGAAAGGAGGAGTAAAATTAGCCGAAGGCTGTGATTTCTTTAATTTTTCAATACTAGTGAATGATAAATGCAGGAGTGGACTTTTCTGGTAAATTGTTAGAGCAAACTCAGTTAAGGCTCCCCATTGCGATTTTAAGAATGTCTGGAAAACATGGAGTTCCTTATCTTGAAGGGAGCCTTGAGTATTAAGGGACATAGGCCCAGCTGAGGGCAGACTAATGCAGACCACCTCCGGGTGCGGAAGGCCCAGGACTGGCCCAGATGGCTAGACAGCGACACCTGTGTAGAGAAGCCCTGTCTGTGGGAGAGCTATTATACACACAGCTTACAGGCAAGGCCAGAGAACTCCAGGAGAATCCAGAAAGCTGTAATGAAGGTTTGGAGTCAGGAAGAACACTGAGAAAACAGCCGCTTGGAGCCAAGAATTAAGGAAGAAAATAGAGGCTATGGCCAGACAGGCCTTGAAATTCTGACTGTTAAGTCTGTGCTCGTAAGTTGCCCCTGTGGATGCAAAGGAAGTTGAGTGGAATCAGGTGTGCACACTGGCTCTGCGAAAGCAGACCCCAGCTCACCACCGGTACCAGATTCCTTATAAAAACCCTTCTCTGGGCCTCGTGCTTCTCTGGTCTCATACTACTCAGAGCCCTCGGATTTCTCTCCCACGCCGCGGTGAGGAATCGGCCTCCTTCACCCAGCATGGTAAGCTCAAGGTCTTTTCCTGGACGGGCTCCCTTTTCATGAGGTATGTGACTAATTGCTTGCCTGGTTTTAGGCTTGTCTTGACTGATTCCACTTAATGAGCATTGTTCTTACTACTTTCCTGCTCCACGGGTGATATTTCTAATTGAGGAGACCCTTTCATGAATATAAATAGAGCATGGTGCCAAATGTGAACACCCATTATAGTTTAAATTTCTTAATCTCGGCAAATGTTCTACTCTTTACCTCTCTGTGAATGCTTTGCATATGGTGGCCATTTATTAAACCTTGAGTAATGACTCTTGCTCTGTATCTGGCACTCCCAGATGAACTGGTCTTTCCTAACCCTTGTCTTATACATTTCTTATCTTTCTTTCTTTTAGGGAGCTTTCGTTTACATTAGTGGCATTCACAGATGTTCAGTGCAGAGTTTGAGGGCTTTGACCATTCTACACAGCTTGTGACTTCTACTCAATTAGGATCTAGAGCAGTTCATTCCTCCGCAACCCTTTCAGTCAATTCCCTGGCCCCCAGGATAAGCTAGTCTGATTTCCATCACCATAGATTATTTCTGCGTGGTCTTGCCTAAATATAAATGAAATAACTTGATATGTGCTCATTTGAATCTAGCTTCTTTTGTCTAACATGGTGTTTTGATGTTAATTTATGTTTTGCATGTATTAATGGCTCACCCCCTTTTTTTAGTAGTATTCCATCGTATGACTAGATCACAGTCTATGCAGGGGTTGGTAAACCTTTGAGTTGTTTCTGGTTTGTAGCTATTATGAGAAACTTCTATGATTGTTCTTGTACAAGTTTTTGTTTTGTTTTGTTTTGTTTTGTTTTTGTTTTGTTTTTGTAAGCATACTCCTATTTTTTGGGTTAATATTCAGAGATAATATTGCAGGGTCATATGATATTTCCAAAGTGGTTGTACTATTTTACACTTCCATTAGCAATGTGTAAGTGTTCTAATTGCTTGCCAGCATTCAGTATTGTCTAGTAGTTCAGCCATTTTAACAAGTAAAAATGGTATTTCATTGTGGCCCTGAATTGTGTTTTCTTGATAACTAATGCTGTTGGACAGTTTTTCATATGTTTATTGGTTCTTGTGTCTTGTGAAGTATGTGCAAATATTTTACTCATTTGAGATTGGTTGTTGGCTTTATTGAATCATAGGGCTTTTAAAAAACTTATTTTTGGATATTATTTTTGTCCTATATATAAAAAATATTCCCCCCAGTCTGTAGTTTAAGTCTTTCGGTAAGCAGAATTTTCTAGTTTTTATGAAGTCTGAGTATTATATTTTTAATTTTATGATTAGCGATTTTTATATTGTCTCCGTCTTTGCCCTTACGAAGGCCACAAAAATTTTTTCTTTTAGAAAGAGTATGTGGAGTTAAAACAGATGAACGTAGGGGAAGCAGGGAGGTGGCTTGGAAAAGAGAGGAAAGAAAACCATAGGAGACTCTTAACTAGAGAACAAACAAGGTTGCTGGGTGGGGGGGAGGTGGATGGGGGATGGGCTAACCGGCTGATGGGGGTTAAGGAGAGCACTTGTTGTGATGAGTGCCAGGAGGTAGTATGTAAATGATGAATCATTAAATTCTACTCCGGAGACCGATGTTACACTATGTTATCTAGAATTTAAATAAAAACTGGAAGGAAAAAAAAGAGTATGGCTTTAATGTTTATGATCCATCTCAAATTAGTTTTTGCCCAGAAGTCTTTAATATCTCTTCCCCTAAATATTTGATATTTTCTGGTAGTGTATTGTTCAATTGTATGAAAAACAATTGTATTTTTAATGTTTCTATTGTTTATTGCTAATATATAGAAACAGAATTGATTTTTGAGAATGTGCTTAGTTCATTATTAACTTGACTAGGTATTTAAAAGATTCTTTAGGATTTTATATGTATACAATCGTGTCATCTGTGAATACCAATCTTAGTTCTTCCTTTCCTGAAAACTTGTTTTTGGTTTCCTTGCACTGTTCATTGGCCAGAACATCTAGTGCCGTGTTGAACAGGAGTGACAAGAGTAGACATTCTAACCTTGTTCCTGACCTCAGGGAAGAGACATTTAGTCTTTCAGCATTAAGCGTGAGGTTATCTCTAGGTGTCCTTTATCAGATTGAAGAGATTTCTTCAATTCCTAGTTTGCTGAGGGCATATATTCTTTTTAAGAAATTATCAAATGGGTGTTAAATTTTGTCAAATGTTTTTCTGCATCTGTTAAGACAATCACATGAATTTTTCTTTATTATCCTTCCCCCACCCCTCCCACACATTGTTTTGTCTCATTTGCTGATGTTTTTAAAGGATTTTCCCATCTTTGATCGTAAGGAATATTGCTCTATTTTATTTTCTTATAATAGCTTTATCAGATTTTTATGTCAGAAGTTACATTGACTTTATAAAATGGGAAGTCTTTCCTCTATTGTATGAAAGTTTGTGAAGATTGGTATTCTCTCTCTCTGTCATTCTGAGACTTCAGTTACATTTTTGTTATGCTTTTTGATATTTTCCTACCAATATCGGAAGCTTTGTTCATTTTCCCCCATTTATTTCTTTGTACTATTATTTGCATATTTTCTTGTAACATATTTTTGAGTTCACTGAAACTTTCTTCTGCTCTTACGGTTATCTGATGATTTATTTCTAATACCACATTTTTTCCTTCTAGAATTTCTATTTGGTCATCCTTAGTTTCCATTTTTTTTTTCCCTGCTGAAATTCATCTGTTCACACATGGTGGTCATTTTTTCCATATAAACATATTCAACATATTAGTCATGCTTACCTTAAAAATTCTTGTCAGCCAATTTCTGTATATGGGTTTTCTCTGGGTATACATCTTTAGACCTTTTTACCCCCCTCTTATTTGGGGTTATGTTTTCATGCTTCAGTATTAAAGGTTTTTATTGTATGCTTCACATTATATGTAAAAAAGCCCCCCAAAACAAAAAACAAACAAAAACACCAACTAGAAACTGAAGTAAATATGTCCCCCCAGAAAAGGCTCAAGTTCTACTGGAGTTTTGAGGTTTCTCCTGTACAATATCCAGTTATAGGTTTATCCACTAGTATATTGGTGCTTTGCCTGCTCTCATCTTGAAAACAGGATTTTTGTCCAGTCTTGTATATGGTATACCCAAATCAGGTATTTAAACTTTATATTTCCAGGGAAAACAAAACACCCTAAAACTATGGTAACATCTCAAAGGGTAACAGACCTACTTTCTACCCCTTCCTTCTGTAGGCTTATTTATTTAGTGAATATAAAAATGTAAATGGCTGTAATTATTGAAAATCAATGTTAACCATAAATCTCTGAACAGTAACACAAAATTCCTTTCTCATTGGATATTGTGAATTAATTTAGGAGTCTGTTCTCAGGTAGAATGTAAACTCTCTAAGTTTAGACTTTTTCAGTCACTGTTGAACTCTTTTAGTCTCAAGCAGGAAGACCCAACAAAAGAAACTTTAGACGCCTTTGGTTCCTTGTTTGTGTAACGGTGCTGAGGAAGACTTACGCTGAGGGTTATAGCCAGAGCAGTGTCAGGATTTTGGAGTCCCATGTAGTTTCAGTGAATAGATACAACCTGACCTTCCGCTAAAGTAATCCTGACGAAACTCCTACCTTGAGAAGTCTGATAGCAGAGGTTACAATCCCCCCTTTGTATGAATGTGGGAAGGAGGGGAAGAAACAGACCAATTTTTTTTTTTTTAATTTTTTTTTTTTTTTTTTTTTAGGACTTTGACATTTCACAACTGAATGATTGGCTTGAGACATAGGAATCCTGTAGCACCTCTCCCAACCACCATGAAATAAATGTCTCAAGCTCTTCTCTATTTCTGAACCTTCTACACAGTACAAAATAAGTACAAAATTCAGTGTTTTTTTAAAAAAACACTGAATAGGTTTGTGTGTGTGTGTGTATGTGTTTACGTATGTGTATTTTTGGACATTAATATAGACCTTAGTGACCTTCTTTATTGGTGCTGGATAAGGATGATTTCAAAAACTCTTAAGGAAGATACTCTATGATATCTGTATTACCAGCTGCCAAAGAAATGACCTGGGAAGAACCTTCTTGAAAATTATAGTGATTAGAACTAAAAGAATTATAAATATGAAAAAAAGCTCCATGTTGTCCCCAGAGGTAGATGTGAAAAGAGATTCATTTTCTAAATTACCAGAGGAAAAAATATTTTAACAGAAGTAATTTAAAATATTATATTCCACTAAGGAAGGAGATGGATAACATAAATATTTATGGGAATAAACTCCTTGTTTCAGAATTGTGTTAAGGAAGAAAAATATTCCTACACAAAGCCTTGTCGAGTGAGAAGGAAGTGTGAGGGACTGATGATGTTTGTGATGAGTACCTCAGCCATGATTCTGGTCCAGATGTTTTATTTCCTGTGATGTCCCTATTTAATTAGTACCAGATTCAATATAGTCGCAGATGTGAATCGGTGAAATGACGATGATGAGACCATTACACTGTAGAATTGTTTTAGCTGTTCCAGTTATTTTTTTCTTCTTCTCTAATGGCTAATCATGCACTCCCATCACAAATAAAATTTGTGCATTTGGGAGAAGCCACATGTTCTATTTGGTAATGGTTGCCTCTGAGATTATTTTTCTTAAATAATTTGGATTTTCTAGATGTTTTGTGTAAACTTGAAGTTGATAGATAAAGTGGTCAAACAAATAAACAAAATGACAATGCGGTGGGTTAGAAAATTGTTCCACATAAAACATTGAATTGTTGGGTGGAAGTTTGTTGGAACAAAAGACTGAAGCATTCACATCTCAGTGTTAAGAAAAGCAGATGTGTTTGGTTTTGGATTAGAATTCTAATTAAGAGCTCTAGCTCCAGTATGATGATTCTTAACTATTTCTGAAAAATTTATCTTAGTTTGCTGGACATGCTTTTATTTCTTCTTTACCCTCTGTGTATCTTTTTCTTTTACACAGTCTGTGTCATTCACGTCATCAAAGTCCATTTCAACCATTTCCAAAGAGTTCTTAGGTGTTCCTAAAATTTATTATCAAGGCTGTAATTATAATCTACTAGATGAAATAAAAAAAAGTTCAAATAGTAAAATTCGTTCTCACTGTCCATAATGGTTTACTTGGAAATAATCTGGATTTCTACAAAACTATTGTCCTTATTTCTTGTATTTGGGTGTGCAAAGATGAATTCTCACCTTACTACGGAATTGTAGCAGCAGATATTTGTTTAGAGTCTTATATTCAATCTAAACTATTTTTGGGGGGGGTGGGGTGGGGAAACCTGAAGATATTAGCATGACATTGTTTCATTTGGATTCTAATACTACAGTAAGAATTCTAGAGATGGTTTCACGATGATGCTGTAGTGTAGTATTTATAAATCTAACAAGTAAGGTATAAAAACTTAATATTCCTCTGAAGCAGGCTATACCAATTCTTACGACAAAGTTGCTTATGGTTAAACAATTATGTGTGTTTGATTTTTGTACTTCAGGGGACCACTGGGTTGGATAGCTCCGGCTTTCTTAACTTGAACAATGCAATTTTGTTATTGATGCTGGTGGTGATGATGGTGGGAGCTAGGCAATATATAAATATATATATGTGTGTGGGGGGTGTGTATGTGTGTGTGTGTGTATATGTGTGTGTGGGGTGTGTGTGTGTGTGTGTGTGTGTGTGTGTATAGTGGAAAGTCTCTCATATAAAATATAAATCTCCCTCCTGATACATAAGGGGGAAGAGGTAACTCTTGTTCAGTGGTAACTATAAATGGACAATTGTAACAATCATTTTCTGATAAGGACAAAGGGACTGAGGGGTCAGACCCTTTGGTGATAAAGGTCTGGATCACCTCACCAGATAAACAGCTTAGACCAGTGAAAGTGCTGGCTGAAGGCAAAGGCGCCATAGAATGGCTAGTGGAGGAAGGAAGTAATAAGCTTTAATTACAGTGTTGGGACCAGCTGTAGTAGTGGGGACTAGAACTCCATGTGCAAACCATTTTAGTCTTTTTTGGTGACCGAAATTAGCCACCTTTTGGAATAAGTGTATCCTCTCTCAGGGGAGAAATTAAGTACCTTTCTTTTCTTTCTTTCTTTTTTTTTTTTTCTTGGAAGAAGATGAGCGAGAATCTGAGTTCTACAAGAGGTAAACTATGTCGTATCAGTTTAATCAAATCCCTGGGCGTTGGCCAGGATTTTCTGCTTGATGTTATGGATGACTCTCCAGGAATATTGCCTGGAACCAGCTGCATCATTCTAGACCCTAAAGGGGCAGTTTCAGTATTCATCAGAGGGAGGGTCCTTGAACTCCACCGTTGTCTTATTTTGGGGGCCGCAGTTCTCAAGTCTTCATGTTCTCAGGTCATCCTCGTAATGACCTGGTGTCATTTTCCCTCAAGTGTCCTGCTAAGAGCTTCTCCCCTTTTTCCCTGGGTCTTCCCTATTGCTGGTGAGGCACAGATGCCATGGGACCTGCTGAGTTTTCATGTGCTTATAGGCTGAGCCCAAGTAGCTTCTGTGGGGAAGGTGGGGAATGTCTGAATTTGCACCTGCCTGCTGACTTACCTCTTCTAGCAGGTGTCTGATAAGCACCACAGGTGCTGCCACTGATGTCTTGGGGTCTTTCTAGGGACCACCAGATTGGATGGTGTGGTGCCACCTGGAAGTGTCAGGGACTTGGTGTTTCATGGCGCAAATGAGCCCGTAGTAAATCCTGCCCCTTCCATGTCTCTGTGGACCATTAGGACAAACAGTAGTTCGTATTTCCTTTGTGAAGACCTCTCATGAGACTGAGCACTCAACTACATTTGGTGGAAAGCTCGGAGTAACTTGGTAACAGTCTCCACCATTTTCTCTCCCTCCTTTCCTGCCTCCTTTTCTTTTCCCTACTCCTGTTTCCCAGGAATTGCAATCCCCCAAAGAATATTAGCTTCTGGTTTCAGCCATTCAGTTTTGGCAGTGAACACTTTCATAGAAAAAGGGCCAAGGCAGTGAGGTTTCAGACTCTTTGGTAATCTGTAAGAGAAAAGGGTCTGCCTTGTTCACCGTAAATCACGTTGTCAAAGACCTACTTCACTGTCTAATTGTGTATTCACCAACCCGTTTCTAGCCATCCAGCAAGGACATTACAGCCGTCTTTGGAGGATGTTAGCTAGTGCCCAGACGTGAAATCATTAAGAGTATGATGGAATACTGCCTGAGCTTTGTGTCCTGAAGACATGTTTTTAAAGATCAAAACTTCAGTGAAGACAGCTTAGTGATGCTTTTATTGCTGAGAAACTGACAGGAGGGACTCAGAATTACATAGAAGTAACATTTCAAGAATCAAAAAGTGGGTTTATTTTTTTACAGCATATTAGCGTTTTGATAGGTCCCTGAGTTATAGTATACAGCTTTTGGAGCCTTTAAAACTTCCTTGAATGAGGTACTTCCTTCCAAATGCTGGCCCTTTTTAGGAGATGAAAACTAAAAATCCTGTCTGAAGGGGTGCTTAAGAACTGTAAGTGTATGATAGTGACTTAGGATGGAAATAGCTATTTTGACCTTTATACTTTATTGTTGGCTAAAAATCAGAAGCCACACCAATCAGTTACTTTTTCAAGTATTTTGAAATTGTAAAAAAAAAAAAAAGTTACCTTTTCAGGTATATTTAAAAAGAGCAAAATGCACTATAAAGTAAGATGAACTGCTTTATACTCCAAGTTGAAGTATATCCTGTAATTCTTGAAATTTGTGATTTATAGAGTTAAACTGCTAAGGAAGTAATGAATTTTCTAAATTGAATTCTCAAAAGGCAATCAGATCACAGTACATCTTGTAGAGGGGTACCATTGGTGAAAATTGATTAAAAATTTTTTTGTAATCTCAACTCTATAATTATGAAGGGGAACCACATCCTCAGATCTCTAAGCACAGAGTTAGTAGAGTTAGAATATTTTCCAACATTGGAGAAAATCCAACGTCCTTGACAAAGTAGTTTATTAGATTAGCCATATGAAATTACCGTTTTTGTTTCAGCCCAAGCAAGGATATAAAATGAGTGCGCGCACATATGGAGAGCTTAAAAAAGAAAACAATCACTATATGGGTTTAATAAATACCATTTTAATGCTCAAAGAAGGATAAGGGAAGCAGCCACTATTAGTTAAACAATCTGAATAAGAGGGAAAATGGTCCTTGAAGAATCATTAATAGTGCTTAGAGAATTTGTGATCCTTATTTTGTAGGAGTGAAGTTGGGTACAGGGAATATGGCTATATTTTTTATTGCTGTGTAACAAATTACCACAAATGTAGCTAATTAAAGCAACACAAATTTATTCACAAGTCTATAGGTCAGAAGTCCAGGTGGGCTCACTGGATTCTCTGCTTACAAGGTCAAAATTCAGGGTGTTGGCTGGGCTGGCCTCTTACCTGGAGGTCTAGGGAAGAGTCTGCCTTCAAGTGTATTCAAGTTGTTGGCAGCACCCAGTTCCTTGGGGCTATAGATCTGAGGTCCCCATTTGCTTGCTGGCTCTCAGTGGGGGCACACCCTCAGCTTCTTGGGGTCCCGCCATCTTCAAAGCAGCAACTGTGCCACAAGTCCTTCTCTCACTTTAAATGTCTCCTGACTTCCTCTCTGCCACAGCAAGAAAAATCTCTTTGCTTTTAAGGGCTGAAGTGATTACACAGCCTCACTGGAAAATCTCCCTTTTATAAGGTAAACTGTGCCATGTCCTATCACACACCCCAGGAGTGATACCTCATTATACTCACAAGTTCCGGTGATCAGGTTATAGAATCTTAGGGGCTATTTCTAGAAATTCTGCCTACCACAGTAACTTTGTAATTTTGAGGAAGTAGTACCAGAAGATTAATCAGAAGATTGACTTCCTGTCCTTGCTTGTCTTCCTAGACAACCAAATTATCTGCTGCCTTCCTTTTGCCTCAGAGGAGATGGGGGCCGGATGGAAAACCGAAATTGACTGTGATTCTATCGACATTTGTTTTGAGAAACTTAAGCCTGAGAAAGTATGTGGAAGTTGCCTGGCTATTTAAAAAAAAAAAAAAAGTCCCCAAGCACAAAGGAAGCAGGGTATTCTCTCAGGCTGGAACTTCCCAGCTGAGCAGGAGGCAAGTGTAAGGAGAGCAGAGAGAGACCTGTTGCCCAAGTAGTTCGTTTGGGGAGGCAGCAAATTCCTCGAGCTGGAACTGCTGTGGGGTTTATCTAGGCAAAGAGGTGTAGACTCCGCCCCATGAAGGCTCGTCGGATATGTGCCACAGAAGCATCTTCTGCTCACAAACGGCAAAGAGCCTTAAGGACCAGTCTGGTAAATATTTCAGCGACAAATTGTGGGGACTCTAAGATGACCTAGGACCTCTCCCCAGGCTTTCCTTAGCAAACGCCCATATCAGATTTCAGAACTGTGGCTTGATCCAGTGAGAGAAGAGCCCCCCAAATACAGGTTAAACACAGATGAAATTGTTGCAGAAAATGAAGTTCCACTCTGTGTGTCTGAGTATGTGGACTGTGACTCTTTCACTACCTTCCTTTTTGTCTTCTCGCTTTCTACTCTTTGGTAACAGAAAAGGGGAAAATCTTCTTGTTTACAAACACCGGAAGATTATTGCTTTCAGCAGGATGGAAGTGCTAGATGGTCAAATCACGAGAGCTCTAAAAGCTAATGGAATAAAAAGTTATAGGTATGTGCTCCAGAAAGGTTAAGCAATGCAGAAGCCATTGACTTTGGGCCGTGTCCTGTAGTACTGGTCTGCTGCTGTCTCCTGGGGGTGCTCTTTTGGTTCAGAGACGAAGCAGCGTGTCTACATTGGGATTCTGAGATGGAGAAAACAAGTAGCTGCAATACATTTGTTTTTACTGGAATATGCTCTCTGGCTCTGCTCTTGGAATCTTATCAGTCCCATGATAGCTTTGGCTAAATTATGCTACAGTAAATCAACTAACCTCAGATCTTGGTATCTCATGAAAGCCAGTTTATTTCTTATTCCTGCTTTCCACTTACCCTGAATCAACTGCGATCCTGCTTGGTGTCCGCTTCATTGCGGGATCCAGACTGAAGACACAGCCCTTACCTGGGCAGGATGAGCTCATGACAGGCACGGGAGAACATGGCGCTTAACGCTTCTTTTTGGGAGGGGTTCATGTCCTTGATTGAGTTTCATTAGCCACATGAGACCCATAACTAAGGCTGGCATCGATGAGGTGGAGATATAGAATCTTATCACAGGGAAGAGACTAATTATTTTGGGAAAAAAATGGAATTCACCACAAGCTCCCTTCTCTCATCCCCAAACCCACTGATTTTTTTTTTTTTTTAGTTTCTCATTCATTCTATGCAGTGATTTTTGCTGTTCTGAATGGAAAACATTAGCTCTCATTTTCCATCTTCTCAATTTTTTTGCTAATTTCTGATGTCACATTTATGTTTTAGAAGTTTGTCTGGTTTTTTGTACTGGTGAGCCGGAATTTAAAAACCTCCCAAATACAGTATTTCTGGGTTCTGCCAGTTTCTCTACGAACATTCCTGGATACTCCGTTTTCCTGGAAGAGATCATTTATCCTGACGTTGTCTGGGTCAGGGTGCTGGTGCGGATTCAGCTACTGCCCTAGCTGGAGGCTCTGGCTCACATGTGTCTCTGGTCACAGTGACCGTCGCCACATGACCGTTGGCTCTGAGATTCAGTCTAGGAAAGAAGACGGAGCTCATCAGTTCCTGTCTGGTTTAATGAGCTCATCGTTCTTTTCTTTTTTTATTTTTTATAAATTTATTGTTATATTAGTCACCATAGAGTACATCCCCAGTTTTTGATGCAATGTTCTATGATTCATTATTTGCGTGTAACACCCAGTGCACCATGCAATATGTGCCCTCCTTAATACCCATCAACAGCTTATCCCAATCCCCCACCCCCCTCCCCTCTGAAGCCCTCAGTTTGTTTCCCAGAGTCCATAGTCTCTCATGGTTCATTCCCCCTTCTCTTTACCCCCTCTTCATTCTTCCCTTCCTTCTCCTACCGATCTTCCTGCTATTTCTTATGTTCCATAAATGATTGAAACCATATGATAGTTGTCTTTCTCTGCTTGACTTATTTCACTTAGCATAATCTCCTCCAGTCCTGTCCATGTTGCTGCAAATGTTGGGTAATCATTCTTTCTGATGGCTGAGTAATATTCCATTATATATATGGACCACATCTTCTTAATCCAGTCATCTGTTGAAGGGTATCTTGGCTCCTTCCACAATTTAGCCATTGTGGACAATGCTGCTATGAACATTGGGGTGCATATGGCTCCTCTCTTCACTACGTCTGTATCTTTGGGGTAAATACCCAGTAGTGCAATGGCTGGATCATAGCATAGCTCAATTTTTAACTTTTTAAGGGACCTCCACACAGTTGTCCAAAGTAGCTGTACCAACTTGCATTCCACCAACAGTGTAAGAGGGATCCCCTTTCTCCACATCCTCTCTAAGATTTGTTGTTTCCTGCCTGGTCATCAAGATAAAAAAGCTTCTGCACAGCCAAGGAAACAGTCAAAAAAACTAAGAGGCAGCCCACGGAATGGGAGAAGATATTTGCAAATGACACTACAGATAAAAGCCTAGTATCCAAGATCTACAAAGAACTCAAACTCAATACACATGAAACAAATAATCAAATAAAAAAAATGGGCAGAAGATATGAACAGACACTTTTCCAATGAAGACATACAAATGGCTAACAGATGAAAAAATGTTCCAAATCATTAGCCATCAGGGAAATTCAAATCAAAACCACCTTGAGATACCACTTTATACCAGTTAGAAGAGCTCATCATTCTTTTTGTTTTACTTTGTTTAAAATATCTGTGCAATCTTAATTCGCATCCTTGCACATTAAAAACTTCAACTCAACAGGCGCCTGGGTGGCTCAGTACGTTAAGTGTCAGCCTTCAGCTCAGTTCTTGGTCCCAGGGTCCTGGGATGGAACCCCATGCCTGGCTCTCTGCTCAGTGGGGAGTCTGTTTCTCCCTATCCCTCTGCTCCCCCACTCCCCTACACCTTCTCTCTCTCCCTCTCACTCTCCCTCTCTCTCTCTCTCTCGCTCTCTCTCTAAATAAATACAATCTTTAAAAAAAATTTCAACTCAAATCTTGAGATACAACAATAACTTCACACATATCTGAGGGGAAGTTTGGCTCCAAAGGGAATTATTTGAGCTCAAAGACACTAGGGAATGAATTTAAAATATATATATATGGATTTCAAACTAAAAATGAGTTACTAGTAGAACTGTAGAGCTGGAAGAACTTTGTTTATATATCTAAAATTATCAGGTAATAAGTTTGAAAGTGTTATTTTAGGTTTATTCAGAGTCTTTTTATATAATCTGGTTTTCTAACATTCATGTGTCATCACTCACACATCATTGGACTTCTACATTTGTTTTCATTGAAATGACTGCCTAAATTGTTCAGTTTTAGAAGGCAGAAATAGGTGCCTCATTATCAAAAATTCCTGGCAAGAATATTTTTAAGCATTGGATGAGCAAGAAATCTTTGATAGATTTATTTCCTTTAAATAGAAAATTCAGTTTCCTTCCTTACGAGGTTATACCAGAATCTGGGAATCTTACAGTTGAGTAAAAAGAGAAGATGTTCCCATTTTCCAAGCTCATAATGGGGCTTGGAAACTTTATAGCTTTTTGTTTGGGACCAACACCTAGGGTACAGGCAGCTTTGAGGTATTGGGGACCCATGGCCAAGGACCCCATGCCCGTGGGTACATCATGCAGCCATGCTTTGACCCCTCTGTGAGAATCTTTTCCTTAAGCACC
Organism: Ursus maritimus; assembly: GCF_017311325.1. Taxonomy (NCBI): domain Eukaryota; kingdom Metazoa; phylum Chordata; class Mammalia; order Carnivora; family Ursidae; genus Ursus; species Ursus maritimus. Next base: position 23,035,937 of record NW_024426230.1, on the reverse strand, counting down.
ATGGGTCCACCTCTCCAACTCTTCTCCCACCTCTTTTCTTGTGGATGTTGTTGTCCCCTGTAGGTGCTTAAAAGGCACTCCTGCCATTTTTTGCCCTCAAGGGCACTTTTTCCACACAGCAGCAAAACAGCTGGCATTGACATTACTGTGTTCATGGGGTCTGTATGTTGCTAACATTCCTGAGTGGATCTAGAATGTCTCCAATGTACATGATATGTCTGGTTCTTTTCAGTGAGTGAGTGACTCTACTTTGTCATTTGATAAATATTCCTTGCAGGAGTCACTGATGAAACTACCCCAGGGACTGAAGAGCACGGGATTCCATCCCGACACATGGATCAAACAGCATATCTTGCTCTTACTTGAGCTCCAAAGTCAGGCTCTCTGCCTGCCTCCCAACAGATGTCCTGCCTTTGTTGACAGTTTTCATGATTCCTTTTCTTTTAGCACCAGCCCTCACCACTGACTCCCGGAATAACAGAACTCAGGGAGCTCCCTTGTTTGTGTTGCTGTTGTCCGTCATTAATGCATCAATTGGGTGATAGTGTCTTGACGTTATAAACCATCTAAACGTGATCATAGGTCTTAATAGAGTTGTCTTGATGCTATCTCCTGTATTTTGTGTATTTTTGGCAGGCTGCAGTGATGTTTTGTATTCTATGCTCTTTGTGGTTTTGAAAATGACAGTTAATGGTGCTGCATTTATCAGACCCAATACTGGTAAATAGAGCTCTTTTTCCAAGTGCACATTCTCAGGAGCATAGTGGTACTGAGGACAGGGAAGTTTGAGGGGCATAATGAGGTTGATGTGTTGGTGGGAAATGTGTGAGGGTGATAAGAGGCTGCTTTTGTCAGGCATTGGCCAATTAAACTGCTGAATGACACTAAGCCTTCATAGGAATTTGGTCTCTACCATGGGCCAGTGATGGAGGGTAGTGGGGTGACAGTGTATTTCATAATCAGTAAAGTACAACCTATAAAATTTTTCATGTCCTTCTATTATATATATGAAGGCAACAAACCACTCTATTAGCACCCGGGAATTTGTCATTAATAGAAATCACAGGTTTTTTTTTTTTTTTTTTTTTTTGAGATTTTATTTATTTGACAGAGACAGCCAGTGAGAGAGAGGGAACACAAGCAGGGGGAGTGGAGAGGAAGAAGCAGGCTCCCAGTGGAGCAGGGAGGCCGATGGGGGGCTTGATCCCAGGACCCTGGGATCATGACCCAAGCCAAAGGCACACGCTTAACGACTGAGCCACCCAGATGCCCCTAAATTGCAGATGTTTTTATATCCCATCATAGTTGTTGCAGACATTTCAAAATATTATTTGCACTCAGCACTGCTGTGAAATTATAGGCATTATATGCTGCTACTTATAATGTGCATTAATAAGACACATTACTATATGACAATAAAAATTTTTATCTGTTATTTCATTGATTTCTTTGATAATGCTATGTATTTTATTTCATGTATTTAAAGCATTAAATTCCTGACACAAAAAAAGTTCAGATCCTCTGCTTTGGTAGATGCTCTGGTCCTTGCCAGACCATGATCAGTTTCCTTCTTCTAAATGCTGGCTCTTTAGAACCCTCAGGGACATTCTTTTCAAAGATGTGCCCCACCTGCCTTTTCTGCATGTGAGCACATCTCTTGAGCTGTCCTGATTCACAGTTGCAAATTTCACATTTGCATGTGTGATTTCGAAGGGGGAAAAAGAAGCAAATGAAAATACAGTCCCAAGAAGTTGGAGTGATAGAATCTGAGATCTAGAAAATGCTAATTAACAAGGACCAAATCAGAATACAGTTCAAAATACCTAGCATGTATATTCAAATACAGGCCTCTTTTAAGTTTATGGCTATATACTTTGCAAAGTCTTCTAAGGGGTGCCTCCTGAAGGATGGGGTACATGAGTTTGTTCATCATATTCCTTACAGTACCTTGCAAGAATCCTGGCATTTGGTAGCATTCAATTATTGTTTCTTGAATTGAGTTCTAAATGAGAAACAAATGCAGTGTTGCAGAGAGATTGAGAATATGCATGTTACTTTGATGACTGCATTAGTGGCTAACATCTTCTTGCTGTTGTTAACACCCATTTTTTGGTAACAGTAGAGTCATTAGAGACGTGTAAAACAAAACGTAATTCTTCAATAAAAGCAACAGTGACCTACAAAATAAATATTGTACAGCTATGTGGGAGCATTATTGAACCTATCATAGTTATGACATCAGCTGAAATAAATTGCTCTTTACTAGATTGACAGCTGTTCTCAGGCAGCAGCTGCTTTACCTGGGGGAATTAGATACTGTTTTTAGTGTACAGTGTCAGAACACAATTTTACTGATACGACTGAGGTGACCTCACCTTTGGAACTAAATAGGTAACATCAGATTTAAGATGACACGTTTCTCTTTCTCTCTTCTGTTTTAGCTGCATATTTTGTTAACTTCAATGATGAACACATTTAAGAGATAGTAAGAAAAATGGACAATTTTCTACTGTAAAGGCTCCTAAACATTTAAGAGAAGCAAATCCTTCTGTATTAGTGATTTTTAAGCATTAGCTGTTTCCTCGCAAGAAAACATTGAGTAAAAAAATAGATATTTCTTCCATCCTCCATCCCACAATCTTGATTCCCTGCATTTTTACTTTCATTGCACTTATAAACTTCCCAGGTACTATATACTTTTTTTTTTTGTTAATTATGTATATTGTTAGTCTCTATCTGCTAGAATATGAGCTCTTTGAAGGCAGAAATTCTAACCAATCTATCCTAATAGATTTATAATCTAAAATGTTGCTTGGCCCAGAGTTGGTGTTTTAATATTTGTTGAATAAATGGGTGACTGAACATATAAATGAAGAAAACCAAAGTTTATAGTGTGTCTGTAACTTTGTTAACTCTAGCTTCAAATTCATCTCAGGCTTCTTATTGCCAGTTATATCTTAGCAGCTTAGTATCAGTTCCTAGATACTTCTGAATAACTATAATTAATAAGTATAAGCTGTAAACTTATAATGGTGCCTGAGGCATAAAGCAACATCGGGAGGTTCCCATGGTCTGTTTGGGATCCAGTTACTAGTGATTATATAATTGTGTCACTGTCCTAATGATTTTGTAACATCTGTGAAATGTTATTGTTGACTTTGGTCATCGGTTTCCTACAGAAATGATAAGGATGAACCAGACACTAAGTATTAAAGACACTAAGTATTTCAGAAAAATAATAAAAAATGGATTCTGAGAGCTTGGCATCAGAGTAGCTGAGTATAGATTGTCAACCATTCCTGAAATTCGGGCTTTGAGTACTAATGGTTGGTTAAGTAAGTCTAGAAAGGAAGCTTGTGAAATGGAGTTTTTTGTCTTCCAAAGAGGAGTGGCTTGGAATTATTGTCTTTCTCAGATACTGAACTGAATGATAAATTCTAATTCCAATTCTAACTTCTGATTTCTTATTTAAAAATTCATTCTCTACTGTGAATGCTTTCAAAAGTTGGGGGGAAAAAGATGTTTCTTAGAATAGAACATAAAAAAGACCCTAAGACTATTTATTAGGAAGTGTAGATATCATTTTTAATGAAATATGGGCCAGATAATCATGAACAGTATGAATCAATACACTCACTATCAGTTACTTTGCGAGCAGTCACTAATTATACAGTGCTTCTCAGAAAAGAGATGTGATTTCCGTAGACTACAGAACCCTACTAGCTTGGTTTGATTATTTGAAAAATCTTTGCTCTTAGCAAGGAGATAAAAATAAACTATGGTTCTTTCCTCATGGCAATAAAACAAATAGCTGAGAAGTGAAGTGTTTAGACAAGTGTCATTAATTATATCATTAATAAACCCAAGGGCAGAGTTAACTGGATTCAACAAAAAAAGAACGGGATGTGGTTAAAAAAAAAAAAAACAATTGCGTGTACTGACATGCCCACTTTTCTTTTTGCCTATATGCCAGTATTGACAAAGTAAATGAGCAAAGAAAGAAATAGATTTGAAACATTTGAAATCTGACCAACTCGAAGGGAGTTTTAGAAATGGGATGAAGAAAATGAGGGTATAGTAGCAGTCCTAGATTCATTGCCAGCATCTTCTATGCCATTGTTATACTTTAACTCATTTAATCCTAAAAATAACCCTATGAAAGCGGTATGATTATCACCTGCATTTTCTCCAAGAGAATATGATATTCAGAGTGGGAACAAATTGGATTAGGCTCATTTTGTTTGTATGTTTGACCCAAGTTCATATCTTCTGATTGCAACCCCCCCTGTGTTTCCTACTATAGGACACAGCTACTCCTACTGGAAGGGTCTAGGAGTAAAACTATCCTTCTAGATCTCCTCATAGAACGGCCCGAGTTCCCATGGTTCTGGACCTGACGTGCACTCATATGTCAGTGTCCGTTTTGCCTTCTGAGGGCTGCATACTTGGCCTGTTTTGGTATCTGAGAAGAATGCTTTACTGATTTGAGCTTAAACATGGACCTACATTTAAGGATTTAGGAGTTTAATAACTTTAACGGGAAAACAAGCAGCAGGGAAGATCTTTGAAATGAAGTAATGAAACACCACTGATGACCCAGCTGAGGTGCATGTTGGGTATGTCATGGAAGCACAAATACACGAAATGAGATACTAATAACATGTAGGTATAATTACAGTGTGATTCTTTCCTTAAATACTAACCCATCATCTCTAGGGTATTGACAAGACAAAGACTTTTATCTCTGATAAGTAATTTTCTGCTAGGCTCAATCCAGTCATCCCAGTCTGCCTCTAGCTGCTTTGGCTTCTTCACACACATGACCCTGGTTGGTTTTTCTGTATTGGTGTTCATTGACTCTCTGCTGACAAGGCCCGAGCATGTCAGGTCCTGCCTTACACTCTACCCGGGATTGTACCCCTATGTGAGAGACTACTGCTTCCATGATTTGAGGTAGGAAAAGGATTTTATTCCTTGACCAGATTTTTGTCCAGTACCTGAAACCTAAAATAGACCTGGCATATATCTTGCCCTCTGTTAAAATGGTTCCCACATAATTTATTACCCAAAAGGAGCCCTTTGAAGAGATGCTATTGATAATTATACCAAAATAATAGGCATAAACGAGACTATCTTAGGCAAACCAGGATATATAGTCACCCTATCAATAAAGGACAACTGAATGAATAAATGACCATAATGTCCTTCACTTCTGTTAATGTTCTGTGACTGAAGTTTAGGAAACCCAAATAAGTCCTGCTCTGGGGCCTGGGGATGGATGGCTCATCTAGGAATCATCAGTTTAAACACTTTCATCTTGCTATTGTTCCGTATTTGTAAGGAGATGCAAAGTGTTGTGACTGCCAACCTTATTCAATCCCCTAAAAGGGGGAGCTGTAGTAGTTATGTAGAGTAGAAATGGAATAGTCCTGTTTTAGAGTACTTTCCATCATTGGAATCGGAATCTGTGTAGAGGTTTCTTTTCGACTCTGAAGAAAAGGCTGATGGTGTTTTGTTACAAAACACATCACAAGATCTGTCCTCTGAAAGATAAGCTCTCGCATCTTTGTGAGAGATGATTTTTCTAAGCTTGTGTGTTCTTTTGTGGTGTGTATAATTCTGCGATAAGAGGTAAAAGGTCAACAATGAACGTGGAGCTGCATCCTCATGATCTACTCAGATAGGAAACCTTCAGACTGGACATCCACAGTGCTCTCCTATTGTCTCTGATTGGAAGCTGTGATGGAATTATATTTTTGTGCAAATAGACATTAACTTTGGAAAAGAAATGTAACGAATCCCTTCTGGGGTTCCAGGAAACCTGCTGAATTCAAATGCATTTTGGAAGCTATAAATGATACTCATGCAGAAGGAGATGGACTCTGTGCAGGAGAACAGCTCTAAAATTATCAACCTGCAGTAAACCACCACGACACTCTTCATGTCAGTTACAAAATATTAACTTTTCTGAATTTCTGCGTCTGAGGGTCAAACACTTCTTCAAAGCAAAATTTCACCCAAGATAGATACTGGGTGATATAATGGCTAGGAATAGTCCCATCTCTTTTTAAAAATCCAAATCCAAATGGAAAGTTGACTATTAAGCAGTTTTGTGTGCAAGATCTCTACCAACTTAACAAGAAAGGGCATATTGTAATGTGCTTGAGGATAGGCTGATTCCTTGCTAACAGACGTTTGAGAATTGACCCATAACAGCTCCTATTCATAAGAAGGCTTAAGCACCAGAGACTACTTTGTTATTAAATAATTTTGATCATTTTCTTGCAGTGCTTTAGTGGTGTGATGGAAATGCAAATTATAAGTATCTAAATTCAATCACACAACCACTGCTGTGATGTATACATTTACTACCAAACACCCCAAAACAAAAGACCTAAAAAAAAATGAGACCTACATTGAAAGGTAAGAAACTGAGAACATACTCATTGTTTCAGGAAAGAACAAACTCCTAAAATACTTTAATAATAGCAGTTTCCCTGAGGGCAGGTGTTGAATAGGTAGGGCTCATATGAAAGGGCTCATTGAAAGTTTTTGGCAATGGACTGGATTGAACTTGGAGAGGAAGTGTGCTGGGGTAATGACTCAATTTTCCAGTTTGGGTGAGTGAGGGGCATGATCTTGTGGTAGAAGGACCTCAGAAGAGAGCCCGTGGGTGTAGGGTAATAAGGTTTGCACAGTGATAAGAGTCAAATGAATTATTCTGGAAAGAGTATTTTAGGGTGTGATTTTTAAAGTAGAATATTAAGGAAAGAAAGGGTGTAGTAACACAAAGACTATCCCACATGCAAAGGCTCTTAGGACGGTGTGGGAGTGAGCAACCACGAAAAGAGGTTTTCGTTTCCTGCAGAGCACTGATACAGGGTTACGTGTAAAATGGCCCCAAACTAAAGGTAGACATTTATATGCACTGTTTTTCAACTGCATAGCACCTTGAAGACAAATTGGATGTCTTAAAATATATTTTATCTCACACAGCAATATTATATATGTACATATATAATAATTGGCTCTTTTTGGTTCTGCTCAGTGGTGATAAAGACGGAGACATTCCTCTCTTTTGTCAGTTTGTAGGATGGTGTCTTAGTCTGTTAGGGCTGCTAAAACAAATTACTATAGACTGGCTTAAACAACGAACATTTATTCCTCCCTGTTCTGAAGGCTGGGAGTCCAAGATCTGGTGTCTGGAGAGACCCGATTCCTGACTTGGGGGTGGTTTTCTTTTCCTGGTGTCCTCACGTGGCAGAGAGCAGAGAACCAACTAGTTCTCTGAACTCTTCCTGTAAAGGCACTAATCCCATTCATGACTGGTCACCTTGAGCACCTCTGAAAGGCTCTTCCTCCTAGTATTATCACGTTGGGATGGAGGTTTCAACGTGTGTATTTTGGGAGGACACAAACGTTCAATCCATTGCAGACTGGGTACATAACTCTTCTTGACTGAATGTATCAATAGATCTTCATTTTCTAGATGTGGAAATAATGTAAACATATGAATAATAATAGCCAAACTTCTTGAGAATTTACTAACTCTGGAGCTAATTGAGATGCCTCATTTCATTTGACCCTCAAAACAGAAGCAGATTTTATTAACGTGAACTTTGTTCAGATGAGAGAGATGAAATCGAGGGGAGGCAGTTAAGAACTTGCCTAGAGTGACACAACTAATAGATGAGAAGGCTGGGGTTCAAATCTAGAAAGCTTGACTTTAAAACTACTCGTCTTTGTTCTACTTTGTACTCTAAAATAGTCGTTTCAAGGAATAGGAATTTATTTGCATTAATGTAGTTTCTCTGTTCAGATATGATTCACGTATATAAGTAAACTTCATGAAGTGAGTACAAAAATTCACTCTTAGGAAATTAAAATAATACACTATATTCTGGAAGAGATGCTATGATACACAAGCTCATAATCTGTGATTTAAGAAATTATCTAAAAATTATCTAAATTCATTTCTAAATATAGTAAAATATGCTAGTGTTTTCCATTGAATTATTTATTAATCTTGGATTGTTATGTAGTAGGCAGGAAAAAGAACCTGATATAAATAAATATTTTTATATTTTTGTATATATTTACATACAGTGCACATACACAACAGAGAAATTGGGTACTGAATATGAAAAATATTAAGTACAACGTCCAAGTATGAGAAATTTGGCTTTCCTGTGCCTACGGAGCTAAGTAGGAAATGGGATGCCTTTTCTTCTTTTTTATTGATTCTTAAAGTGAAAGCCTTATAAAAATGGGTTGAAAATACAATGAATTTGTGTTTGCATTCGTATTACTCTCCTGAGGAATAACAGGTGAGCACCAAAGTCCTTGTTGTGGTGAAGGTCAGCAGTGAGGCCCAGCCAGAGGCTCTGTGGAAATCTGGGACTGAAAACCCTAGGATTATGGAGAGCTTGGATTATAATTTATATCCATTTAATCTTTTTTCCATGATTCCCTAAAGCTGCTTATGTGAACAGCTGATAACTCACGCCTCCTTGTTTATGACAACTATTATATTAAGGCAGAGTGACTCCAAATTTAATCTATTGACATTTCTGTAAAAAAAAAATAACCTTGTCATCTTCCCTTTGGAGTGTTCCTGTATATCTTTGGGTTGTCTGAGTCAAAACCCTCAAACCTCATCAGCCTCTTTCGCCTTGCGACTGAATACATACACACATGTGCACACACGTGTATTTCTATAGCCTTAAATGTATTGTTGGCTTTCTTTGTTTTATGCAGGACGTTTAAAGAAAAGCATAGTATATTCACTAATAAGACTGGAAATTTGTGTGCATTTTAAGAGCAAATATGAAAAATTAATTTGTTAAAATATTTTCTAGTACCTTCCTTGAAGAAAGCACTATTGAGATATAGAGATACTTTCAAAATAATTATTTATCTCCAGAAATTTAGGATATGATATCTTTAAAGGGCTGATTAGAGCCTTATTTCTCACTGTAGTTACTGGAGAAAAATAACTTTTATTCTTCAAATGCACCACTATTTACTGCGTTTATCATTATTTTAGTGTGATTTGTTGAGCAGAGGTAAACTATATCATAATGATCTGCCACAGGCAAAATTACAATTTCATGTGGCATACCATCCTATCTGGGGAAGAGCAGTGTAGTTGTAATTCTGTGTATATATATTACAGAGTGAAATTCTTGTATTCCTTCTTCCTGTGTTATTTATTAACAAGTTCACTCATTTTAGGCAGCTTTGTTCTTTGGTCAGGTAGGCCTGCAACATAATGCCTGTATGTTTTGGCTTAAATGCAACTTCAACTTAGCAAGGCAAGGAATGCTTTTGGGGAAGATTACAACTTCTAGTTCTTACAGAAGCTGTAAATATGCAGAATGTTCATATTCTTCCAAAATAGGCATTTTTTCCTATTGCTATTCTTAAGATGTCAAACATTATTTTATAGTAGGGTTCGCCAAAGCAAGATGAAACGTTATAAGTTAATGGTAGGCTAAGATATTAAAACAAAGAATGATATTAAAACCAGAAAGAGGTAGTTAAGCTTTGATTTGCGTAACAGTCCAGAGCTAAGTGATCTGGGCTGGAGAGGTAGCAGTGCCATCCTAAGTTAAACTTTAGTGGTGGCTCGTCTAGTGGCATTTCCCAGCCAGTAGGAAGGAGGGAAAAGGAAGTCCAGGCAGAAAAGAATTCAGGAAATGACTGGAAGTTATGTCTACCACTTCCTCTTATCCTAGTGATTTTAAGTTTAGTCACACCACCATACTTCACTGCAAGCGATATTAGAATATATAGCCTGTAGGTGTACGGCCGTGTGACTGTCTGATATCCTGGGGACTCTCTTACTTGGGGTTCTCCGAGAAACAGACCCAACAGAGAATTCCTAACACCATTTACCCAACTCACCAAGTGTGAAGAGTTCGCTATATTTGTTTTACTACTTTTTCTCTTCTCCCTTCCATGTGTCTACACACACACACACACACACACACACACACACACACACGCATATTTTCTTTTCAAAAATGTAGGTCATGTACATCGTACTTCTTTACTTCTTTTAAAAATTCCCAGTATAATTAGCATACAGTGTTATGTTAGTTTCAGATGTACAATATAGTGATTCAACAATTCTATACCTTACTCCGTGCTCATCACTTCTTCAGTTTTTATTTTTTTTTATTTTTTATTTTTTTTAAAGATTTTATTTATTTATTCGACAGAGACACAGACAGCCAGCGAGAGAGGAAACACAAGCAGGGGGAGTGGGAGAGGAAGAAGCAGGCTCCTAGCGGAAGAGCCTGATGAGGGGCTCGATCCCGGAATGCCAGGATCACGCCCTGAGCCAAAGGCAGACGCTTAACCGCTGTGCCACCCAGGCGCCCCTAATCACTTCTTCAGTTTTTAATGCGCCAGTGCGCATTTCCTAAAAACAAGAATATTTTCTTATGTAATTATTTGTAGTTATCAAGATCAGGAAATTCAATATTATACAATGCTTTACTCTACCATCCATATTCCAGTTCTGTCACTTATCCTGACGTCCTTCATCAAAGCTTTTCCCTCCAGTGCCGGATCCTGCCCAAAGTCACACATTGCATCCACTGTCCTTTCATCTAGAAAGTTTTGCAACTGCCTTTCTTTCATGACATGGACTTTCTTTCTGCCATGTCTTTCATGACATGGACATTGTTGAAGCATATTGTCTACGTTATAGATGGTGCCTTCATTTGTTCATCTAATGTTTCCTCATGATTAGATTGAAGTTATGCATTCTTGCCCAGAGTGCCATGGAAGTGATGATGGATCTTTCTCAGGGTATCACATTTGGAGGTGCTGGTGTCCTCCTGCCCCTCATGGGGGATGCTAATTTGATTACCTGACCAGAGTTTTCTCTGGCTCTTTCATTGCATTGTTGTTTCTTTTCCCTTTCCAATTAACAAGCAGTCTGTGAGGGAAATTGAGTCCTGTCTTTTAGAGTGGCTGGTTTAAGAGCAAGCTCTCCTATGGTTGTTATTGTCAGACCTGCAGCACTGAGCCTTGGGTCAGCCCAAAGACACAGCAAGAAACATGTCTATGTAATATCAAGGATTTCCTTATGTTGTGAAAGGATTGGCCCTTAATCACTCCTATGGCCCCAGTCCGTGTGAAATGATATGACTGATCAAGCTTGGCAGTATGATTCCCACTTGAGTGTGTCTCCCTGAGGAACTATAGAGTCCTGCCCACTCACCCATATCCTTGATTTCATGAGTATTTTTTGTCTGATCATTTGCTGGCTCAAAGTTGCCCAAGATGAGAACTTCATTCTTACCAGTCCTCAAACTCATACCAGATTTGTCTTACCTAGTTTATCTTCCTGTATTTATGTTAGGAATAATATGTAAATTGGGTTTTCATTATTTTAAAACTGGTTCTACTTTTTAAAGTTATGGGAAGTGAATGGATCATTCCTCGTCATTGGGGTTAATCCTGGTTTGCAGGCTTCTGAAGAGTCCACATGGGTGGGAACACTGGGTTCCAGTTCGGTTTTATATCTTACATTATATAAGAGTTACAAAATCACAGACCTGTGGTCTGTATCCTAATTAGGTCAGGATTAAGAATAATACACCTTTAGGCATGTGCTGTACAATATGGGAGTTTCCAGCCAAGTGTGGTGATAGAGCAACTGATATGTGCCTGGTCTGAACTGAGATGCACTTTAAGTGTAAAACGTACAACTGAATTTTGAGGACTTAGTATCAAAAGATTGTAAAATATGTCCTAGTTTTTATTTTTATTTTATTATTTTATTTTTTATTTTATTTATTTTATTTTATAATTTTTATTTTGTTATATTAGTCACCATACAGTACATCCCCAGTTTTTGATGCAATGTTCCATGATTCATTATTTGCGTGTAACACCCAGTGCACAATGCAATATGTGCCCTCCTTAATACCCATCACTGGCCTATCCCAATCCCCCACCCCCCTCTCCTCTGAAGCCGTCAGTTTGTTTCCCAGAGTCCACAGTCTCTCATGGTACATTCCCCCTTCTCTTTACCCCCTCTTCATTCTTCCCTTCCTTCTCCTACCGATCTTCCTGCTATTTCTTATGTTCCATAAATGATTGAAACCATATGATAATTGTCTTTCTCTGCTTGACTTATTTCACTTAGCATAATCTCCTCCAGTCCTGTCCATGTTGCTGCAAATATTGTGTAATCATTCTTTCTGATGGCTGAGTAATATTCCATTGACAAGGCAGGAAACAACAAATGTTGGAGAGGATGTGGAGAAAGGGGGTCCCTCTTACACTGTTGGTGGGAATGCAAGTTGGTACAGCCACTTTGGAAAACAGTGTGGAGGTCCCTCAAAAAGTTAAAAATTGAGCTACCCAATGATCCAGCAATTGCACTACTGGGTATCTACCCCAAAGATACAGACTTAGTGAAGAGAAGAGCCATATGCGCCACAATGTTCATAGCAGCATTGTCCACAATAGCTAAATCGTGGAAGGAGCCAAGATGCCCTTCAACAGATGACTGGATTAAGAAGATGTGGTCCATATATACAATGGAATTTGTCATAGTTTTTATATGGCTTACATGTTGAAAGAAGACTTGGATATATTAGGTTAAATTAAAAGGAAACATTGAAATTAGTTCTAAGAATATACTTTTTTTAATGCGGCAATTAGAAAACTTAAGAATGCATGTGTGGCTCATAATATCTTTTGTTGGACAGCTCTGGTTTAGGCTTCTCATTTTGCAGAACAAAGAACAAATTTTCCATCTCTATAGACAAGGAAAATATGTTCTCACATTTATTATACCTGGTCTCTGTGGTAATAAAGTGCTTATTGCATGAATTACTATTTCTGTAGGTAAAGGGAAATCCATGTTTTATCTGTAGTTGATAGTCTGATATTTCAAGGAGTCACATAAGTTAGTAAGGAGAAATGGTATTGTCACATTTCTTTCTTACTTTTACATTTGTGCAAAAAATATTTAGAAATAATTGTCATTTGCTGAAACTTTCTAAATTGCATTCCTGGCTGGATCAGTTAAAAAAAAAAATCTGGGCATTAATGGACAATAGATTCTCCTTTATAATGCATATGAATAATATAATACATGGCTGTTATAGGAGATTAATGAAGATTATGGTATTTATTTTGGAGTTCGTTTCCAAGTAATGACTACCTTAAAAATTCAGTTATAAGGAAAATATGTTATAAGTTACTGTTGTGACATAATTTCTAAGGAAAATATAAAAAAGTAGTAAATGAAAAAAATAAAAAAAAATCGCTTAAATTACGGATTCTCTCACTTTTTGATTTAAGAGACTGGTTCCAAAATTTGTTTTAAAGTTACCAAAAGTAGAGTCTAAGGACATTAAAAAAAAAAAAAGGGCAACAACAATGAACTGTCATCTGTGATCGATAGCGTATCAGAAACAAAGGTCATCCTTTCAGAATAAGGGACATTCTTTTAAATTGATTAGGTCAGCTTTATTAAAAGCTCACTACGTTGTCTTTATTCTTCTTATTTCACTGTTGACCAGTGAAAACTATAATGGATGGCATCATTTCCCAGAATGGAACTGAGAGCTGCGGATTCAAATAGTGAGACAATGACTGTCTTAATGTGAGTTTTTAAATCTCATTATTTTAATTCATGAGAGCCATTTTACTCTTATACCTTAAAACTTGCAAGCATGTTAAATATTTCAAAGTTATTTCAAATTTTATAATTATTCTTTGGCTTATTGAGGTATAAATGTTGATACATGTTCTGAAATCTGTATTTTTATTACTCCTTTACTGTCTTTTAAAATATTCATTAGAAGCACTAAAATGTACATTAAATTTCTCCACAGTGGCTTATACATAAGAATAGTTTAAAGATTAGAATGTTATAGTAAACAGTTCTCAAAAATGTTTGAATTTTGCTGTAATGTTTCTAATCTTAGTAGCCACATGTTACTCAGAAACATTTATTAAATTGTAGTGCTATATAACCTTAGTTAAAATTAAATTTGGTAAAGCAAATTAAAAAATAACATTCATTTTTCAGGAAAAAACTTGGATATTTTCATGCAGAGTAAGTTGAAATATTAAAGCTTTTATCTATGTAATTCATAAATTATGTCATACCTTTAATATTAAGATAATGACCAACAGTGAAATCACAAACTTAAAATACCACGACTTAAAAATATTTTCCAAAGGAAAACAAAAATTTAAAAACTTAACTTGGCTCGTACGTTTCCAGATGGCTAGAGGGTTTTTTTCTTATATAAATAACTAATTGTTGGAACAAACGGGGGTGGTTTAAAATGATTTATTTTTCACCACTTTTAGATAAATTTAAAAAGGTGATTTCTTGTATACCTTCACAATTAGATTTGGTTTCACATAATCGAGGAATAAAAACATAGAAATACCAGTGGCCTAAACATAATGGTTAATTTATTCTGTGAAGATATCTGGATATCATTAGTCCAAGGCTGCTTGTGAAAGCTCCACAGGTCGTCAGGAACTCTGATATCCTGTTATCTCTTTTCCTCGTGTCCTCTTTACTTGTGGCTTTTATCTTCAATGATAGAAAAGAGCGGCTGTGGCTCCTGTCGTCACATTAACAACATTCCAGGAAGCAGGAAAGAGAAAAAGGGAGGGGAAGAAGGGAAAAGGAAAAAAAAGAAAGAAAACAGCAACAACCAAGAACCTCCCAGTCCAGTAGGTTCCTCATAAGCAATCTTCCTGAAAGTCCCTACAGCACTTCCAGGTATACGTCATTGCATGGATCTTAGTCAAAGACCACACCTAGCAGCAAGGAAGGCCAGGATTATGATCTTGTAGTGTTGGGTTGTGTTATCTTGAAAAAATTAGGATTCTGTTACCAGGAAAGGAAAAAGTGGCCACTGCATAGGCAACTAGCGGTCTTGGCCATGTATATTATGAAATATTTGCCATATATGTTTCTGGTTACTATGTAATGAAAGTAATTAAAGAATACCTCTATTAGGTCAAATCATTTGAAGGTGTCAATGTTTGATTTTTGACCTATAAACATGACAATTTCATATGACTTAGCTTAGTATTTATGACTAGATGGCAGACTTGAGTTCCCCAAGTTACTGGCTACAAAATATCTAAGGTACTAGAGGAAATACTTCAAAAGCAAGCAAGCAAAATAAAATTAAATGAGGGGGGCACCTGGGTGGCTCAGTCGTTAAGCGTCTGCCTTCGGCTCAGGGTGTGATCCCAGCATTCTGGGATCGAGCCCCGCATCAGGCTCCTCTTCTGGGAGCCCGCTTCTTCCTCTCCCACTCCCCCTGCCTGTGTTCCCTCTCTCTCTGGCTGTCTCCCTCTCTGTCAAATAAATAAATAAAATCTTAAAAAAATAAAAAAAAATAAAATTAAATGAGGATATCCATTTTCAAAATAAAGTAGTCTTAAAACTGCTATATACTCTGAGGGTGTCCAGAGGGTACTTAGAGATAGAGAAGTTCTATTTGACTGCTACTAGGTAGGGGTGAGGTAGGGAAACAGGGGCCAGACTTGGTTCTGCATGGAGTGGAAAGCTAGTTGGGAGGCCACCTCATATAGAGCCAGGCCTCAGAGCTTATTTCCTACTACCTCTTGTCACTCCTGTTTCTCCTGGCACATGGGTCTCTTTGTTGCTCTATGAACAGGCAGGTGAGGTTCTTATCTTAGCATCTTTGCATTGGCTGTTCCCCCTTTTTTTTTTAATATTTATTTGAGAGAGAGTGAGCAAGCGAGAGAGAGAGCGAGCGAGCGCGCACAAGCTGGTGGTGGTGGGGAGACAGAGGAAGAAGCACGTTCCCTGCTGAGCAGGGGCTGACATCGACATGGGGCTTGACCCTGGGGCCCTGGGATCATGACCTAAGCTGAAGGCAGGCACTTAACTGACTGAGCACCCAGATGCTCCTCGGCCCCTTGGATGTTCCTTTTGTTTGGAATGTTCTTCCCCTGGATGTCGGTGTGGCTCACTCCCCATTCTCATTCCAAGTCTTTTACCAATGCTACCTTCTCAGGGAGAACTACCTTGACCTTCTTACTTAAAATTGCAAATCTTACCCCACCTCACACACTGCCAATTCAGAGCCTGCTTTGTTTTTTGTTCCCACAGCTTTTTAACACCTTCTTTATATCAAAGAATTTTCTTATTCTATGTCTATCATTGTCTCATCTCAGAATATAAGCTCTACCGGAGAAAACATTTCTGTCTGGTTTGCTGCTGGGTCCCACTTGTCTAGAACAATGTCTGATGCTGTATTAGGGTGTCAACACATATTTGTTAAATGAGTGACAATTTGTTGTTTTTCCTATTAGCTGTGATATTTGAGCTATGTCCTATGTTAGGTGAATTCTTGTATTTGCTAGCTAGCCCTGTCTCAGGAAGGTGCTGATACCTTTGTATGTTGGCAAGAGGAGGTATACTTCCAGGACTATTATATAAACATCTGGTCCACTCAGAAAACAAGTAGTTTGATTGATTTTTGTTTTTACCCACTAAAGGAACTTTATTTGACTCCACAAATTACACAGCCTTACATTGGATTTAGGGTTCTTTTCATCACATAGCCCATAATGAGCAGTAGCATTGTGTCCCCTTCTCCTACTGACTTTACATGCAGCGTCAGAGAGCAGTAAAGTGGTTTTATCGAATTTGCAACCAACGTACTTTTAAGAATAATGAAAATGCAATGATTCAATTTTTTCTAAGTGTGACATTAAACACAGAATCAAACAAAATGAAGCTACCCAATGAATAAACTGGTGAGCCACTTTTAGTTCCTACGTGCTGTCAGGGGAGCAGCAACAGATAATTTCTTAGTTGCTGTCTGTCGCTAACCCAACAATTCAGAGCTTCGCTGGCGATAATGTAAAATATCATAGCACGGTCTTGGGATGGCACTGTTACCCACCCAGACAATAAAGAAATGGCATCACGTGTCCAATTCCGGAGACTCCTACTGGATTTTCTGTACAAGAAACATGTTCCTCTTTTTGGCTAACAAGTGTGCTGTTGAAAGACCATGACACCCCCACATCAACACTGATTTAAAATACTATGTACTCTTCACTAGAAATTTTCTAAAAATGGTCTTGGAAACCGTTGGCTGAATTCAGGGAGGAGCGTAGGGAGGGGGAAGGCAAAGTGCATTATCTTGGCTATCATTTGTTCAACCAACCAACTTACCTTCTAAATCTTTGAAATGTTGGACATCTACAAGAGCTTTCATTTGAGCAAGGGGTTATTACACTTAAACATTGACCTGAGGAATTCTCTTACCAAAAATTACCAAGAGATCATGTTGTGCTCTACTAGTCTGTTACCTGCCTTTCTAAATTAATGTCACAGTACGGTTAGAAAAGCAAGGGCTCTCTTTACAATGCTAGTTGCCATACTTAATTTTTTTGGTAAGGTTTTGTATATTTCTTAAGCTAGAACTGTATATGATGTAAACTTTTTGATAGTTTCATCAAACCTGCATGTATAAATAGACTTACGTTTATTGAAGGTTTATCTATTTTTCTGGCTTTGGCGATTACCAAGATATAAACAAAATAATCAGATTTTGCAAGTTAATTGGAATATTTCTTTTCCTTGGTAAATAAGCCAGGAATTCTTTGCAAGACCTTAACTTTTTCATGAACACAAATTGTGTGTTAAATATGTGATGAAAGAGACTTTAATTATAGCGTCAAAACCTCGCATACTTATAAGCATAAGTATTTTATGCCCAGGCTTGTATTTATTTTGATATAATGAAATTTCACAAAGAAATTGGTGTTGAGATTATGATCTAAGCACATTTCTAAGCATTTGTTAAATCCTTGAGTGACACATTGGATAACATAGTGAAAATTGACTGCAATTTCTCCTATCTAATGATGGTTAATAGTTCAGAAAACAAGCTCAGAATTCACACTCTCATAATGGGGATGTGCCACTGTCAAATCACTTAGATATAATTATGATTTTGTAATCATAATGACTAAGTGTGTGTAATTAACAAAACAACTTAGAAAGGAAAATGCTGTGAAATGTATGTGAGTGTTAAAAACAGAAAATGTGATATCAGTTTATTCTTATTTGAAAGCCTTCTGCTTCTGGAAGAAATATCTTAAAAAAAAATCTAATACAAGCACACGGTGCAAATACAGTGGATGAACTTTTGTTTCAGTTAAACTTATGTCCTTATGGTGTAATTTGCATTAAGATATTTCACAAAGCTTCAATGAGGTGTTTAGCTTCCAATTCTCTGTATTAATGCTCAGAGCTGATTTTTGAGTCTTATTTTTGCACATGGTCTTTGGACCCACTTGAACCCGTAAGAGTGAAGAGAAGAGGAAGAACAAAAAATGAGCCCAGGATAACCCTCAAGTATGACACTCTGTATTTGACCCAAGGTTAAAAAAATCTTCTATTACTTGTTCCTCTGAGGGAAATGGGAATAGGATGATGAAGGGTTTGGTTTGGTAGTATTCTTTATAGTTCTGTTATCTGATTATGATTGCTATTGACCTTTAGTCTGCTCTCTTGACTTCCACTTGCTTTTTCTTACTATTTTTATTTATCTTTGGTTTTTTACTTCTAACTATAAATTTATTTATCAGTATTTCTAATATGTCCCTTTAGGAAATAAAATTCTGAAAATAAGAAATGTATGTTTTGCCTATTATAATTTTAGACAATTCTGTAGATGTCAATACACAGTCAATGAATCTTTGTGTTTTTTCCATATTTAAATCCAGTTCCCTTTGTTCTTGTCCAAAAGGCAAGAAACCTCTTCATAGAGTACTTGTTTTTAAAAGTATTTAGATATTTATGCCACTTAAAATTCATTAACTGGCTAGACACATTCTCAAATACTAGTAGTAACCTTCCACCGGAACAGTCGAGAGACTTCATTACATACTTTCCCTTTGCCTAGTAGATTATTTAGAAGAACACGCTGCAGAAGAAATTTTATCACCTTTACATCTCAGAATTCTTCTCCCCTCTTTTCTTAGAGGGAGTTCTTATTCTTAGGTTTTGGTAATCAAATGGGCAACTTATTATCCTTACATTTGATACCAGTATTCCTCTTAAGGAGAGGGCTGTCTCTGAGAACATAGTTCCTTAAGAAGCTTGGGGCAGATGTCATGAGTGTCAGCAGGAGACCGTGTCAATATTCCAGGAAGTGAGAGAATAATCAAATGCTGGTTCAAAATGGTAGGGTTAAACAGTATGATATTGGCATAAAAATAGATATAGATCAATAGAATAAAGAGACCAGAAGTAACCACATACATGACCATGTATTTTTATTAATTTCTGTGAAAGATACCAAAAGTACATAATGGAGAAAGAGCAGTCTCTTCAATAAATGGTTTTGGGAAAACTGGATAGCCACATACAAAAGAGTAAAATTAGACCCCTATCTTATACTACATACAAAACAAACAACTCAACATGGTTTAGTGACTTGAAAGGAAGACCTGAGACTATAAAACTTCTAGGACGAAAATAGAGGAAAAACTGCTTGACATGGGTCTTGGCAAAGATTTTTTTTTGGATAGGACCACAAAAACAAGCAACAAAAGCAAATAAAAATGGTAACTGGGACTACATCAAACTAGGAAGTTCTGCATGGCAAAAGAAACCATCAGCGAAATGAAAAGACAACCTATATAATGGGAGAAATATTTGGAAACCACTTATGTGACAAGGGGTTAATATCCAAAACACATAAGAAATGCATACAACTCAACAGCAAGGCAACAACAACAAAAACCCAATTAAAAAAAAAATGGGCCAAGGATCTGAATAGACTTTTTTTTTTTTTTTCCAAAAAAAGACCTAAATGGTTGATGGGGATTAAGGAGTGCACTTGCGATGAGCACCGGGTGATGTATGGAAGTGTGGAATCACTATATTGTACACCTGAAAGTAATACTGCACTGTATGTTAATTAACAGGAAGCGAATAGGTACATGAAAAGGTGTTGAATGTCACTAATCATCAAGGAAATGCAAATCAAAACCACAATGAAGTATCACCTCACACCTGTCAGGATGTCTACTATCAAAGACAAGAGATAAAAATGGTGGTAAGGATGTGGAGAAAAGGGATTCCTTGTGCACTGTTGGTGGGAATGTAAACTGGTACAGCTGCTATGGAAAACAGTATAAAGGCTTTTTAGGAAATTAGGACCACCATCATCTAGTAATCCCACTTCTGGATACAAAGCCAAAGGAAATGAAAACATGATATCAAAAAGATAATCTGTACACTCCTGTTTATTGCAGCATTTTCCACAATAGCTGCAATGTAGAAACAACCTAAATGTCCATTAATAGATACGTAAATAAAGAAGATGTGGTATATATGTATACATAGATATGTGTGTGTGTATGTGTGTGTGTATATATATACACACACACACACACACACATATATATATATATATATTGAATATTATTCAGCCATGAGCAAAAGGACATCTTGCCATTTGAGACAACATGGATAGTCCTTGAGTGCATTATGCTAAGTGAAATAAATCATGCATGAAAAGATGAATAGTACAGGGTATTAGTTATATGTGGAATCTTAGAAAAAAATTGAACTCTCAAAAACAGTAAAATTGTGGTTGCTAGGAGCTAGAGGATGGGAGAAAGAGGGAGAGGTTGGGAAAGGGTACAAACTTTCCAGTTTGTTCCAGTTATAAGATGAACACATTCTGAGGATCAAATATATAGCATGGTGACTGTAGTTGATAACACTGAATTGTATAATTGAAATTTGCTAAGGTATCCCAAGGTATCCCAAGCAATCTCACCACCCCCACCAAAAGTAAATATGTGACAGGATGGATGTGTGTGTTAGCTAGATGGGGGAATCCTTTCACAATGTATATGTATTGCATTGCATACTTGAAACATAATTTTATTTATCAGTTATACCTCAAGAAGGGGAGACATGAAAAAAAAATGGGAGTTAAGGTGTTAGACAGTTGGCTCCCTAGATCTTTGGTTTAGGCTCTTCATTTTCAGTGTTAAGGCAGTTGGTTGGGGGAAGAAAGCATCTTTCTATCCTTTTTAGGTAATCCTTGATTCACAAAGCAAACTCAGAATATATCCTGTGTGGAGATCCAAATAGTTTGACCTAAATCCAGCTCCATAAGATTCCAAATCACTGTGGTTCCCAGATTGTGATACAACAGTGTTTGTTTCTGACATGATAGTGAATTTTTTCTTAAGAAAGTATGTGGCATTTGAGAAAAACTGGTAAAGGCTGATTTGGGGACTGGGAATTACAATATTTACAAAATTGCATGAGCCTATTTAAATTGTGTGAGTGTGTGTCTGTGTGTGTGTGTGTGTGTGTGTGTGTGTGTGTAGAGATAAAGAGAAAAGGAAAAAATATCACTCAAAGGATGGATACTCAGATGTACACAGTTGTTTCTCTGGGTGTGGCCTCACGGCTGAGTAATTAAGTTTTTTTCTTCCTACTTATCATAATTTTGTTTCTTTGAAACTGAGATGTTAGCATGGGTCTTCCTTCTGCTAAAAGCTAAATAAGATTGCTTAGAGTGTCTGATTCCACACAATGTGGTTTTCCAAAGATTTCTTGGGGGTGGGGGTTCTATTTTGGTGCTCGTGTCTGACTCCAAGTTCCTCTTTCCTCAGAATTCATTGAATTCAGGGATTGAATTTCTTGCTTGCTGCCTTAATGCTACTATGTGGAGTCCAAAAGATGAATCTTGAGCCCTCACCCAATTTCCATAAAACCCTATTCTCATAGGGCAGGTATAAGTCATAGATTATACTGGCAACTTTGGGAAGGGATATGGACAAATTCATCAGGCAGCAAAGTAATTTTAAATTGTATCAGAAAATCTCTCTCTTGATCCTCTGAAACCTGAGATTCTTCATCAGTGACCTCATCTCTTACAGATTCTGGCCACATGCCATCTTGATTGCTTCTCCCTTCACAATTTCCATCTTTGCTCTCCAACTCCACTTGTCCCTAGAGAGCACTGGTAACTCCAAACTCTTCTTAGTCCTCTCTGTAAAGCAATATACCTTTTCTCAGCTCCTCATCATAAAATTCATTAAGATGTTCAGGATAAAAGACTCCCTTTGGAAAGAACTATCAGAAATTGTGGTCTCAAATAGCACACTCCATTATATTTCCTTAATAGGAAGATGAGGATGGTCTTATTCTTTTCAACCAGTCTTCCCCCTTTCTCAAAAGATGGGTAATAGAAGATGAGAAAGCAGTCTTTTAATTTTATCCCCACTTTTATTTTCAATTCATAATAAACAATTTGAAGATAATAGCTTTTTAGAAATGTAGGGCATATGGGAGCTGCCTACACAAGGACATACCGGTCATAAAGTGGTGGTGACCACATCTGGAAGGATAATATTTTTGGATAAAAATGCAGAAAATTCATGGGTAAAAGGAAAATGGTACTTCACCCTTCATTCTGCTAGCTGAAATTTTAGACATTTTTAAAGGTTGAACTTCTTTTAGAATTAAAGCAGCAAATCCTGGGTTTCACCCAGGTATTCACATACTTCACAAGTAACTTTAACAAGTGCAAACATATTTCAGCCTGGTCTTGCTATTTAATCATCTCTGGGTTTATGACCTGGAACAGGCTCAAAATTGGGTTGGATGGATAAGAATACAAGGATTCCTTATCAGTTTTATTTTAAAATTTGGCTATAGGTGAGATTTCCAAGCTGATCTTGATTGAGATGGTGCCCATAGCTTTTGTTTCCAAGAGCAATTCTAATATAACTTGCTGTTCGAAGGGTGATCTAATGTGGTGGCAGGATTTGTGTGACTGACAATTATGTGCTTTTGCCCACTACTGGTAGGCATTGGACTTGGGGAGTACTCTGGGTTCCCAACCGAAGTATTCAGGATTTGATATTTATGGATGGTCATTGTTACATCCTTCAGCCTGTATTTCCCCACTTGTTAATCAGAAATAGCTGATAAAATTCTGTAACTCATTATATCTTTCTGTCCCTAGTACAATATTTCCCATACTTTGGTAGTAGAGTGGTATTAAGAGTTCAGTTTTCTGAGTCCCACTCTAGACCTACTGAGTAAGACTCTACAGAAGAAAGCCCTGTTGCTATGTAAGAGACTCAATTTTGATATCCATATGGACATGAGGTGAAGTTCCCAAGGACCAAAATGTCTAAGAAAGTCTAGGTTAAGAAAAAAAAAAAAAAGAACTCTGATGTGGCCATTTCTTCACCAATTCCCTCAATCTTTTACCTTTCTCTCCCCATCATGATGTGTGCTGAGGATAGGGAGAGAGGACAAAGTTAAGAACAGGGGCATTCTCCCTTGCTTGGTTCAGTTGTGATTTGGTTTTGAAATCTTGATGAGGCAAATATTCACATTCTGGCTCTTTTTTGAGGAGCATAAGGCAGAGGTCTGCATTTTGTTCAGTTCTTCATCTGAGTCTTTAACAAAAGTACTGGGGGAAGGAGAAGCTCAGAAAGCAACCAGCTTAGTATCAAAGGTTAATCTCTCCATCTGATAAATACTTTCTGAAGCTCTCCTCAGCCTCCTCTCGCTTGAGTTTGGAGAGTATGTAGAAAGGGGGGAATATCCTGACACCCCTCTTTAGAATGTGTGCACACTGCATTCTTTTTCCAGGTTTGGACTTCAACAGTAGCTATGAAACTGAACAAAGTTCTACTTAACACTGTGGGAAGTAGCTCTACTCTTCCAGGTTTCAAAGAGTGACTTTTGTATACAGATTCGGTTCCAAACTTTCAAAATAATTGTCAGGACCTATGGAGATGATCACTGTTTTTAAATTTGATTATAGACTGTAGGTCCCAATTTCCAATATTTCTCATTTGAGCCATATTTGTGATCTCCACTAATTTGTAATATTAACCAAGTATTGATTTTCCTGGATTGTGTTATTTTTAACCTTTCCTGATTAATTTGCAAGCACTTTAGTCTGTTACATCTGTATTCGTTGAGGAGAGCTAGTGTTCTCTTTTTTTTCCTGAGTTACATTTTAATGTTTAATATCATGGTTATTCTAGTTTCATAAATATGTGTTTTATGCTCTGGAAAAGTTCCTAAAAGACTGAAATGTTCTGTTCCAATTTTAGTTTATGATTGTGGTGTATCATAACAGGATTTTGAGGCCTATGGGGACAGGAAAGTCAGTCTGGTTGAGTCTGGGTCAGGACAGGCTGTTTAAGAGGTGAGCTTGATAACTGTGGTATCCAGAATATTCTGCACCTTTTAGTCCTTACTCTATGTAGCTTGATTTCAGCAGCTAAAGTCACTTGGGAAGGATATATAGAAGCAGGTGCTCCTTTTGGATGAAAACAAAGTAGGCCTTTTCCATCCCAGGAAGAAGGATGAAAGAGCTCAAACTTTCCTTTGACACATGGTGCTGAAAAAGTTTGAGAGATCATTTTATCCTTGCCATGTCGCTATGGTAACCTGGTCTTCTATAGCTCATTGTGTGCTTGCTTTTTTCTTTCCAAGGAGAAGTTGTACCCATGTTCGACATTTTTAACAACAAAAGTAAGGCACCAGGAAATATGGACTGACCATTCTGTATTTATGGAAATTTGCATTTCAGAATAGTTACTAACTATATATGGGAGAGAGGGACTGTGAATTTGAGAGTCCTCAAAATAAAATAGAACATTTCTTTTTAATCTGCGTTGATGTCTTTTCTCCCCTCTAGCATTTGTCTTTTGGTTTAAAAGATGAGGGCAATGTTAGGAGTTTTGTTCTTTTCTGAAGGCATCCAGCCAAGAAGGAAGCCATGGGAGTGCCTGCTTATAGCAAATTGTAGCTTAAACAGTGAGAAATCTGTGCTACTCAATGGTAATTGAGTATTCCTGTGGCAAGATATGGAAGTAAATTAAAATGGGCCTATATTTTAAAATTATGAGCAATTCATGCCTTAGTTCCAATGATTCTATCATAAATAAGCCCTCTTTTGGTCTGACATAATTTTGTTTTTTTTTTAAACCCTTAAGCATAAAACTGATGAATATAAATATTTTCTCATGAGAATGAAACCTTTGTCTAACTTTGATAAGAAACAAGAAAAGAACCTAAGAAAAATGCTACCCACAGTAGGTTTGCACATGGCTACAGAAGGACATGAAATCACTGTGTGAATCGTGATTTGTCGGTACAGAATCATATTTGACAGAGATGTGTGGCATCAGTCACTCAGCTATCAGCATACACCATAGCTAACACTAATTAGACCTCAGATTCTGATAAACATGGCTTATATCAGTTCTCCTTGGACATAGATGGCCTTATTTATTTTAAAATTAGAGTAATGAGCTAGTCTTGGGTAGTTGATACAAGTTTGAAATTCAGGAAGCAAGTCATAGAGACATAGTCATCATTATGGATGAAAAAGCTGGAGATTCATGACTGTTCACAGGCAGGTCATAGGTACATGGTTTCATGTTGTAAACCGGGTAAGCCAAATTACATCCAACTAATATTCTTCAGGTTAGGAGAACAATGGAAAAGAATAATGCATTGAAGTTGAAAAGATGTGCTTTCTGAATGCGGAAACTAATCTCTGTTGGTGTTATACGTTTAATATGTTAAATCTGTGATCTCATTTTATCGTCATCATAGCTTTGGGAGGTAGGTAAAATTGAGTTTACTTTAAAATGAATGAACTTGAAGCTCAGGAAACTTAAGTAATTTGCTGAAGATCAGAGAGCTAGGAACTAGTAAAAAAGAGGGATTCAAATGCCAGTCTGTTGGTCTCTGAAGTGTGTCAGTGCCTTTTGTGAATGATGCTATGTAACTGATTCTGGAGAGAACGTTTATGATAAGAGGCATGATGCTCATTTTATTGTTTTAAGTCTTGAACTTCAAGAAGAATACAAATAAGGACAGTTGAGGCCTCAAAGGGAATTAGTTCAAGGTCTCTTTGTGGGCGTCCTCACCTCTCTGACTCCTCCATAAAATAAGAAAGAGTGATGAGTTGTTGTCCTAGTTCAGTTCACTGATGCGGCTCTATTTCTGGAAGAGGGGCTTTCAGAGGGGTTAGAAGTGTGGCATATGTGGGCATGGTTTACACATTTCCCCAGTTCCACCAGATCTTTGAGTAAGAAGTACCCTCAATATCCTTCTCATTATTTTGTAAGTATCTTTTTCCTGGAAGGAAGTAGGTCTGTGATCTGGGGGCAGACCTAGGTCCTTTGGTCAAAATACCACTGAGATGCACCCCAGGCTTTCCCTATTTAAAATGGGATGAAAAGTGAAAAAATTCAGCAAAAACATCAATGTGATTGTAGAGTTGTGGTTGAATCCCTAGAAAAGAGTATAAACGGAATGTAGATGTGGAGGAAATTAGAAACAACCTTTGTGGGGATGAAAATCCTGTCTACACGAATTAGACAATAAAAATTGAAAGAAGTTAAAATTGTGTATAGATGGAACTATTTAATTCAGGGGATGTAGGGAATCAAATGAATCTCCTCTAATAAACGTAATTCTGAGGCCCCTATTAACATAGCAACTATACCAAAGGATTAAGTAGAATTATGTTGGAAGCTACTATCCCTTAGGAAATTCGTCCAGTCTTAAATCTTTACCGCAGAGAAATTAACAGTTTGATCGAATTTTTTTTTTAAAGATTTTATTTATTTATTCGACAGAGATAGAGACAGCCAGTGAGAGAGGGAACACAAGCAGGGGGAGTGGGAGAGGAAGAAGCAGGCTCATAGTGGAAGAGCCTGATGTGGGGCTCGATCCCAGAACGCTGGGATCACACCCTGAGCCGAAGGCAGACGCTTAACCGCTGTGCCACCCAGGCGCCCCTTGATCGAATTTTTGACCCAGAAATCTTGGCCTGCCTAACATGGTAGTTAAAAACAAAACAAAACAAAACAAAGAAAACCCATGATGTATTTTTTGTGCTGTTTTCGGGTCGATCACTGTTTGTCATTAAAAATGTTGATAATATTTAAGGAAATACAGTATCTGAGTGCATACGTAGTGTTTGACTTGATTTATATGGACTAAGTGATTAAGATAGCATTTATCAGGTAGATGGAGTGATTACAATTCCAATATATCAAATGTGTAAATGCAGTTTAAAGTCTTGAAAGGAATTCAAGTTAAATTAAGGACAGATTACTTAGGAATTTTACGTTTGTTCAACTTCAGTTAATGAAACACACATCGAAAATAAGGAGCCAGACTGGCTGGATCTGAATTTTGGTGCTGTCACTGTTTGGCTCATGATCTTGTATGAGTTACTCAATCGCCTTGTGACTCAGTTTCCTCATTTGTAAAAAGCAGACAATAATCATACTTATCTCATAGGGTGGTTAGGAAAATTCAGAGTCATCACCTGACAACTGCTCAGAGCAGAGCCTGGTAGGAAGCAAGCCTTAGGTATGGGCTTGCTCTTGTTAACCACAAAAATGTTCGTTGTCAGTCCCTCCACACCCTTAACTTTTCACCTCTTCCCAGGAAGTCCTGTGTGTATTTCCTCACTCCACCCCTTCAGAGGAAGCTCTTTCTCCTGAGTACTCAACTACTTCCTCACACTTAGGATGGCCTTTAAATGAACCTATTGGAGCCATTTTGTGGAACCAGCACAGTCCTAAATCCAGAAGTAATACCGATGAGTGAGTTTTGCTTGGTTTTCTTAAATGCCATGCTGGGGAGCACAGAACTACGAAGTCAACCAGTAATGCACCATTTTCTCCCCAGTCCGCTTCCGTCACTTAGCCTGCTCGCACCCCTTTCTTCTCCTATACTTTCCCCCAGCTTGAGACCGACTGATTCTGATCCTTTTTCCTTAAGCCCAAAGGCCTGTTTTAGCAAGATAGAGACCTTCTCAAAGGGCAGGGAGAATGAGAAGCCATGAATGGCAAGATAAAAGTCTTGCATACTTTTATTAAATTATTAAGATTAAATAATTTTAATATTTTAAATGGGTAGGTGCATACTAAGTATTTGTTGAATACTTGAATGGGCTTTTTTGTTTCACTTATTAGGAATGTTGGCATTTTTTATTTAAAACTATAGAATATTTTGATTAGAGTAGGACTTAGCAAATTAATATACTTGGTCTGATTAATTCAAGAGAAATGACCTTTTCCAAGTAAAGTGTAAACCCAAGTGAAGTACATTAGTATCTTCAGGGTACAACTTGGGGAATTATTTTTGTACTTGGGAAGCGCTAACAGTTACTTCTTCAGTTGTATTCTGTGCCTGGATTGTTAGATAAATTTAATTTTTTATGTCTGCAGTGAAGGTAGGCATTATTATTCCCATTTCATAGCTTGGGAACTGAGCCTCTGGGAGGTTTAGTGATTAGCCGAAGGTCATGAGACTCTAAGTAATAGAGCAGGAGTGTGAACCTAAGTTCAAGGATCTAAAGCTTCCAGATCTCGATATTCTGCAGCCTCTGGGGATGTAGGCATGTTCCAAGGAAACTTTGCCTTGCCCTGGTAAGCTCTTAGTTTGAAAATATTCTTTGTATACTAGCCTATTATCGGTGTTTATTTTTAAAATTCAAGTTAATCAACACATAATGTATTATTAGTTTCAAGGGTAGAATTATTAGTGTTTAAATTACTGGGTTAATCTGAGGAAAGCTGGAGTCCTAAAAAATGATACACTATTTTTTTTTTCCAACTACTTTTTTTTTCTTTTTAATTTAAATTCTGGGGAGGAGGGAACAGTTCATTTTTTTATTTTGACTCTATCACATTTCTTTTTTAAGTAACCTATATAAGGTGTTTACGAATTTCAATGTGGTAAGACTTCCCTGTTCACAACAAGTTTTTCAAACTTAGCCCACTTACTCCCAAATAGATTTTTGGATGGAGGCATTACAGAAAACTCACGTTTAGTGAAAACGTCAGTGAATAATGAAAACGTCCTTGGTTATAGTATAGGTCTGGAAATGTTATTATGTAAATTTAATGGAAATTTTATTCTTTATGCTTACAAGAATACATTTATGAAGGTATTCCAGGTGTGCACTCTTATCAAAGAGGAAATTCTGAGAAATGAAGAAAAGAGCATTCTTTTTGTTTATGTTGTTAAATATTATCCAGTCACAATGAATTAAAATAGGCAAACTTCTCATTTAGGAACTGAAGTTTATAATACTGTACTGAAACAAGTTTTAACTGCAACAGAAAAATAACGAATTGACCCTAGAACTGAAATAAGTTAATTTGACTCAGAGACCGAGCACAATATAGACAACAGTTGGAAATGTATTGCAGCAGAATTAAGTGTTGAGAGCTCTTTTTCCCTTTGTTGGGGAAGAGGGCAAGAGAAGGAATAACTCAGAAGTGAGTGTGTCTACTCTTACTTGGAAGTTCCAATGTGTAGTTCTGGAGACAGCCTGATTGGACCTACACAGCCTACAGAGGAGGATGGTGTACCAATACATAATTCTTAAGAATGAGGAGGAGAGGTACACTATACAACATCAGTACGGTTTATTACAGAAAATGATCCTAAAAGAGATAAGCTGTATGCAGCCATTGTTGGGAAATTAGAGAAAAATTAAGCTCATATAAACTTATTAAACAGAACTGTAAGTTTTGAAATTTGAGAACTGGCATCTTTAACATAATTTTATTGGCTTCTGGAAAACATATATTTGAAACATTAGATTTTATAGATATTTCTGTTTTCCTTTCCAAGCTCTTACCAGTCATAGGTAAGCTGTGCCAGTGAAACTGACTGGACAGTTTTATTGGCTAAAATGACAGGAGCAAAATACATTACAAGATTAAATTTCACTATATTGAGCTCTCTTTAGTTATCTTGAAAAATGAAATGTTAAAGGTATTAACCCAAACTGGGACTTATGAGTATCTTTAGATATAGAATCGGATTGCCCCATTGTAGAAAAGAATTTTATTATTTTAAATGGGATAAGTTGAAAGGTCACCAGATATTTCTACGTACTCTATTTTCCTAGGTGAATTCTTAACATTTAAAGGCAGTGTATCTTAGAAACCTTTGATATGAGAACCCAGAATAATAGTTTGTGAATTTAAATGACTGTGCCAAGCAATGTGGGGTTCTGTTTCCAATAGACTTTATTTCTCACAAATCTAAATGTGTCCATATTGGTGGAAGGTCAAGTCCTTCCAAAGAGTCCGTATGACCTCTATGTGTGGCTTGTGTGATGGATAAAAAAGGGTAAATCCAGGAGGGATTTCGGAAGAGGAATCAATGTTAGTGGGAATTTATTAGATTTGAGGACAAGGAAGTTGTCAAAAATGACTCTGATTTTTAATTTACATAGTTGGATAATTGTTGAAAGTCTTTACAATTATAAAGACCACTGCAATGATGAAGCAGATGTGGATTAGATAGAAATAGCACAAATTCAGTTTTGGACATGCTACATTTTCAGTACCTATCAGTCACTGGAATAGAGTTGTCAAATATTCCCTAATCCTACATGTACTGTGATGGTCACTGAGATTAAATACAAATACACCTTCAAGAAGCTTATATGGCATTATTCAAAAAAGACTGGCAATATTTTTGTCAATTTTTGCAATATAATTTATAATAGAGCTTATAAGTCAAGGTATATGCTTGTAGACCTGATAGAATATGGTACTGAAAAAAATCAAGATATTTTCAACATTTTCTCTTTTCCTTTATTCATTGGTTAGCCGGACATTTTTTACTCAGTAAATGGTTGAAAGGTTATTTTTTTTACCATTAAAATTTTTTAGTAGAATTTTGTTTTTAGAATTTTTATTGTTACATCGTTGGCATACAATGTTCGTTACAGATGTACAACAGAGTGATTTGACAGTTCTGTATGTTACTCAGTGCTTATCTCGACAAGTGTAGTCACCATCTGTCACCACACAACGTTACTACAGTATTACTGACCATATTCCCTATGCTGTATTTTTCATCTCCATGACTTACTATTTGTTTTCGTAACTGGAACTTTTTACCTCTTAATCCCCTACCACCTCCCCCCTGGCAACCTCCAGTTTGTTCAGTTGGTTTTCTGTATTTATTAGTGTGTTGTTTGTTTGTTTTTGTTCATTTTTTGGGGGGGGGTTCCACATTAAGTGAAATTATGTGGTATTTGTGTTTCTCAGTTTCACCTAATTCATTTAGCATAATGCCCTCCAGGTCCATCCACATTGTCTCAAATGGCAAGATCTCATTCTTTTTTATGGCTGAGTAATATTCTGTTGTATATGTATGTGTGTGTGTGTGTGTGTGTGTGTATACACACAGACACCATGTCTTCTTTATACATTTTTCTATTGAGACTTGGTTTCTTCTGTATCTTGGCTATTGTAAGTAGTGTCGCAATAAGCATAGGGCTGCATATCTTTTTGAGATAGTGTTTTTGTTTTCTTTGGGTGAATACCCAATATTGGAATTACCAGATTGTATGGGATTTCTGTTTTTAATTTTTTGAGTAATATTCATACTGTTTTCCACAGTGGCTGCACCAGTTTACATTCCCACCAACAGCGTCTGGGGGGATAGTAGCCATTCTGACAGATGTAAGATGATATCTCATTGTGGTTTTGATTTGCATTTTCCTGGAGATTATTGATGTTGAACACCTTTTCATGTGTCGGCCATCTGTATATAGTCTCTGGAAAATGTCTATTGACGTCCTCTCCCCATTTTAAAATTGGATGGTTTTTTGTTGTTGAGTTGCATAAGTTATTTATATGGTTTGACTATATGGCTATATGGTTTGATCTCTTTTCACATATATCATTTGCAAATATCTTCTCCCATTTAGTAAGTTGACTTTTCATTTTGTTGATGGTTTCCTTTGCTGTCCAAAAGCTTTTTATTTTGGTGAGGTCCCAATATTTTTTTTAAAGATTTTATTTATTTATTTGACAGAGAGGCAGCAAGAGAGGGAACACAAGCAGGGGGAGTGGGAGAGGAAGAAGCAGGCTCTCAGCAGAGGAGTCCCAATAGTTTATCTTTGCTTTTTATTTCCCTTGTCTATCCAGAAAAAAATGTTGCTAAGTCTGAGGTCAAAGAGATTACTGGCTATGTTTTCTTCTAGGAGTTTTATGATTTCAGGTCTCATGTTTAGGTCTTTAATCCACTTTGAGGTTTATTTTTGTGTATGGTGTAAGAAAGTGGTTCAGTTTCATTCTTTTACATGTAGCTGTCCAGTTTTCTCAACACCATTGTTTGAAGAGACTGTCTTTCCCCATTGTATATTCTTGCCTCCTTTGTCATAGATGAATTGAGCAAATAAGTGTGAGTTAATTTCTGGGCTCTCTGTTCTATTGATCTATGTGTCTACTTTTGTTCCAATACCATACTCCTTTGATTATTACAGCTTTGTAGTGTATTTTGATATATGGAATTGTGATACCTTTAGCTTTGTTCTTTTTCAAGATTTCTTTGGCTATTTGGGGTCTTTTGTGGGTTGATACACCCTTAAGGATTGTTTGTTCTACTACTGAGGAAAATAGTACCGGTATTTTGATAGGGATTCCATTGGGTAATACAGATATTTTAATTAATTCTTCCAAACCATGAGCATGGAATGTCTTTCTATTTGTGTTCAATTTCTTCAGTGTTTCACAGTTTTCAGGTCTTTCATCTCTTTGGTTAAATTTATTACTAGGTATTTTATTCTTTTTGGTACAATTGTAAATGGGTTGTTTTCTTAAATTCTCTTTCTGCTACCTTGTTATTGTATAGAAATGCAACCAATTTTGTATTAAATTTGTATCCTGCAACTTTACTGAATTCACTTATTACTTTTAATTTTTTTTTTTTTTTGGTAGAGTGTTAAGGGTTTTCTATGGCTAATGTCATCTGCAAATAGTGACAATTTAATTTCTTCCTTACTAATTTGAATATCTTTTATTTCTAGTCTGACTTCTGTGACTAGGACTTCCAGTACTATATTGAATACAGTGGCAAGAGTGAACATCCTTGTCTTGTTCCTAATCTTAGAGGAAAATCTCTCACTTTTTCACCATTGAGCATGATGTTAGCTGTGTGGTTGGTTTGTTTAGCTGTGAGTTTTTCATATATGACCTTTATTATTATATTGAGGTATGTTTCCTCTAAATCCTGATTTCTAGATAGATACCTATATTCATATTTTCTTTTTTTTTCTTTTAAATTTTTTTATTATTTTATGTTAGTCACCATATAGTACATCCCCGGTTTCCGATGTAAAGTTCGATGATTCATTAGTTGTGTATAATACCCAGTGCACCATGCAATACGTGCCCTCCTTACTACCCATCACCAGTCTATCCCATTCCCCCACCCCCCTCCCCTCTGAGGCCCTCAGTTTGTTTCTCATAGTCCATAGTCTCTCATGCTTCATTGCCCCTTCTGATTACCCCGCCTTTCTTTATCCCTTTCTTCCCCTACCGATCATCCTAGTTCTTATGTTCCATAGATGAGAGAAATCATATGATAGTTGTCTTTCTCTGCTTGACTTATTTCACTTAGCATTATCTCCTCCAGTGCTGTCCATGTTGCAGCAAATGTTGAGAAATCGTTCTTTCTGATGGCTGAGTAATATTCCATTGTATATATGGACCACAACTTCTTAATCCAGTCATCTGTTGGAGGGCATCTCGGCTCCTTCCACAATTTAGCTATTGTGGACAATGCTGCTATGAACATTGGGGTGCATATGGCCCTTCTCTTTGCTACGTCTGTATCTTTGGGGTAAATACCCAGTAGTGCAATGGCTGGGTCATAGGGTAGCTCAATTTTTAATTTTTTAAGGGACCTCCACACTGTTTTCCACAGCGGCTGTACGAACTTGCATTCCCACCAACAATGTAGAAGGGATCCCCTTTCTCTACATCCTCTCCAGCAATTGTTGTTTCTTGCCTTGTCAATTGTTGCCATTCTAACTGGCGTAGGGTGGTATCTTAGTGTGATTTTTTATTTGAATTTCCCTGATGGCTAATGATTTTGAACATTTTTTCATGTATCTGTTAGCCATTTGTATGTCTTTATTGGAAAAGTGTCTGTTCATATCTTCTGCCCATTTTATGATTTGTTTGTTTCTCGCATATTGAGTTTGAGAAGTTCTTTGTAGATCTTGGATACCAGTCTTTTATCTGTAGTGTCATTTGCAAATATATTCTCCCATTCCGCGGGCTGCCTCTTAGTTTTTTTGACTGTTTCCTTGGCTGTGCAGAAGCTTTTTATCTTGATGAAGTCCCACAAGTTCATTTTATCTTTTATTTCTCTTGCCTTTGGGAATGTGTCATGAAAAAGGTTGCTTTGGCCGATGTCGTAGAGGTTGCTGCCTATGTTCTCCTCTAGGATTTTGATGGATTATTGTCTCACATCGAGGTCTTTCATCCATTTGGAGTTTATTTTTGTGTATGGTGTGAGATAGTGGTCAAGTTTCATTCTTTTGCATGTAGCTGTCCAATTTTCCCAGCACCATTTATTGAAGAGACTGTCTTTTTCCCACCGGATGTTTTTTCCTGCTTTATCAAATATTAGTTGCCCAAAGAGCCGAGGGTCCATTTCTGGGCTCTCTATTCTGTTCCATTGGTCTATGTGTCTGTTTTTGTGCCAGTACCATGCTGTCTTTGTGATCACAGCTTTGTAGTACAGCTCGAAATCCGGCATTGTGATGCCCCCAGCTTTGTTTTTCCTTTTCAACAGTTCCTTGGAGATTCGGGGCCTTTTCTGTTTCCATACAAATTTAAGGACTATTTGTTCCAGTTCTTTGAAAAATGTCCTCGGTATTTTGATCGGGATAGCATTGAAAGTGTAGATTGCTCTGGGTAGCATGGACATTTTAACTATGTTAATTCTTCCGATCCATGAGCATGGAATATCTTTCCATCTTTTTATGTCTTCCTCAATGTCTTTCAAGAGTGATTTATAGTTTCTAGAATATAGGTCCTTTACGTCTCTGGTTAAGTTAATTCCAAGGTAACGTATGGTTTTTGGTGCTATTGTAAATGGGATGGATTCCCTAATTTCTCTTTCTTCGGTCTCGTTATTCGTGTATAGAAATGCAACTGATTTCTGAGCATTTATTTTGTATCCTGCCACGTTACTGAATTGCTCTATAACTTCTAATAGTTTGGGAGTGGCTTCTTTTGGGTTTTCCATATAGAGTATCATGTCATCTGCAAAGAGAGACATTTTGACTTCTTCTTTGCCAATTTGAATACCTTTGATCCCTTTTTGTCGTCTGATTGCTGTTGCAAGGACTTCTAGTACTATGTTGAATAATAGTGGCGAGAGTGGGCATCCTTGTCGTGTTCCTGATCTTAAGGGAAAGGCTTCCAGCTTTTCCCCATTGAGAATAATATTTGCAGTAGGCTTTTCATAGATGGCTTTTATGAGATTGAGAAATGTACCTTCTATTCCTACACTCTGAAGGGTTTTAATCAGGAAAGGATGCTGTATTTTGTCAAATGCTTTTTCGGCATCGATTGAGAGGATCATATGGTTCCTGAGTCTTTTCTTGTTGATATGATGTATCACGCTGATTGATTTGCGAATATTGAACCACGCTTGCATCCCAGGTATGAATCCCACTTGATCGTGATGGATAATCCTTTTAATGTACTGTTGGATTCTATTAGCAAGTATCTTGTTGAGGATTTTGGCGTCCATATTCATTAGGGAAATCGGTCTGTAATTCTCCTTTTTGAGGGGGTCTTTGCCTGGTTTGGGGATCAAGGTAATATTGGCCTCATAGAATGAGTTTGGTAGCTTTCCTTCTGTTTCTATTTTTTGAAATAGCTTTAGGAGAATAGGTATTATTTCTTCTTTGAATGTTTGGTAGAATTCCCCAGGAAAACCGTCCGGGCCTGGAGTTTTGTTATTTGGAAGGTTGTTTATCACTGACTCAATTTCTTCATAATTAATTGGCCTGTTTAAGGAATCAATTTCTTCCGGTTTCAATCTTGGTAGTTTATAGGTTTCCAGGAAGGATTCCATCTCTTCCAGATTGCTTAGTTTATTGGCATATAGCTGTTGATAAAAATTTCTAATAATCCTTCCAATTTCAATGGTGTTCGTCGTGACCTCTCCTTTTTCATTCATAATTTTAATAATCTGGGTCCTTTCTCTTTTCTTTTGGATAAGTCTTGCCAGTGGTCTGTCAATTTTATTGATTCTCTCAAAGAACCAGCTTCTAGTCCTGTTGATCTGCTCTACTGTACTTCTGGTTTCTGCTTGATTGATTTCAGCTCTAATTTTGGTCAACTGCTTCCTCGTGCGTGGATTAGGCCTGTCCCTCTGTTGCTGTTCCAGCTTCTTGAGGTGAGAATATAAAAACTGCATTTTAGATTTTTCTATTCTTTTGAGTGAGGCTTGGATGGCTATGTATTTCCCCCTTAGGACTGCCTTTGCAGTATCCCATAGGTTTTGGACTGTTGTATTTTCATTCTCATTGGTCTCCATAAATTGTTTAATTTGATTTTTGATTTCCTGGTTTATCGAGTCATTCCTGAGCAGGATGGTTCTTAGTCTCCAAGTGTTTGAGTTTCTTCCAAATTTTTCCTTGTGGTTGAGTTCCAATTTCAGAGCGTTGTGGTCTGAGAATATGCAGGGGATAATTTCAATCTTTTGGTATCGGTTGAGACCTGTTTTGTGTCCCAGAACATGGTCTATTCTTGAGAATGTTCCATGGGCATTAGAATAGAATGAGTATTCTTTGGTTCTGGGGTGTAGTGTTCTATATATATCTATGAGGTCCAACTCGTCGAGTATGGCATTCAAAGCCTTTGATTCTTTGCTTAGTTTTTGCCAGGGTGTTCTGTCTATTTCTGATAGTGGAGTGTTGAGGTCCCCTACTATTAATGTTTTTTTATTTATATTTCTCTTTATTTTGGTTAAGAGTTGGCTTGTGTATCTTGCTGCTCCCCTGTTGGGGGCATATATATTTATAATTGTCATATCCACTTGTTGAATACTTCCCTTAAGAATAATATAGTGCCCTTCTGCGTCTCTAACTATAGTCTGTAGTTTAAAATCCAATTTATCTGATATGAGAATTGCTACCCCAGCTTTCTTTTGAGGTCCATTTGCGTGAAAGATGGTACTCCATCCCCTTACTCTCAGTCTGAATGCATCTTTGAGTTTGAAATGAGTCTCTTGTAGACAGCAAATGGATGGGTCATGTCTTTTTATCCAATCTGCAACCCTGTGGCGTATTATGGGATGGTTCAAACCATTTACATTAAGACTGATTACTGAGAGATATGATTTTAATGTTGCCATGTTGCCAGTAAAGTCTTTGTTTGTATTGGCTGTGACTTTCTGTTCTGTATCACTCTTAGGGCCTTTTTACTTTTATAGAACCCCCCGTAATATCTCCTCTAGGGCTGGTTTCGTGGTTACAAAATTGGTTAGTGACTGGCGATTCTGAAATGTCTTTATTTCTCCATCAATTCTGAATGACAGCCTTGCTGGATAAAGGATCCTTGGCTGCATGTTTTTCTCTGAAAGAGCTTTAAAATGCCCCCCCCCCAACCCTTTCTCTCATTCCAGGTCTGTGTGGACAGGTCTGATGTAATTCTAATACCTTTGCCTTGGTACGTGAGAGATTTCTTTGCCCTGGCCGCTTTCAATACTGTATCCTTGCATCTAATATTTGCGAAATACACTATGACGTGACGTGGCGTAGGTTTGTCATGGTTGAGCAGGGAGGGGTCCTCTCTGCCTCTTGGACACGAATGTTTGTTTCCCTTTCTAGATTAGGGAAGTTTTCAGCTACAATTTGTTCAAATATCTCTTCTAGACCTCTGTTTTTCTCCACCCCCTCGGGGATGCTGATGATTCTGACATTGGAAAGTTTCATTGAGTCAGTAATCTCTGGTAATCTACATTCTTGAGCATGGATTTTTTTGATTCCAGATTCTATTTTAGCTTTTTGTTCTACTAACCCATCTTCCAATTCGCTGATACGTTCTTCTGCCTCATTCAACCTGGCCGTCAGAGCCTCTAGTTTTGACTGTATTCGGCTCATAGAATTTTTAATTTCTGCCAAATTTGCTCTCGTTTCCACCCTTAGAGATTCTATATTCTCATTAACATTTTCATTAATACTTTTTTCAAGTCTACACATCATCTTGACCATTGTTACTCTGAATTCCATTTCTGATAATTTGGTTATATCCATATCCAATAGTTCTGTGTCAGAGGCCACAGACTCATTGTCTTTTCTTTGCTGGGGGGGACTTCTCTTTCTCATCAATCTGATGAGGAGAGGTTGTGGGGTTGTCCAGAGCCCAAATTATTGACCGGGACCCAGGCTGTGCGCCCTTGTTTTATAGTGATCTTAGGGATGTGGCTTCTTGATTTTTCAGCCTGCCTTCTGGGGGAGGGGTCTGCCCCGCCGATACTCAGGCAACCCTGTTTAGGTAGAGTCTCCGTGTCCCCTGCAAGGGGGGATGGGGATGGGCACACTGTGAGCTGGTATTTCCAGGCTTTTGTTCTCTGGCGGCTTTCCCTGGCAGTTTGCGGTGCCTCTTCTGAGAGTCAGAGCAGCAGTGGCCGAATCTCAGCCTCTGTCTCAGAACAGAGGGATCGCAGACCATTCTCCACTGATGTTCTGGCCACTTTAACTCTGTTTCTGTTGGTGCTGCTCAACCCTGCAGGGTCCCGGGATGTGTGCCCCACACCCAGCGTCCCTGCCTTCACTTCCAGGGCCGGTGTGTCTCTGTCCTTTGTATTTCTAACACCGCCATACGACCTGCGCACTCTGAAGCTCCGGCCCTCAGTCTGGTGGCGTGCGTTCCCCGGCTCACGGTCTCAGTCTGTTCTCTCTTGGGTGCCGGTCCCCGCGTCCGCCCTCTCCCCAGTGCAGGTGGCTACCGCTTCCCGGCGCCCGAACGCGGCGGCTCCCTCCCCCTTCTGTTTATCTTCCGATGTCTGTGTGGGGTTTCATGGCTTCCCGCTTCGTACCTCAATACTCAGCGCTGGAGATGTTCGTTTGTAGAGATCCAGATGTATCTTACTGCGTCTCAGGCTGATTCCATGGATGTTCAGTATGGTGTGGTACTTATCCAGCTCGACTCGGGACCGGCTGATAAAGGGGTCCCCTACTCCTCTGCCATCTTAACTCCTCCCTATATTCAGATTTTCATTGTAAAAATGCAGTAATAAAGTTTCTACTACCTTGTTAGATTATTGTAAGGATGCAACTCTTCAAATATGTTTTGGAAATTTTCTTTTGGGGCTGATTCAAAATCATTGGTTGGAAGAGATTAAAAACCACTCATTTTGGAATGTGATGAAAGTAATGTTAAGTAAAAAATTATCCTTTATTTGTATAAACTTCAGTGTATGAGTGTATAAGGTATATATACATATATATGCATGTGTATATATTTTTTCAGAATGTGTTTAGAAGCAAGTTTTTAATGAAATTTTCTCTGTGACAACTGGGTGATGAAAGTAGAATAGCCCAAATTTTGTTAAGTTCATTTCTCAGTTTAGGACACTGTGGCTCAGAGTCACCTCCTGTAACTCCTTAATGGTGGAGTCAGGATGAGTGAATCCACTCTGCACACCCAGTTCTTTTCTGCTTTTGCTATTCCAAGTGGATGAGCTATGGGATGGGAGAATTATTCTAGGAAGACCAGTAATAACGTTGACAAGCTTACTAGAACAGTAATGCACTGGATTTCTTAGATGTTCTACTTGGAGTTTGTAAACTCAAAAACTGTGAGTGAGGTTGCAATGATGATGAAAGAACAGTAAAATGGGATGATATGGACCATCTGATAGTTATTAGTGTGCCCTTAAGCTTGGAAACAAGCGTATATACTAAGGTTGTTGACTCCTTAAAATACAATAAAGTCATAAAAGTGATTTAGGAAGGAGTGATACCAGCTAGATGGCAGGGTGGAAAGCCCTAGACCCTTCTCCCCCACAAACACATCAATTCAACCACAATTAATGGACAAATTTTCTTTATGAGAAATCCACAAACTAACTGAATGGCTCTTAGACCCTGACAGATGCAAGATCAGACTCCCTGAAGCCAGTTGGGGGTTTTAGGACAGTCTCTCACCAGAATCCGTATCCCTGACACAGTGCCAAACAATCATGAAGAGACACCTGCTACCAGCTTCATTAAGGGGAAGGAAAGAGTTGGTTGACACATCCAGTATCCTGACTCTTCTGAGGGTGCTCCCCAAGGGACTGGCTGCTGCCTTGCTATGCTTGGATATATGAAGGGTCTGGCACATTCTAGCTGCCTGGGGGAGAATAAAGATAACAGCTTGGGCTGATAGATGACATAGCACCTTCCCTCAACTCAGTACAGAATGAATAGCCAAAACCCATGGCTACCTTCTCTCTGGGGAGGAAAAGTTTGTCCAGGCCTCTAACGTCACCACCTCTTCTTAGAGTGGGCCAGAGGATTACCTTCTGACTTTCCCTTCTGACTTTCCTGTCCCAGAGTGCTGATAGAACCTGCAAGCTCCAGTTGTCTGGGGACAAGTGAGAACAGGAATAGGAGATTTGGGCTGGCAGATGACATTGCCCCCTCATCCTGGTCCAGCAAGAGCAAATAGATGAAAAATTCTAGCTCCCAGTTTCTCTGTGGGGAGGGAAAGAATTGGATGGAATGTCTAGAGATCCAGCTTTTCTGGGGGCTGCTCAAAAGGATGTATGATACCATAATGTGACTATATGCCATTATTCCTTTCTCCAGACTCCTAGAATGTGTAACACAAGAGTGAACTGTAATGCACAATATGGACTTTGAGTGATTATGATGTGTCAGTATAGGTTTATCAGTTGTAACAAATGTATCAGTCTGGTGGGGGATGTGGATAATGAGGGAAGCCTTGCCTGGGTAGGGTCAGGGGTCAATGAAAAATCTCTGTAACCTCTTCAATTTTGCTATAAACCTGAAAGTGCTCTAAAAATAAAGGCTTAATAAAAGACGAAACAAACCAGAAATGTAGGAAATGTCTAGGGTGACTAACAAAACTGTTTTAAATAATGTACTTGTATTTTTATATTGACATAATCTTTATTCAAAGTTTAAATAGGTGAGAAGAGTTATTTCTCAGCAGATAGAGGATCCAATCAACTGACCTTTGACTTTTAAATAAACTGCTATAATTTTCGATGACTGCTACAGAATGCTGGATGTGTACCTATGTTGAGCTTATATAAGAATGACAATGTAGCGTATAGCTGTCATGCAAGGTACTGCTTAATCATTTTAGTTTGGATAAGAAAATTACGCCTCTGAACTGTGAATTACAAAATCACTTAGGAGCAAACAGTTTGACACAAATGTGACATTTGAAAACGAAAGTGCATCAATAATGTGGCGACTCCTCTCGGTTTCGTTGGAATTGTCGATAGTGATTTGGAAAGGAGCTTGGACTGGCTGTGCCCTCGCTTCAGTAGCTGTGCTGCTCCTTATCAGGTGCAGTGTCAAATAAACTTCATGAAGATTTAAAGCCTTAGAGATAAGCGTGCAATTGAAAATGCATTCCTATTATGCACTTAAGGCAGTGTGATGCTACCTGTTCTCTAAACTGAATTTTAAACAGCTGGAGCTATTGGGAACTAATTTCCTAGGTTAAATGCTAATTTTCCTGGATCATTCTTATTATACTTCATTGTGATATTCCACTTTAAAATATAAATTTGGAATTATTTCAGGTTATTTTATAGTTGGGATTATTAGTAAGAAGCTGCAAAGTGATTTCTATGGCACGAGCTTATTAAAACCAGCTTATGTTGCTGGTTTTTCTACCTCCAAGAGTCATTGCCTAGCAAGACTTACAGATTTGAAAACACCTGCTTCCATTTGGCATACCTTTGATCAGTTTATGGCTTAGACCCCAAGATGAGTGGTTTTCATAAGCAATCATCTGCTATGTGTGCTAAAATAATTTAATGCATGTCCCAAAATACATTGTTCTACTTAAAAAAAAAAAATCAGATGATCTGCATCAGGTCTCATTGACTCAGTAATCTTTCCAGGGTGACGTTGAAGGAAGAACCTGGTCACTCAGGCTGTTGAGCCAGCGGATGAGTCCTAGCTGATCACTTACTAGCTCTGTGGTTTGGGCAAGTTGCTTAATTTCCTTGGATCTTACTTCTGTCATCGGCAAATTGGGTATGATAATACCTACCTCAGACTTTCTTCGTGATATTTGGAAAATAACATATATGTGAAACTACTCTTACAAGCGACAAAGTCCTATATGAGTTGGGTTAAGACAGTGTTTCTCAACCAGTTTGTCCCCTAGGGATCACTTGGTAATGTCAGAGGCATTTTTGCTAGTTAGCACTTGGGGCAGAGGGGGCGCCGCCAGCCTCTAGTGTGTCGAGGCCAGGATGCTACTACACACTCTGGAGTGCACAGGACAGTCCCCGACGACAGAGGATTCCCTGGGCCCCAAGAGCACTAGCACTGCTGTTGAGAAACCTTGGGTTAAAATGTTAAAACCTCAGAGGTTTATACAACTCGAAGGGGCTTACTATCCTAGCTTTTCAACCATTCTTTAGTGGCTATAAATGCTATATTTATCACTTAATTTATGCTTTAATTCAAAATATGCTTAAAAATCGTATTCACTACAGCATTATAACTTATCTGCCTTACATTTTGATAATATATTACCACATATATTCACTTTCTTGTTAAGCTTTCTACAAGGAAATATAATTGTGATTCATGAACATTCTTGAGTCAATTTGTTCGGTTCCCAATTTCATAGGTATGTTAATCATTTTAAAAAATATTGCTGATAGTTTTTTTTTTATTCTAGCTTATTGTAGGTCCACAATCCATTATTTGCAAATATTAAGCAAAATGTGCTTCAGAATCTTTTTGGATTTTAGTCCAGTAGTGTAGCGCCAACTTTACATAAAAAATATATATGTTAAACCTTATCATGGTCTGGGGCAGTGCATTTTACCCGATATGTATACAGTAAAATGTGTAAATAGTCACACTAAATGGGTTAAATGAGCTCATGTCAGTTCAGATCATATTTTACCACTAAAAGAACTCAGGTCAGATTTTGTTGACAAGTGAATTATAAAACAAGGCTCCCGGTTTTCAGAGCCTTTGTGGATCTTGGAGTTGTAGATGAAGTACTATGGACCTACTTATATGCCTTGACTAAACATAATGCCTCCTATCTGTGAAGTCATGTCATATCACCAAAAGAGAAACAGATTATATGAATTTTGTTATGCCAAACAGATAGGCACCCCTCTCCCAACCAATTCAGTAATTATTGGAAAGGGCATGTATATTTGAAACACGTACTGTCTTAATTAATGTTCCAAGTTCTGCCAGACTATATAAATAAGTGTCCCAGGTAATGAGCAGTTACAACCAATTTTCACAGTTACAAGGAAAATATACTCTGCAAAATAAAAACACTCCTAGAAAGGATGCAATTTATAACACAATATATTTACAAACTATAATTGGATATATCCAATCTGAGAGTGAGAATATTATTAGTGTCTATTTTAATAGTGAATATGTATGTTCAGACCTTGACATAGCTTCAGAACAATGTCACCATGACCATGTGTAATTATGTATCCAACTCTCACTACGGCCCCTTATGAATACTTAAAATTTAAGACTTGCTTGAAGAAAGGGATGATGGGACAAATACTTGAGAGGCTTGGTAAGTGACATAATGAATTGGAGGCACAAGAAAATACTTCTCAAAGACAGTGCCTTCCGCATAAGGAGTATGGACATGGATTGCATAGAATTCTAATGAGATTTATAAATGAGTAACTTTTGTCTCGACCAGTTCTTCAAGGCTCCTTCACACTGAAGCTCATGATATTGAAGTGTTCAAGGGCCAGATCTCATTAGGATCAGCCATGTGCTGTGGAAGCCTTGGCCCTGCTTCCTGTACCATGTTTAAGTCAAACTTCTTTGATGTAGATTTTCTTGAGGTGCACTCTGTGTTTGAAACCCTTCAAAAAGACTTTGGTTTCCAGGAATGTGGTAGGAGACAACCTAAAAATACTTCCACTATAAAATATTTATAAATGTATAAAATATAAAAATCTCTTTTAAATTCCAGAGCTAGGAACCTAAAGTGTGAAGGACACTTCCAGCTCCTAAAAGTGAAGAGGGGAACCAATTCAGGAAGCATAGGTCTGAAATAGCAGTAAATGAGGAGCCTATAATTTTAAGACTTAGGTAGTGAGAGAGGGCTTTGGATAAAGAACAGCAGTTGGAACTAAGTTTTTTACAAAAAGCCAATACCTTCAAAGAGCTGTATCCTTATGAAATGGTGCAAAAGGAAAAAAAAAAAAAAAGTGCCTACCGGCTAGGAAATGTGACAAGTTGGCCAAACTTGGTTTTGATACTGGGTGGAACATAACTGTTTCAGAAGAACTTATGGTTACTCTCTATGCCTTAGTACGGATTGGCTTTATACTTACAAAGTATCTTGTAATTTTAGGAAATTAACATAAAAATTTTCCTGGGGTAACTGACAAGGGGTGCCAAATGTTTCTATGGAAACACACAAAACCCAACTCAATATAAGCTGATGACCCAAAGTTACCAAACTTACAAGGAAAAAAAAAATCCAGAAT
Organism: Ursus maritimus; assembly: GCF_017311325.1. Lineage (NCBI taxonomy): Eukaryota > Metazoa > Chordata > Mammalia > Carnivora > Ursidae > Ursus > Ursus maritimus. Next base: position 22,991,332 of record NW_024426230.1, on the reverse strand, counting down.
GACTTAGAAGACCTAGAAAATACAGGGTATGACCTATAAACATTTAAAAATATCATTTATAAATCATAATATAAACATTTAAAATTATCAAAGTAATAAAGGAAAAAATTAGATGTGTAATGACAGGATAAAAAATTTGCCAGGCAAAATTTCTTAAATGGCATAATTGGTTGCTAGAAATTAAAAATATTTTCTAGTGGATGGGCTTAAAGATAAAATTAGAGATAGCTTAAGAAGACTTTGTGATTTAGAAGGCATACTTGGGGTAACTATCCAGAATGCAGCCTGAGAGATAAAGAGATAGAAAGTATGGTTAAGAAACATGGATCACTGAATGTTAAAATTGAACATTATATATCTAAAAGTGTTCTAGAAGGGGAAATTGGGAAATTTAGATTTCGTTATTGAAATAGAAAATAACTGAGAATTTTCTAGAATCTTCCAGATTTTTCACAAACATGACTTCTCATATTCAGGAATTACAATGAATCCCAACATAAGGTCAATTAAAATAAATTCCCATTTGGAACCTTATAATGAAGTTGAAGAACCCTGAAGACAAAGAGAAGATTTTAAAAGCACCAGAGAATAAAGCTGATTAGATGACCACCTGTCACCTCTTTGTATGTAATTTATCAATACCAATAAGAGAAACGAGAGGAAAACTAAATTATGGAAAAGGAAGGTAAAATCACAGAGCATGATGATAACAATTCTAGATGTATTCATATCAAAATGGATCCCAATGGACTCAACTCACAGAAGACAGAGCTTGTCGGTTTGAAAAAAATAAAATTGCTCTAAATCCTTAAATTCCTAACATATAAGCTGCAGAAAGAGGAAAAGTAAAAGTATGAGAAAATTGTACCAGGTAAGTATGAGCTAACAAGAGATTGGTGAAGTTGTGTTATTTTTACAAAAAAATACACTTTAAGGATAATAGAAGGTTGGCATATAAAAACAGCTCTCAGGAAGGGGAAGTGATATCTCATGTTCTTGAATATCATAATCCCAAACTACATAGAGAAAAATTGATGAAAATATGTGGAGATCCAAAAGTCAGTCATGGAGAGCGATTTTAATAAACTTCTCTTAATAATTAGTTGATGAAGCAGGCCAAATATTTGGTTAGGTTATAAAGAATTTGTATAGCACAGTTAATAAAATGGATCTAGTAACATGTATGGAATATTGTAGTATAAAAGAATAAGAGTTCATGTCAAAACATAAAATTTACAGAAATTATGTATTATGCTATAAGCCAAGTCTCAAAAACACCAAAAAGTGAGTATCAAGTATCATACAGGCCATATTCTTTGATTACTATACAACTAATAGCCATAAAACGAGTAACTCCAGATATCTGGAAATTAACACATTCTAAATAAATCATGGGGTGATACTTGTTTTTAATAAATACTAGAAAATAGACGCTAGAAACTATTTTATAAACAGTTGATGTCAGATAGTGGAAATACTGCAAATCAAATTTGAGGGGTATAGCAAAAATAGGATTTAATGGGCATGGATAGCTTTAAATTCTTAAGAAGAAAGTCTGAGAATTAGCTAAGCATCTGAACCTGGAAATGATGAAGTAGTAGAAAAAAAAAGCTCAAACACAACAGCAGAAATTATTAGAACAAAAATTAGAGAAATAGTGGAGATGAACAAAACTAAAAGCCGTTATTTTGAAAATAGTCAAATTATTGGCATGCTTGATCAAGAATAAAGAAGACACAAATACTACTAGAAATAATGACATCATTATTATATGCATAATAGAGAAGAAAAGTTAGAATTTTATGAAAAATGTTATACTAATAAATTTGAAAACTTTGGTGTTTTTCTAAGACAGTTTATTCCATCTAACTGTCTCAAGAAGAAATGGAAAACCTGCCTAAATATATAAAAAATAAAATTTTACCCTTTCTAAACTGACGCCCCAAATACTAGGCCTAAATGGTCTTACTGGTGCGTTCTGGCAAGCATTCAAGAAACAGATGCTATTCATCCAATGCTTTGGAAGAAGGTCATTGTTAATCTCATCTTTAAAAAAAAATGTATATCACGGTGCATATGCTTTTCTATTTAATTTTAGGCATATTCAGGCCCTGAAATTCTATAGGGAACCACGAAACTTCTAGGTGTTCTAATTAGTAATTGGTAGAAAAGGATTTCTGGACAAATAAGGGGTATTTATGAAGTATGAGGAGATAGAATTTTTATTTTAGGTGTATTTTCAAACAAGGTATTTGTTTGATCACAAACAAAAATGAAAGGTAAGATCACAAACAAAAATATATGTATTTACTACCTGTTAGGAGTAGACCTATGTGTAAGAATTTATATTTGTTCCTCTGTTTTATCGTACAACCATTTAAATGTCCTTACGTTCTTATCTGTAGAAAGTCCTTTGCAAAACATTCTGTTTTCGAAAGTATAATGTTATCTTTTGAAGAATGTAACCTTTAATCTCAAATCTTTGCAAACCAATTGTTTTTCATGGAAGATGACATCCAATCTGCGGTACCCAACTCCATTCTCTCTATATATGTTGAGGAATTTTTTGTCTGTCTCTTCTCTCTCTGAATATAAATGTAAGCTAATAGATTAATAGGTTCCGCAGATGTCTCATTTTAAAAAATAACATGTAAAAGTGTTTTTTTTTCCTCATGACAATAACATAAGCACACCAGGATAATACAAGAAGGCAATTTATGAGCAAAATTTTACTTACTAATCTAAATGCAAAATTCCTAAATTGAACATTTGGCAATTCATTTTCAGCCGATGTTAAATAATAATATATCACTAACATAATATAATAAAAAATATTATAATAAAAAATAATATATCACTATCAGGTTGGGTTTATTTGAAGAATGCAAGGATAATTAACAAATCTATTAATAGTTCAAAGGAGACCATTCATATGATCTAAATAGATAAAAACATTTGAAAAAATTCAGTATATTAATGATAAAATCTTTTATCAAACCTGGACTAAATCTAATGAACGGTATTAACAGAACATGCCGGAATGCCATTCTGAAGCACTGTTGCCTTACATATAACTACTTCAAAAACAATAGCAGAAATAAGTAGCTTGCTTTGTAGTTCTCTTTGTAGCCAGGTGAAATTTCTACCATTAAACATTTCTCTGAAGGTAAAGCCTGGTTAAGTGCCTGGGCTTCTTTACACAGTGGTTTCAGGCTACAACTCACTTTGCTGATGCCAAAGCGTAATCTTTTGTTCCTGGAGCAGTTATTAATTCCCTAAACTGAAGGTTCCAAGTATTGCTTGGTCACAAAGCAGCAGAGTTCTGTGCCTTTGATTTTATCTTAGTCTTGCTTTTATCTGGCTCTTAGAGATTGTCTGTATTACATTTGAACTTAGAAAGGCATTTAAATTTATTATGATTTATCCAGCATCTGGATGTTTTGTGGCAACGAGGGGAATTTTAAGTCTCTCTCTCTATTATTAAAAGTTTTAGAAAAAATAGCTCTTTGTGCTAATAGTTACAAGTGCTTTTCATGGTTCAGTCATTTGTTGCCTAACATTAAACGAAGTAACAAATAGGCCAGTACGTACCACAATGCCTGAAATAGAGTAGCCACCCAGTTAATACTTTCTTTGCTGGTGGTTTTGCAGATGACCACTTCCACTTCTCACCCTGAAATTACATATACATAGAAGACTCCAAGAAATGGAGATCTAGTGGGTTTGGAGAAAACAATTTGTCTCATAAATTGACGGTTCCTCTTGGATGAGTTAATTTATACATGTAATAGGATAATAATGCCACTGGTGATGGGATACTTTTAGAAGCTAGAAACAATGGATTCTAAAGTTCATATGAAAAAATGAATAAGAATAGCTAGAAATGTGTGTGTATGTGTGCACACCTGTGTGCACGTGCACTAGGTGTTTTACTTACTAAAGCTTGTATTAAGTTTATAGTAATCAAAGATAGCCAGGTGCCTGGGTGGCTCAGTTGGTTAAGCATCTGACTCTTGATTCCGGCTCAGGTCATGATCTCAGGGTCATGAGATCGAGTCCCGCAGCAGGCTCCATGCTGGGTATGGAGGCTGTTTAAGATATTCTCCCTTCCCCCTCCCTTCCCCCTTGTCTTCCCCCTCCCCCAAATTCAGAAAAAACTGAAAATTTATCAAAGAACTAAATGTTTTTGAAGTCATGAAAATATTAGAAGAAATTATGGCATAATATTTTTATTATAAGCAGAAAAGTCCTTCTTAAGTATGTTTCCAAACCTAGATATCACAAAGCAAAAACAACTGGGAAAATACTTAAATTCACATTATAACAAACAGTTAATTTCCTTAATATATAAAGAAGTTTTACCAATAAGTGAGGCACAGCAGCACAATAGAAAAATTGGCAAAATATATGAAAAGTGTCTCACAGGAAAGAAAATAGAAATAACTCTCAAATATATGAAAAGTTCCTCAGTATCATGCATAAGAAAATTGTAAATGAAAACTTTCCTTTATCCTTGGCCACTAAATTCGATATGCAATATGTGGAGGAGTAATCAGGTATGTCTTAGTACTAGAAAAAAAAATCCACTTGGTTTCTTTGTATTGAGTGGGTAAAGGAGGAGGAAGCAGACAACAAAGGAAGAGGAAAATCAGAAGATTTGAAAATAATTCAGGTGAAAGATGATGGTGTAATGGATAAAAGCTTTAGCATTTTTGATGGTGCACGCTGGCTAGTTATGGTGGTAGAGCTGTCCGGACGTGAGGAAGAATTAGTTGTGAGGACTGATTGTAAAAAAGGAAATAAGAATGACTCATAGTTTTTTGAGCTAAGCAGTTGCACAGGTGTCTACAGCTGTGTGAAGTTGGAAGGAAATTCTGAGTTCCACAAAGGAGCAGAGCTCAGCTGACCTCTAGATTGTAGATTTGTGAAAACTTGATCCAGGACCCAGGTTCAGGACTCAGCTATGCTCTGCCTGGGTCTTAACCCACAGAAACTGGGAGGTAATCAATGTACATTTGTGATAATTTATTTCACAGCTAATACATTTGTACACTTAAAAAAAAAAAGCCTTATATTTGACCCTTGTAGCAGTAGTGTTCTGTAAATATCAATTAGGTCCAGTTGGTCAATAGTGTTTTTTTAATTTTCTCATACTGATTTTCTGTCTGCTTGTTCTAAGAGAGAAGTGTCTTGAAATCTCCAACTATAATTTTGGATTATCAATTTTTCCTTTCAGATCTGTCAGTTTTCCCTTCATTTATGTTAAAGCTGTTAGGTGCAGGCACATCAATTTGAATTGATAAATTAACTCTTATTTTAACGTGTTTGTCTTTTTCCCCGGTGGTATTCTCTGTCTTAAAATCTAGTTTGTGTGATAGTAACACCACCAGTCCAGGTTTTCTTTATTAATATTTTCAGAATCTATCACTTTTAATCCTTTTGTTTTTAAACTTAGCTGTGTCTTGACAGCAAGACTATAGTTAAGTCTTAGTCTTCTTTTTTTATCAATTCGAAATTTCTGCCTTTTACTTAGTTTTCAGGCCATTTACTTTTAATGCAATTACTGATACAGTAAGATTTAAATGTACTGCATCTTTCTGTTTTCTGTTTGTCCCATATGACATTTTCCCTCATTTCCTATTTTTTGGATCAATTGATTATTTTTATATCAATTTTATCTCCTTGCTGACTTATAAATTGTACCTCCCTTAATTTTTAAGTGATTGTTTGAACATTTGTGACATGCATCTTTAACTTATTACTCTTACTTTCTGATTAGACTATACTACTGAATGTATAATGGAAAAATTTACCTTTTTTCCTTCTTTTCTGCTATTATTGTTGTACACTTTGCCTCTGCATAATTACCCCTAAAGTATATTTCTACTAGTTTTCTATTGCTGCTTTAGAAAATTACCACAAATTTAGTGACTCGCGCAATAAAACTTTGTCTTGCAGCTCTTTAAGGTCAGAAGTGTGGTATGGGTCTCGTTGGGCTAAAATCAAGATGTTAGTGGATTGTATTCCTTTCTGGACACTTTAGGGAAGAATCTATTTTTTGCTCTTTTGGATTGATGACAAATTCATTTCCTTGAGGTTGTAGCATCCAAGGCCCCATCCTCTTGTTGGCTGTACACTACAGGCCATTTCAGGCTTCTAGAGAACACTGCTCTTTGTCTCCTGATCTAGGAACAATCCACCTCTCGTTCCAAGTTTCGTTGACCCTTTTCCGCCATTACATCGTTCTCTCTAACAACAGCTGAGAGAGATGCTCTGCTTTAAGGACTTGTGTGATTATATCAGACCTACTTGGATAATCCAGAATAATTTCATCTTAAGATTCATAACCTCAATCACCTTTGCAAAGGCCTCTTTATCACGCCAATATAACAAAGTCATAGGTTATGGGACTAAAGGCCTGGACAGCTTTCAGGGCCATTATCCTGCCACCTACATTGTTAATATTTTTGCTTTAAACAGTCCATTGTCTTTAAATCAAATTAAAAGAATACTTTTTTTTTTTTTAAGATTTTATTTATTTATTTGACAGAGAGAGACAGCCAGTGAGAGAGGGAACACAAGCAGGGGGAGTGGGAGAGGAAGAAGCAGGCTCCCAGCAGGGGAGCCCGATGTGGGGCTCGATCCCAGGACTCCAGGATCACGCCCTGAGCTGAAGGCAGACGCTTAATGACTGAGCCACTCAGGCACCCTAAAAAAATACTTAAAAAAAAAAAATATTTACAACATATTTAACATTCTGTCATTCTTTGTTTAGATTCAAGTTTCCATCTGTTATAATGTTCCTTCAGCCTGAAAAACTTCCTTTAAATTTTTTGAGTGCATATCTATGGGTAACAAAATCAGGCTTTCTCTGAATGAAAATGGTTTTAATTTGTACTTGTTTTGGAAGGATATTTTCACTGAATATAGATTACTAGATTAATGTATTTTCCTTTCAGCACGGTAAAGATGTTGCTTGTTTCTTGCGTTGTTTTTGATGAGAAATCAGTACTTTAATTTTGTCCCCCTATTTGTAATTTGTTTTTATCTCTGGCTGCTTTAAAGATTTTTCACTTTTTTCAATGGGTTTTTGGTAGTTTGGCTTTAACATGCTTGGTAGGGTTTTCTTTGTGTTCATTATATTTGGGATTCATTGAGTTTGTCTGATAAATAGTTTTATAGTTTCCGCCAAATTTAGAACATTTCTGTTATTTCTTCAAATATTTTTTCACTCTTTC
>NW_024426230.1:22644690-22984088 GCF_017311325.1 Ursus maritimus | reverse complement strand
TTCCTTCTTAGACTCTGTCATATTTGAGATTTTTGGTTTTTTCCCCACATGTCTTTGAGACTGCTTATTGCCTTTTAGACTTTTTCCCCCTTCTCTGTGTTTCAGCTTGGATAACTTTTATTGCTATGTCCTCAGTAATCTTTTATATATGTATATATAGTTGAACCCATTTGGTGAATTTTTTTTTCTTCTGATACTGAAGAAAGAAGTTTCACATCTCTAGGGTTCTATTTGGCTATTTTTTAATATATATGATTTTTTTCTCATTATATTCATATTTTAACTTAAATCCTTGAAAATATAATAGCTATTTTCAAGTTCCTATCACTTTTTGTTAATATGTCATTTTTTCCTACTGAATGACTTCTGGTTATGAATCCTATTTTTCTGCTTCATTGAATGTCTAGTAATTAATTGGATCCTGAATAATGTCAGTATTCCATTGCTGACCATCTAGATTTTGTTTTCCTCCTTTAAAGAGTATTGCATTTTGTTCTGACAGTTACCTGAAGTCCAATTTCATTTTTTTCAAGGATTCTTTTTAAGGGTTTTTAAAGGAGACCCTAGGGTAGTTTGTACTGTGGTGCTAGTTTAGCCCTACTAGTCACGTGTGATCCTTTCAGGGTTTGTACTAACTGACCTAGGTGTTCACTGAGGCCTCTCGACTCTGGCTTGTTGAAATTCAGAGATATCTAAACCCTTTTCAGATTTTAGGAATTTACATCATAATCTATGTTCTTTCCCAGTAATGTCCTTTGCCAGGCTACATGGATGTGTGGTGTACATTTGACCAATCTTAAATGGATCCGGTTCCCATCACCATAGCATTCCTGAGCTCCTATCTCTCTCTCTCTCTCTCTCTTCCAGGTCAGCAAAACTGCTAATATTCTGCTTAGGATCCCCTTTCCTACATGTAGTGTAATAAGTGCATCTAGGAAAAAAAGCCTGATGATTATAGGGCTCGTCTTGTTTGTTTTTCTTCTCTCAGGAATCATAGTTCCCTACTATTTGTTGTCCAACACAGTTTTCTAGTTGTTAAGAGGGTAATTCTGGTCTAATTGCACTAGTTGTCAGGAGGGTAAGTTTGGGGCTAATTCATGATAGCTGGGCACAGAAATACAAATCATTAATTTTTAAAATGTATTTTATAAAAGCAAATTTCCCTTACTCTGAAATATGCTGTACTTAAAAGGCAGACATATAAATTAGGTGCCTTCCAGGTATTTAAGAGTAGTTTGAAAATAATTACTGTAATATATAGCTTAATCTACAAATAATCTGGTAAACACATTGGGTTGATTAAAAATTAACAAGTGAGGGATGCCTGGGTGGCTCAGTCGGTTAAGCATCTGCCTTTGGTGTGGGGCATGATCCTGGGATCCTGGGATCCAGTCCCACAATAGGCTCCCTGCTCAGCGGGGACTCTGCTTCTCCCTCTGCCTGCCACTCCCCCTGCTTGTGCTCTGTATCTCTCTCTCTCTCTTTCTGACAAATAAATAAAATCTTTAAAAAAAAATAAGTAAATTTTCTGAATTGCACCATTTTCATTCATTTTCCAAAGTTGTACATAGAAATAACTTTTGATAAGGGCAACAGATTTTAAGCATTCTAGCATAGGAACCATGTCCTCTTCTACTCTTGATGACATGGTTCATAATATTAAATGCTCTGGATGGGACTCAGTATTGCCTTACCTGACAGGGGTTATTTCAACTATAAAATAAATCTTTAGTTTCTAAATTCTTTTATATAATTGTACGAAATCTAAACTAATGTAACATCATAAGAGTGAGCTACAAACCTATACTTTCATGAAGTTAGTGCCAGTAAGTAGTCTCTAAAGCTAAGAAATGAAGAATCATATAAGGCAAATTAAAAAAAATTTTTTTAACATGAATTATTCAAAAGCAGTAAGTAGACAAAAAGGCTGGAGAATTCAACATTTTTAGAAAGACAATTTAATCATATTTATGTGGGTGCATATATAGAGCCAAGGAAGGTGAAGGGCATATCTTCCCTGAGTTAGAATAAAACACACTTACCAAGGAGTGAGTATGTATTTGTCCTAAGAAAAGAATGTATCCTAACGATGTGTGAAAATGTTTTTCTCTTGTGGAGTACGTAATACTTACAAAGTGAATACTTTGGATTTGAAGATTCAGCTGGTTCAATATCTCACTCAATTGAAAACAGCACAAAGGATGGGGGGAGGGGTGGCGATTGATTTGATTGGTTTGTGAAGGCCTCGATGTTCACTTGTTGTGAACCTGTTCCAGTGGTTTTCTTGTTGTAGGGGCACTTTCTCATCTGTAGCTCTTACCTCTATGAATACTTTGGATGGGATCAGCCATCTTGGCTAATTCTGAATTCACTGGAGCTAATAAACCAATCTACAATGAGGCTTTTTCAGAAGTCTTTTGCATATCTTCCTCCATGGGACACATTTAAAAAATAATTTAGTGTCAGTTGCAAATCAGCATCTATACAGAAACTGTTATGCATTTTTATGTAGCTTAGAGCACTCTAAGACAAATGCTATTTATGAAGCTAATTAATTAATTTCCATGTGGTAGCTGACACTTTTGTTTAGACTAATAAGGACTCACTTGACAAGTGGAATTATTTGCTATGAAATGAACTACAGTTTACTCTATGGAAATGATGCCTTCCCATATTGTTTCTTTGTGTGAGTTAAGCCTTAGAATTTCTTTTTTTTTTTTTTTAAATTTTTTTTTTTAGATTTTATTTATTTATTTGACAGAGATAGAGACAGCCAGCGAGAGAGGGAACACAGCAGGGGGAGTGGGAGAGGAAGAAGCAGGCTCCCAGCGGAAGAGCCTGATGTGGGGCTCGATCCTATAACGCCGGGATCACGCCCTGAGCCGAAGGCAGACGCTTAACGACTGAGCCACCCAGGCGCCCCAAGCCTTAGAATTTCTAAATCTACTTTAGAATGCAAAGATTTATGTCGACAAATTTCTTAAAAATTGGAGATAAAATTAAAATTTTTTTCCTTATGATTTCTAGCGAGTCGTTAATTTTAAGGCAAAATATTTATTATGACTTCCCATTCTTTACATAAACATTATTTAGGAAATTCACTCATCTTTCAGTCATAAATCCTATTTGACATCTTCCCCCTAGTTCTGGCCAGGCACAAAAGTTGTAAGATTCTCCTGATGGATTAGAGAAGCAAGTAGAAAATTATGGATAACTCCCACATTGAAATGTAATCTTTGATTTCCTTTTCTAACCTTTCCTTGTTCTCCAAAGTGATTATTCATGTAAAGGACCATATTCATTTCTAGATACCAAAGCCATTATTCAGGCTAATGACAATGGATCCGGAAGACTTAGGGACAGATAAACCCGATAAATCCACTGGCTATTCTGAATGGGCACTCTCCCTGGTATCGTTAGTACAGCGGTCACATTCAGAGTACCACTGAAGTCACTCTTCCTGCAAGGATGTTGAAAATGGATGATATGGAGCCCTTTTTGAGGGCATTTGCTGTAACAAAATCTCATAAGTTGTGTCATCTTTACAGCAGAGTGCCATAATCATGATGGCTGATCTCTATTACTGCAGAAAGTTCAACCAATTTTATCTGTAACACTAACAGGATATTCCTGAATGCCACTGTTTTGACTATATAAATGTGTTAAGCACTCCTGTCCTTAAGTGATAAAGGACTAGGGGTTGCATTTTTAAAGAAAAATGCCCCATGAAAATGAGTGAGCATCTCAAAACCTCAAGGACTATGAAACTAACAATTATGCTTAGAAAACTCCCTGTGGGAAATATGATGGTTAGCTTTGTTCTGAGATTCTCGTGTTCCTGTTGTGGTGGGTGCTATGATCTTCTGTGTTTGAAACTCAAGATGAAGTAGACCTTCATCTTCTGTTGAAAGGCCTGACCTTCCGTTGCCTGTGATCCTTTGGTTAAAAGAAATAAAAGGACCTTTTCTTTCCAGTAAGATTGTCTAACAGGCATTGACAACCTTTTCAATTCCTCTGTCAAGCTAGGTGGGGCACGCTGGAGTAAGCTATGTCCCTGCTGAGTAACCTTTACCTGTGACCTGACATTTTAAGCATCTCTTATTCTATCCTCTGGGACCCATCCCTATTTTCAGAGTAGAGATGGAATCTGATAGAAGGAAATGGAGAATGGACATGGATGAGAAGAGGGAGTAAGAGTGGATGGGTCAAGTGGCAGCTGGTTCCAGACCAGAGAACCTTCCTATTTCCTGCTATGATATCTTTCCTGGATTTGACAAAGCTCGGTTGAGAGTTAGGGGTTCTTGTGTATTACTTGTATTTTATTATATCTTTCTTAACCTATTCTGTGGCAGTGTAAATCTCCTAGTTTGTTTTCTTTATAATGTCCTCCTGTGGTACTAAGAAAGTGGTGGTACTCATCACCAGTTTTATTTCAGAAACACAAATCCTGTTTATGTCATTTCATTGGTTAAAAACATTTAATGTTTTCTATTGGCTGCCCTAGAGAATAAGCTCAACTCTTTAGGTCTGTAACACGAGACCTTTTATGAACAGGCCATAGCTCACCTTCCTAACTTTCTTTCTGCTACATTTCTCAGCATCTCTGTGCTCCAGTCACCCTGAGCTGTAAGCACACCTGCTTTAGAGTTAACTTTTGTGATAAATAAGTCAGAGCAACTTCAAAGTTCCTTTCCAGCATCACTCTCTGGCAGCTTCTCTTCATTCTTACACTCGGTTCAAATCCCTTTACCTCTAGGCTGTATCTCTGTTGTTTCTGTCACTTAACATTCATTAAATCGCCGGTCAGTTCCAGTTCTCAGTGATGTTTACTCTGTACTTGGTATTAGCTCATGATTTTTATCTTGTCTCCTTGACCATTTACTTTAAGGTGTACTGGCTGCAGTCTCTGGCACTTCAATATGTGTCGTCTTCCTTTGTGTTTTAGCTGTCGGTCCAGCAATATCCTCTCTTGACAGTCACGATGGGTCAAAGCTATTTGTCAGAATGTAACATTAATGAAGAGGGGTCATGGAAAAGTAAACTATTTGTGTTGTAGGTGCAGTCAGCCCCAGATTATTCAGTAGAGCGCTCATTGGCTGAGAATTGTCACATGAGGAATGGTACGCCAACCCTCTCGGAGAGTGGAAAGCACAGTGTGGTGGGTAGCTCTCATTGGGATGGAATGTTGAGAGCACTCTGAGAATGTGGAAAAGGCCTATAGCAACAGCATGTAGGTGTATATTTGTGTGCATGTGTATATATGTAAAACCTCCTATTTTAATGGAGAAAACCCAGGGACAAGGAGTTTTATAAAACAAGTAGTTTTATAAGATATTAGTACTTAGGGGGCCATCACTCAACAGGATATCCGTGTACTCGATATTCCCTGTGCTATTTACTAGATTGTTTTCTTTATCTGGAGTACACCTTCTAATTGTCCTCTCAACTCGGTGGACTTGGTGACCATATTTCCATTTCTCAGAATCTGTCTGCAGTGTCATCTTGAGAAGCTTCTTGTTTCCCTTCCCTTACTCCTGGAGTTTTTCACACTTGCTTTTATGCTCCTATCACACTTTGAGGTAACTTTATTGTAACAACTAATCTAATGATTTGACCCCCAGTCCATGAGAATATAGTTATCAAGAGTGTACTTCTATTTATAAGTTGTCATCTGATTGTCAAAAAGCCCCTCCAAGCTGAACAGAAGTATTGAAACATGCAAGTTTCTCTTTAAGAAGCCTCTCTTAAGCTCCTAATGACTAAGACTTGGTCATTTTTTGGTTCCATTTCAACCTCCATGAGTTTTTCTGTTCAAGAGTGTTCTGTTAGCCAGGTGGGACGGATTCAAAAATACATGGAAATCTTTGCAGGTTCCCCTGACGCTCAGGATATGTTTTAAAGGGACTTGGAATCTTCAGAAATTTTAGGCATGACCTTCATAGATCATGGCAGATATCCAGCTTTGGAATCAAACTGAACTAGAGTTAAGCCATGAGGGAAATGGGAGGGTGATTAAGACTTCTCATGATCCTTGAAATATAATGATTGAAGGCTTCAAACTGCTCTTCGTTGTGACAAATTTGCACTTAGTGTATTATTTTACATATTGATATCTCCCTTTGGATCACAAAAAAACCGGAATATTTCTAACTTTAGGCAGGTACTTATAGCTGTGACTACTCCAAGTAGATTAACTTAGAGTCTGATCCTGCCAGAAGATAATTACAGTAGATGAAGTTTTATTAGCTAGTTATTATTATCACAGGAGTGTTTTTGTTGGGCTGCAGTTAAACGGGGAGAGAAATGAATGTCTATGAAGGAGAAGTCAAGTCACAAATTGGTGCTTTTGAGACTGGATAATATTCATTTGGTAGTGTATGTGGGTGAAACCTATTATTCAATCACAAATCTTCCCATTTCAAATATCTTTTTATGAAGGGAGGTAGAAAGGAACTAATATCTGATGAGTGCCTCTGTGAGTCATTCTTCCAGAAGTTTTCCACAATATAGTTCACATAAGTCTCCTGACACCCCTCTTCAGCAGATGAGGAAGCTGAGGCTCAGAGATATTAGATAATTAAGTCAGCGTCACACAGCTAGTAACAGGTGGCCCATGTTTTGAAAGCAGACCTCTCAGGCTCTAAAACGCTATATCACACTATCTTTCGATAAAAATAACTACGAAAGATTTTTAAATATTTTACTTTTGATAGTGACTCATTTCTGGCAATTTCAAAGATACAACATGTATTTGTGAATAATTATTATACGTAATAATCGTGAACACAAGTGGTTGTAACAAAAATGTCAACAAAAAATTGCTCGAGTCGTTAAAACAATGTCTGTGCTCTGTGTGGTCTGGCTCCCTTTCTAAATGCAGAGGCACCGATCACTTTGAAAGCAGTTAAGTTTTGGATGCTTATCTCCAAACTCCCAAAACTTCTAAGTGAGATTTTCCTATCACACGAGGTAACTGCGGACAAGGATACATTTCATTTGGGCCTATAGTGCTTCATAAGTACTTTTCTTCATCAAAAAATAGTGTTGCAGAAAAGTTCCAAATGCTGTATTTCAAGAGGTAAAGTTCAATATTTTAGGAGTTGAAAGGCCTGATTTTGGACATTAAAGTTTATTAGGCTGTGACGATAACTTTTTTTTTTTTAATGTTTGGTGGAATGTAACCTTTAACAGAATGATGTGTCAGCTCTAAATTGTCTAAATGCCCTGACGCCCAGACTTACACGAAAGTACCAATTTTCATCTTCATCTTTAAAAAGATCATTGAGGTAGATTAAACAGTGCTTAAAGAAGCAAGTATATTTGACACCATCCATTCTACCTTATAATAATATGATTGCTATAGATTTTTGACATTTAACAAGGTGGTCTGCAAATGCCTCTATCTCAAGGATAATTTTTCTGCAAAAAAAAAAAAAAAACCCCAAAAACCTCTCTTAAAGATGAGATGCTGATAACTTTCTAAAGTGGCCATATTTTAGTCACATCTTCAAATGCAAACACTGAATCATGGTCCCACTGAAATAAATGTACATTGCTTTTTTTTTTTTTATAAATCCTAGTGTATAGTGTATTTATATAATCATTTGTTCATATTTCTGTGAAGACTCCCTGTAGAAAATGAAAAGTGAGTGTAGCTTTGTTTTAGGTGCCAAGGATTTTAAGATTAAGAAGATTTATGGTTTTTAGAGGTTGATTTTTTCCCTTTTCTGAATACCTTCTATTTATTGTTTCCTATGGAGATATGTACTATCCTTAAAGGTTTGTAGGAGAAAACTTGCTTAAACCTGTCTACAACCTTATGAGGTGGTACTACTATTATCATCATTTTGCTCTTGAGAAAACTGAGGTACAGAGGTTGAGTAATTGGCCCAGCGTTACACGGCTGTAGGTGAGGAGCTGGGACTTGAACGCTTGCCGTCCCCATAGGCGGGGCCAGCTCCCATTGAGGACCACTGATTCTTTGTTTCTGACTGTGATGTGTTTGTTGCTGGGATGATGACAGCAACATGTGGTGTGCGGGGTCACTCCAAAATAGACATACCACTGCTTATTTTGCAGAGTGATTGGGTAGAATCTTCCGTAAGATTGAGTGGGCTGGTGTAGGGGGAAGGAAGGACAGATAAAAGGAAGGGAATCCGTAAGATACCAGCGATCTAGACAATACCAAGGCTACAGTCCAAAGCGAGAACCTTGCCTTGGCATTAAGCAAAGAGAAGCTGCTGAACATGGAAGAGGGAAAGCTTCATCTCAGGAGAATGGTGTAAAGAATAGAGAGCGCATGCGTTTCTGGAAGGTGACAGAAGAAACCTGAAACTTGCCTTCAACTCTGTTATCATTTTGTTTATAAAACCGAACTGAAACAGATTCAGTGAGTAAACTTCGTATAACTTCAAATAATATACTGTTGTATTTTTCTTACTATTAACACCACTGGCTTCTGTACAGAAAGGATAATCTGGCTGCATTTAAGGTGCTCCTTTTTTTTTTTTTTTTAATTAGCTGCTGAAAAACAGTTATTTGCATTAAGACGGAAAACCCATAAATACAGTGATATCACAATAAGTTCTAGCAGTCAATTGCTGGGATGTTCTTGTGTTGATAGATTTGAGGAGATTGGCTTATTAGTTTGGGTTGACTTAGGAAAGCAAAATCATTCCAGATATCTCAACCAGAGGGAATTTAATAAACAGGTGATTGGCTTTAATAATAAAGAACAGTGGAATAGCTCAGGGTTAGCAAAGCAGGGGGCTGCAGTTATCTCAGGGTCTTAAAAGACTGTGGGTTATCTGGAGGGAGCTAAAACTAAGGCATGTACCGCCAATCCAGAACTGGTTCTGCAGGATCAGGAGTTATGGAGATGTGGCCTGGAAGGGAGAGAAATACCTGTGTTCCCTTTCCTCCCACTTTCTAGTCTAGCCAAAGTCAATGACAAGAGACCCTGAGAGTAGAACTAGTAAGAGAAAGGCTGGGAACATATCTGAGAGCAGACAATGATATTTGCACATTTATACAAAAATGTGTTTCAGCGAATAAGAACATGCTTTGAGTGGGGAAATAGCATGTAGGCATTTGTGAGGATAAGCTCCCATGTTTCTCCAGCACAGCCTTGCCTGGGACCAGACTATAGTCACAGGTAATGGTCTCTTTAGCACAGCCCCCAAGTAGAAACATGGGAATCCCAGTCCTAATTCTAGTTCCCCCAAGAAAGTGGAGGTGTTTGTATGCTCGAAACCTAGTACCCTTGCCTAAAAATTTGCATCCTTTTCCTCTGCCTGTCCCTGACTGAGTGGCACTAAGACAAGGTAGCTCTCGGGCACGTCACACTTATGACGACTTCAGGAGTCCTTGGCTCTGTCTTGCCCAGCTCTAAATTAGGTCCTGGTTACGTTCTCCTATTTCTCACATCGAGTCCGTGGATCGCCCCATGTTGCTGCTCCTGCTGCTCACAGGGTCTCAGCA
Source organism: Ursus maritimus (assembly GCF_017311325.1). Taxonomy (NCBI): domain Eukaryota; kingdom Metazoa; phylum Chordata; class Mammalia; order Carnivora; family Ursidae; genus Ursus; species Ursus maritimus. Next base: position 22,974,608 of record NW_024426230.1, on the reverse strand, counting down.
GAGGATGTCGGAACCACTCTCCTTCCTTCCCAGCTTGGGTCAGGCCACAAAGCAGCTCTATTCTTAGCATCTATTGAGACCAATTATGCAACTATTTTTTTATTATGTATGCGGTACATGCTCATTGAAAATAGAGAATGAAGCCAAACTTATAACCCCTAGCAAGTCCCCTAATGCTACCACTCCGAATATATTGACATACGGTGTAAGCGTGCCTGCTGACCTAACAAGGTATCTTTTGAATGACCATTACCAATTTGTAACAATATCCCAATGTTTTAATCTGGCATTGTTACTTAGAAATTCCCTACTGTTCTATTTCCTATTGCTATGTTCTATAAAAACCTTTCACATCTTCTGTCATTGTATTTAGTGTTTGGGGTGTAAACAGGGTAGTCCGAGGACATTGAAGACAAAGAACCATCAATGTGGATTAAATGATCATCTATCCAATAAACGCTCTATTCCGATCAGGACCCCCTTTCTGGAAGAACATGTACAATGCTGTCTTTCAGTAAATTGCTTCCCATGAGATTATTCTAGGATGCCTTCCTTTTTTCCCTGTGTTAGTTCAGATCTTCCAATAAGCTGATACCAAGACAGGATTAAATATGTAATGAATTTATTAGAGAAAACCCTGTGAGAGAAAATGGAGAGGAAGCTGGTTGAGATTAAGACAGCTGCCAGAGAGAAATGCAGGTCTAACCCTAAATGAAGGAGGGGAGGAAGAAGGGAGGGGAGGGAGGGGAGGAAGGAGGGAGGGGGGGAAGGAGGGTGGGAAAACATAAATGTATTGGACCATAGAGTAATCCTAAAAAGAGCTTAGCAAGGCCAGTGGGGAGTCATCAAGCCAGTCTTCCTTTGGAGAAGTCCCACATCTCCTGAGAATAGGCCTTCCTTAGTATCCCTACCACACTTAGTCATGGGCTGGGTGAACCCATGGCAGAAGTGGCCCTGGTGCAAACGTGGTGATGGATTTCAGAGCGCAGCAGCCGGGGCCCTTGCTCAGTTACACTCCCAGCACTCAGAATTGAAGAGGCTCATTGCATGGTTGCTGTACCCCCCCAATACCTCCCATCCTGCTCCTACCATAATTCTTGGTCAGATTAGGTAGCTCTTCTCTGAACCCCTTCCCCTGAAGTAGTTATCATAGTATTGTCACCAGACCCGCCCCTATAGTTTGAGGAGCCTGGTACAAGAATACAGGTCATGGCTCACAGAGCACACTGGTAGCTGACAAAGGCGTGTTCATAATAACCTGATAAGCCTGATTCATGTTTAGAATTCTCCTACCTCTCCACGTTTCTCAGTGGAATGTGGTGGCAGAGAGGCGAGAGAGCAAGCTTGTGTCCTGCCCCACATCTTTTGCCGTGGCCTCACCTCTTCTCTCACATCAAGGGGCCCCCTGAGCATTCGTGTGAATACTGCAGTCCACACGTCTAAGCCAGTTCATTTCATTCTCCTCTCTGCCTGGCTCTAAAGGTGTGGGTAGCGCTCACCGCGGCATCATGTAGCAATTTATTTGACTGATCCCCTCACTAGATTATAAAGCCTTTGAGGCCAGTGCTCAGACCCATGACCCACAGAAATGGAGAGAAAAATAAATGTGTTCTTTTACACTGCTGAATTTGTGGTAATATTTTTATGCAGCAGTGGGTAACTAATATTGGAAGGGACGGAGTTCATTTGTTCATCTGACAGTGTGGAAATAAATATTTCCTCAATAAGAGCAAATTCACCCAATGCTTAATTACATATTCACTAGGTTAAAGAACTATTTTAAGAGTGCCCAACGCAAACAAAGGCAAGAGACAGAAATCCTGTTAAACCAAGAAGGACAGGCGACCAGCTGTGAAGCTGCTGCTGGATAGTGTGAGTGCTGTATTATCCGGGGGTACAAAGACTTAAGTTAATTAGGTGTCTTTGTGAAACATGAGTAAGTGTGGGTGTTTCACCTGCGAGTGTAACACATTCCTCCGATTAGCGACTAAGATGGAGAAAAAGAAAAACAAAAGAACCAACTAGATGGGGGGGCTCCCGTTCCACTGAGCTGGCGTGGAATGTCTTCGGCTGTGGAAACCAGGAAGAGGAAACCTCCTTTGGTGTTTCTGGGGGTTTTGTGAGGGTCGGGAAATTGCTTTTGTATGGTTGATCTTTGGCACCTAGTCACCAGGAACATTTTTGTTATTGATACTGGAGAGAGACCGAGCAGCTTTGAAGGTAGAAAATTCTTCCCCTCAAAAGATCAAGAATGCTGGGTTTAGATAATTGCTGTAGAATATATTTATTGAGATGTTTAAGAATTTCCTAAGGATTAACCTGAGTGCCTTATATTTTTATCTTTGACTTTGTTTCTAATCAGATAATTTTAAGCAATTATAAGGAAAGGTCTTGGTTTTACAGTCCAATTTGTGTACTGATATTTCACAATTTAAGATGTTAGGTTGAAACCTTCACAGTGGCAGCTGGGTCAAAAATCTGAACTCTGAATAACTGAAGTCAGTGTTCTCACGGGAGAGAGAAATGGAAATACACTTTAGTCAATGAAAACAGAAAGAAAAATGCATTGCTTCTTAATGGTGTGCTTGCCTTTTGCAGAGATGTCTGAAAATAACCTACTGGGCTTTGACTCCCATTTTAAGTTCAAACATGATGCTCATGGTATAAATTAAAAGGCTTTTATTGTGTCATTTTTGTGAAAGAGAATGATACATACTATGCTTTAAATTATAGCAATGACCTGCTTATTCAGAGGTAGAATTTTTGACAACCTCTACCCTTGGGAACTCAGCCCTAACTTAGAAGTTAGAAAAAAAACAGCCTTGAAGGCTGACACAGTGGTTACAAAGGCATGCACTTAACTCCTAGGGTCAGGGCTTTATTGACTTCCCTTTAACACACAATTCTTAACAAGTGTGGTTATCTGGTTTCCCAGCTCATAGACAAGCAACCACAGACTGAAGAAACTGTTGGAGGCAGCCGTCAAAATAGCAGTGATGGCTCACAGTCTGGTGGGAGAGACAGAGACAGAACAGAATTACCACCCTGGCCAATAAGGATCCTATATTATGCTAGAAAAAGCACAATTATTTTCCACATCTCCTGTTGGAGAAGAAGTCCTGTGTGGCAGTGTAATACTTTGATATTAAACTGTGTTTTTGTTTTTGTTTTTTGTTTTTTTACTTCTTTCACTCCTTATTGAAGCAGTGTGAGAGTCATGCATATTGTTATGCAATGCAGGGTCGAGATGGTCCAGGAAGGAGAGAGTCCAATTCTTGGCTCTGGAGCTCTTGTGCAAGTTTTATATATCTATACCTGAGATTAAAGTCTTAAAAGCTATAGCTTTCAATCGAAAGAGCCAGAGACTCAGGTCAGAAAAATAAATTTCATGAATTCCAAAAACTTGGCATTAAATAATAAGGCCCGAAGCCTAGAAAACTCAGTGCCTAGAATTTGGACCATCACCCCTAGAGTGGGAAGCATGCCTGATGAAGTAAACACGATTGTGCTGGCCAGAGAAGATAAGAGAATTGGAGTGCAATGTGAGGAGAACTCAAATACTGCCCGGGTCCCTGAGAGGGGCCTCGAGCCCCCTCCTGCTTTGGTGAGTCTTGTGGGGGGGGGCAGGAGGGATTAGAATCTCAGATAGATTTAGGGGGCCTGAGAGCAGTGTCTTTTGCCCAGGGCATAGAATAGGAACTCTGTGAGACTCTTAGGTAAGCCATGTGTCTAATATGACACCAGGATGACAAAGTAGCAATATGTCTATATTCCCAGGACATGAGTCTTTCAGAGTTCTCTAATGTAGTGTGGGAATCCACCAAAATGTTTATGGCCCTCCCCCTCACAAGCTCCCCTAAAGTGGCTGAAGGGAGCCTGTACACCCAGCACACTTCTGGGCATCAGGAGGCCATACGTGTGGACCCAGCTGCCCCAGGCTGAGGCCAGAACACTGAGGAGGACTCAGGAGAGGGCATTCAGTACCAGTGATAGATGGCCTGTTTCTCTCCCCTGCATCCTCCCTCCTCTTTGTCCTGAACCTGATGGACAGAGAGTGAGAGGAGAGGGAAGAATGTGAGGGGAGAGAGTCCCGGGCAGACTGAGTCCTTGCTCAGAAAAGAGTGACTTTCAAACCGGAAGGACGGGGTTTTTTTGAGTCAGCAAAGGTGAAGAGACAGAAACGCTTAAGGAGAGGTAAATGGAGCTACAAGAAGTAACGAACATGATCAGATTTGCGCGTTAAGTATGTAGTCTAAAAATTTAAAGAGCTTTTCATTTGAAGTGCTTAAGATGACGAAAAAAGTTTTGGCATTTAGAAGACACTAAACTTCATTTATAAGGACTCACTTTAATGGAACATCTTCTTATTGCCGCACTGAAACAAAAAAATTCTCCATGTGTTATTAACAATGGCATTTTTATAGCAGCCTGCCCCTCCTTTTTTGTGACAAAACCCCAGGTACATTGCTTTTGTAGACGTTGGTTTTTACAAAAGAGAAAAGCCTCCAGGCCACAAGTGGTTAAAGGCGCACCATGACGTATGTGATGGAGTAGTAGGAATACTGACTGTGTCCTAGAAAGGAGGCGAGCTGTCTCCGGCTTCGGCTGGAGTTGGGAGGATCTGCGTCTCCGCCGGCTCTTCCTGCCGCCTGCGTGTCACAGCAAGGGATTGCATTGCCTCGTTACTCCCAGTCCTCTCCGTCCTCTTCCGCTCAGGGCAGTTTTCCTACCGGGTTAGCACTCGGACAGCATTTTCCACATGAACCTTGTGATGTCCGATAGGGAGGACAGAGACGGATACTGCCTTGCTGAACTGTGTGCACATAATCCATAATGAATAAGCACGGCTCCGCATCACAAGCCAAGTAAGGACCGCACTGAGGAAGGTACAGAGTCCAAAGGAGCGATATTTAGCGATTTGGCAAATCATGCAATTTAAAATACGGGCAGAATTCCTCCCGTTTGGGCCAGCACAGGCTTCTGATTCTACTCCCAAGGAGACTCAGCCACAGCTGTCCTTGGTCTCCCTTCCCCACCGCGCTTTGGTTTGGATTACCTAGGAGCCTTCCTTTCCCCAGTTGTGCTCTGATTGGGTGTATGGAGCCTGCTCAGGTCTCTTCGTGATCTTCTGTGCTCCTCTCATCCCAGCAGAGAGCAGTGGTGGCAGCAAAGGTTGGGACTAACTTTCTACAATGTGTGTGTCGGGGTGTCTAAGTGAGTGAGCTCACGAGGTTGCCATGCTGCTGGTGTCACCCAGGGGTGGAAGGCTAAACGGTTTTGAAAACCTAATCCTGAATGGACACATCTTCATTTTACGTTTTCCTGAAAGACTAAAACTAATTTCTCGAATCAGTCTTTTTCCTTATCCATGCACCAGTAGTACCCAGTGCCTCATAGACTTTGTGCTCATACTGTGGCTATTGCCAATGATATTTTCCTAATGTGGAATTTAAGGCTTATGAAGAAGGGCTAGCATTGCCCTCGCTGACTCACACACTTTGAACACTAATATGGAAACCTTATTGCGTGACCGTGTGTTGAGAATTGAAGTCTTCCCTGAGGAATTGCTTTGTGGATGAGCAAATACCTAATATATCACTAAGTTTTTTAGTTCTTTGCTATGTTCATAATGGAGTCAAATATGACTCAAAGCAGGATGAATATCCTGTTATTGGAGTTGATATATTTAGGTAGCTTTGTCCTGTTTCATATTAAGAATGGTCCGTTCCTAGCTCTTATCCATCAAGTCATTACTGTTGCATTGTGAAACCCTGTAAAAGATGGAGTAAGGTGTTTCTCAGAATTCACTGTGTGAATAACCTATAAATCTTGTTAAAATGCAGACCCATTGATTCATTAGGTCTTGGGTAAGGCCTGAGGCTCTACATTTCTGGCATGGGGATGGGAATGATCCATCTACTTTAGTAGTAAGGCTAGAGCAGGCAGTGTGCTAGGAGAAGGTTTGAGGAGATTGTAAGCGTTCCATCTGTTTTTTCCCCAGTATTCTTGCCTTGTCTGTGGCAGGGTGTTGTTTTTATTCCTCCCAACCTCTCCTAGGAAGTTGCTGTCATCTGTTGAGTGGAACATATCTATAGTATGTGATGGGAATGTAATTTCTGTCCTTACTCATCCTGTGATCATGTAACAGGGTCCCCATAAACTCTAGATTTGTATAGAAATATTTCTCTAGGCAAAGTCCACCTGCCTTGGGATCTCTTTGTTCTAATTCTTGTTTCTTCAACTGATAATGCACATTGACACCCAGGCTACAAAAATCTTTGCCTAGATTAATAAAGAGTTGCGAGTGAAATTTTACATTCCTCAAGAGCATCCCAGAGAAAAGAATGAGCACACTGAGCTCATCAAGTGTTTACTGACTTCCTTCTCGATACGAAACTCCATGAGTGCCAGGCTGCAAAGATAAATAAAATATGGGTGATAGGGCCATATTTCTAACATTAAAAATACTGATAAATAATCCATACATTTACTCAATAAAATTTATATCTGGCAATTTTTATCTGATATTCCATATAACAATAATTGTGGAAATAACATTTCTAAAAAAATTTAGTCCTCAGCCCCATGATGTGTGTTTACTGTATCAATCCTTCATTGGTCATTGGATTTCAGATTGAATAACTTAGTGAGGACACAAGTTAACAGAGATTCTTTCCTCGTCAGGTAGAATGATTATGCCCCCTTCTCTAAAACTAGACTTAACACGTTTCTCGCCATTTAATTATCTACTATGTGTACCTTTGCTTGTTTTGTATTCCTTGGGGAATAGCATAAAACCAATACCATACATGGGACAAATCAACTATCATATTAAGAGAATGAGGGAAATGGAGAGTTGAACAAAGTTTGAAAAGACTGCATGTGTTTCCTACCCACTAATCCTTTGTGCAATATTTGGTAATCTCACCGATACATAGTTTTAAGATTTATCTATTTTAGAGTGAGAGAAACAGCATAATTAGGGGGAGGGGCAATGGGAGAGGGAGAGAGAGAGAGAATCCTCAGACTCCCCACTGAGTGTGGAGCCTAACGTGGGGCATCATCCCACCACCCTGAGATCACGACCTAAGCTGAAATCAAGTCGGACACTCAACCAACTGAGCCATCCAGGCGCGCCCTCACCAATATTTTCTAATGATGTCTACCATGTTATGGCTACCATGTTTATGGTTTTGAAGAAGAACTTATTCAGATTGCTGTATTGTCTGACATTTTCCTCTCAAAGGTAGCTTTTTGAATTAAGTTCAATTTTCAATAAATATTTTTGAACAAGTCTCTGCTAGATGTTTCTTCATAGAGGATAGGGATTTTCTTCTCCCAAAGTGCAAAATTCAGTGACAAAATAATTTTAAGATAAAATGGAACAAATAAAAGAATGTAACACTGTGATTCTAGAGATTCAGAGATAGGCAGCACTGGGATTAGAATGATCTTAGAAATTCTATAGAATTCCAGTGGGGAGGTAAGGTACAGGGAGACAAGAAATGATTAGGTCTTGAATTAGGTTGGTGAGAGAGAAAAAGAAGGTCAGAAAATGAAACAAATTAGAGAGGAAGAATCTAGAAGAACTGAGTGTATAGTATAGTAGTGTTTACCAAATTTGCTGAAGGTAAGGATAGGAGATGACAAGGTTCCAAGATATTATGCAAGAATGCTTGAATGGATGTTGTCATTAACAGAGCCAAGGAAATCAGGAGGAAGAATTAGTTAATGAAGAATGTAGAAAATGCATTTATTTTGTACATGGGGAATTTAAGTTTTTTGGGCAGCATGTCAGCGATGTGAGGTAGGTGGATTTTGCAGCTCAGGAGAGCATTACTTGACGTGCCCCCCCCCCCCGGGGGAATTCTGAGGAAATATTTGGAGGCAAGATATTGAAGTTTGTTCAGAAGATATGTATTTATTTCAAGAAGGAAGTGAATGGTAGTGTCAAATTTCAGGATATGAATGCATTTTGCTCACTGTGCTGACTGTACCATCGGAGTAAAGTGTTGAACTCTGCCTTAGTGTAAGAGTGTTTTCTGTTACATGAAAAAAAGAAATCTGCCTAGTATAGAGGCTAAATTTATGCTCAAGTAGTTTTATCCAAGGATCATTTGTCTTCCTTTCCTTTTTGCCTTTCTGGGTTTGGATCTCTCATTTTGGAGTTTTGGAGCCTCTAACTCTGTAGGTGTGAATGGAGTCTGTTTCCTTTTTTCACTTCCAGGTGCAACAATAATCAAATATTCTTTGGGTTCTGTTGCTACCCATACCAATAAAAACCTCTGTTTTGAGTATGGTGTGGTGAGTTGCTTTCTTATTTGTTTTTATTTTGGTAACTTGTTTGGTAACTTCACTATCACTTGTTCTTTTCTGTTTTGATAGTAGCATCCTAATGGGTGTGATGTGGTATTTCACTGTGGTTTTGATTTGCATTTCCCTGATGAGGGGTGACATTAATCATCTTTTCTTATGCTTGTTGATCATTATATATCTTTTTTTTGGGAAATGTCTGTTCAAGTACTTTGTCCCCTTTGTAATTGAGTTTTTTGGTTTATTTTGTTGTTGTTGAGTCGTAAGAGTTCTTTGTAAATTCTGAATACTAAGCCTGTATCAAATATATGGTTTGCAAATATATTTTTCCCGTTCTGTAGGTTGCTTTTCACTCTGCTCGTGTTTCATTTGCCGAGCAGATATTTTTAAATTTGACGTAGTCTCATTTGTTTGTTTTTACTTTCATTGCCTGTAGTTTTCTTCCTTCTTATAAGGTGGGAAAGTGGTGTTACTGACTGTGAGATGATATTTGGACACCGACCAAGAATGATCACTGATGTTGAACTTCCCAGACCCAAGAGGTCTGATATTTCTCAACATTTGGCATTGTGCATTTAATTTTTCTTAATGAGAGTTTATCAGGATTAAATTCTTCCATAGGATCCTTAGAAGGTCATTCTTCTGTTTACTCATCAAGATGGGGCCTATAATCCCACTGAGGGTATCATTGTTGGGTAAGGACTGGGTCAGAAGACTGTAACTAATGTTTCTTTCAGCTGTAACACCTTCTTGTTACTTTTTATCCATAGCAACAAAATTCAATGAAAGGAAGAACTTCTTCCAAAGTCCATTAATCAGGAAAGGCAAATAGTCCAGAAATCACAGAGGAGTTTCATGTTGTCCCTCTATTGACTAGAGCTGGAAACAAAGCTGCTTACTGCAGTTTAAGAAGTTGTCATTGCAAGCAGGGTTTTGCTCAGTTTACTAAATGTATTGACTGTAGGATATAAATAAATCCCTTGCAAACAGATTTAAATATATTGCAATTACAAAAACAGCCATCCATTTTTGTTAGGAGAGAGGAAGGAGCAGCTTGCCTCAAGGAAAGCAGCACACATAACAACACCTCTGGTTCTCCCTTTATCCCTCCCTTTTTAGGAACGTCCGTTCCACTCACCGTTTGATTGATAGGAAGAGGAAGGATTACTGTCTTCTGTCGGTCACCATTTCCCTGTAAAACTAATTAAAATTTCTGATAAAACCTTCTAATTAACCTTGCACATGATCAAGGAAGGTCCGATAACTTGGTCATCCATCCTGCCGTATGACAAGTAGCCAGATGAGTCTGTATAAGCTGATTATACGCAAGCGTCAGGGTATAATAATGGGCTTGTTTAGGCTTGGAGGGTCTAGCTAAAATAAAGACATTGCCACAGTCAGCTGTATTTTAAGATCATGGACTTCATTTTTTTAAGTTAACCATTGAAAATATTGGTTCTATATTTCATGACAATTTTTTTTAGGAATTAATTATCTCTAACTGAGTCCTGCTTTTCCACATCTAAAATATTCTCATTCTGGCCTCAGCCACCAAGATCTTACTGCTTCCATACTTTTCCTTTTGCTTCATCTGTTGTCTTAGTCCATATGGGCTGCTATAATGAAGTACCATGGACTGGGTGGCTTATAAACAACAGAAATTTATTTCTTACAGTTCCGGAGGCTGGGAAGTTCAAGACCAAGGGGCCATAGATTCAGTGTCTGATGAGGGCCCACTTCCTGGCTCATAGGAGGCCATCGTTTGCTGTGTCTTCACACTGAAGAAGGTTCAAAGGCAGCTCTCTGGGATCTGTTTTATAAGAGTACCAATCCCATTTACAAGGGCTCCTACCTTTATGACCTAATCACTCCCACCTTCAAATACCATCACTTGGAGAGTTAGGATTTAACATATGCATTTTGGGTGGCACAAATGTCCAGTCTATAGTACTTGTCATGTGGTTGCTTTCATCTTTTTAGTACTGCTTGGCAAACCAAAGATAGGGGTGCTCTTAGGTTCTCACTGTCTGCAGGATGGTGGGTAGTAATGTCCAGGGCATGTTTAAGTTGTTTAGGTAAGTAATCATGCTCCAGAATATTCACAGACACTAACATGCCTCTACCCAATAAGAAGAGTGAAGAATGACTTCACAAGCAAAGCTACCTGGAGATTTGAAGATACTATGTAAAGTCAAAGAGATTACATTTTTCTCTTCCAACATTAGAGCATACTAAATCAGCTGTTGTGATACAAAAGAAAATTAATATTTTACCAGAAAGATAAAGAAATGTGATCAAGAAAATATGATTTGAGGAAATGTTTAGTACCTGTTATAAAATCACTTTTCTGATGATGAAAGTACTTCATGAAGAACAAATGAAAGAAAATGAGTACTGCAGTGAAGTAAGAACACAGACAAATCTGCATTGAAACTCTATTAACAAGATGAAGTGTGGCCCGGGTGTCTTACAGCTGCCAACAGGGCAATTTTTCTTAGCTCTTGGAATGCTATTTGAATGCTTGTTAAACAGAAAACCCTCTAAGAAGTTAGTACGACTGGCAGTGTATGGAAATGACCTCCTGTAGGTAACACAATTCATATCCCTTAAACCAAGGGATTGGCCACTTGATTTGTAATGGAAGCCCCATTTTTTATTTCCATTAGAAGTGTCCCTTAAGATTTCTTTTAAGTTTTTATCTTGAAATAATTGTGATTCATAGGAGTTTGCAAATAAATACATGGGGAATTCCCATGCATTCTTTCTTCAGCTTCCCCACCCATGTTTGTTAGCATCTTGCACAACTGAAGGATGGTATCAAAGCCGAGAAACTGGTTTTGGTACAATCCATAGAGCCTATTCAGATCCCACCAGTTCTGTGGACAGAGGTTTTCTTAGAAATTTTTGTAATTTTATTGTAATTCTTTAGACAGTCTGGATCTAGAGCTTTTAAACCTAAAAGTCAAATCTTGTTTGAAATGGCAAAAAGCAGAAATTGGTATTCGTTGTCCTGAAAGAAAGGCTGCACATGTAGATGTGGGGTAACCTCGAGTAGTCTACTGCCAGTCATCACTAGAAGGGACTGCCAGCCAGTCTTCTCTGATTCGATCCTGACAGTAGTGAAAAGTGTAACAGCATCCCTTAGTAGACTACATTTACTTTGACTAAGAAGGATAAAGACAAGTCGTCTTTGATAGTGTTTGTACTACAGTAATAATCATCCAGTTAAATACTTGGCTTTCATTTTTTTAAGATGTGCTCAGATTATTTTTGCTGAGCGGTACAATGTTACCTATTTATTTATAATTTGGTCTGAATGTTTGTGTAATGACCAGAGACTTCCTGTGACCTTGTCCGTTTTTTGTTTGTTCTCCTTGTTCCTCTTAACATTGTCAGATGTGTTCAGCCTGGCACACTGTAGGGAAGCAATAAATATTGTTGGAAATGAATCGTTCTTTTGACTTTTCTATTGGAACCAGACACTTCATTTTTTTAAGTTTGCTGCAGCCGTTGAGCTCTCTCTGGCTCCTGCCCTCAAGAACTGAGGGACCCAGTGCAGAAGTGATTTCTTTGGAGAAACAAATGAAAGAACTCCTGTCTTCTGGATTCCTGTGCATTCAAGCACCTTATTATCTCACATTTTCTAGCTGCTCATTCGTCAACTTATTCGAGAAACTTCCTTTCTCTTCACTGATTCATTAATTCTTTCTAGCTCTAATGCTAGTCTATCTCTGAGACTTAGGGTAGCTCACTGTTCCCCTTTTTGGTTATTTTGTCATCTAAAAGGGAGAGTGAACCTGATAGTCCCAACTTTACATTTTATAATTTGGTGGTTAATTTTTAATTGTAACTCCCAAGAAAAAGTTGTAAAAAAAATTTTTTTTATCATTAATCAGAAATTGTCTTCATTGAGAGATTTACTATATTTTAAATCTGTATACATATGCATATCAAAGTAATACACGCTTATTATAAAACTTCAAAAAGAAAGTTTTTATAAAATATTCAAATACAAATTTTGTGGTAGAAAGTGAAGTTCTCCACTTCTGTTCTATTATCCATCTTCTAGAAATGAGCAAAGATAATATTAAGTAATTTTATACCATTTATATAGCAATATATGCATATTTACATTATGTAACATGTAGTCCCATTTGTTTACAAAAAGCTAAATTCTGCACTATATACTTTTTTTGTAGCTTGGTTTTGTAGCTTGGTTTTAAAAAATGTTTAAAGAAATTTTTCAAAAGTTTTTATTTTAATCACCTGGTGCTCATCATGACAAGTTCACCCCCTTAATCCCCACTCCCTATTTCATCTGTTCCCTCCACCCTGGTAAACCATCCGTTCTCTATAATTAAGAGTCTGTTGCTTGGTTTGTCTGTTTTTTCCCTTTGCTCATTTCTTTTTGTTTCTTAAATTCCACACACAAGTGAAATAATATGGTATTTGTCTTTCTGATTGACTTATTTCACTTAACATACTCTCTAGCTCCATCCATGTTATTCCAAATGGCAAGATTTCATTCTTTTTTTGTGGCTGAATAATGCATTGTGTGTGTGTGTGTGTACACACACACACACACACACACACTTCTTTATCCATTCATCAACTGATGGACACTAGGGCTGCTTCCATATCTTGGTTATTGTAAATAATGTTGTAAACATTGGGGTGCATGTATCCCTTTGAATTAGTGTTTTTGTATTCTTTGGGTAAATACCTAGTAGTGCAATTGCTAGATCAGAGGGCACCTTCCATTTTTAACTTTTCGAGGAAACTCCATACTGTTTTCCAGAGTGGCTGTACCAACTTGTGTTCTTACCCGCAGTGCAAGAGGGTTCCTTTTTCTCCTCATCCTCGCCAATGTGTGTTGTTTCTTGTGTTAATTTTAGCCCATCCGATGGGTATGAGGTGATACCTCAGTGTAGTTTTTCATTTGCATGTCTCTGATGATCAGTGGTGATGAGCATCTTTTCCATGTGTCTGTCGGGCATCTGTATGTCTTCTTGCAGAAATGTCTGTTCGTGTCTTCTTCCCATTTCTTAACTGGATTATTCATTTTTTGAGTATTGAATTTTATAAATTTATATATTTTTGATACTACTCCTTTATCAGGTATGTAGTTTGCAAATATATTCTCCCACTCAGTAAGTTGCCTTTTAGTTTGGTTGATTGTCCTTCACTGTGTAGAAACTTTTTATTTTGATGTAGTCTCAACAGTTTATTTTTGCTTTTGTTTTCCTTGCCTCAGGGGACCCATCTAGAAAAAAGTTGCTATGGCTGATGTCAAAGAAATTGCCTGTTCTCTCTTCCAGGATTTTTATGGTTTCAGGACTCACATTTAGGTCTTTAATCCATTTTGAAGTTATTTTTGTGTATGGTGTAAGAAAGTGGCCCAGTTTCTTTCTTCTTCTTTTTTTTTCTTTCGCATATAGCTGTCCAGTTTTTCCAACACCATTGGTTGAAGAGATCATCTTTTTCCCATTGGATATTCTTTCCTGCTTTGTCAAAGATTAGTTGACCATTTAGTTGTGGGCTTATTTCTGGATTTTCTATTCTGTTCCATTGATCTATGTGTCTATTTTTGGGCCGGTACCATACCGTTTCATTTACTATAGCTTTGTAATATAACTTGAAGTCTGGAGTCATCATGCCTCCTGCTTTGCTTTACTTTATCAAGATTGCTTTAGCTCTTTGGAGTCTTTTGTGGTTCCATACAAATTTTAGGATTGTTTGTTCTAGTTCTGTGAAAAATGCTGCTGGTATTTTAATAGGGATTGCATTAAATATGTACATTGCTTTGGGTAGTATAGACATTTTAACAATATTTGTTCCTCCAATCCATGAGCAGGGAATGTCTTTCCATTTCTTTGTGTGGTCTTCTTTCATCAGTGTTCTGTAGTTTTCAGAATACAGATCTTTCACCTCTTTTGTTAGGTTTATTGCTATGTATATTGTGGTTTTTGGTGCAATTGGAAATGGGATTGTTTTCTTAATTTCTCTTTCTGCTGCTTCATTATTGGTGTAGAGAAATACAACATATTTCTGTACATTGATTTTGTGTCCTGTGACTTTACTGCATTCATTTATCAGTCCTAGCAGTTTTGGGGTGGAGTCTTGATATCATGTTATCTGCGAATAGTGAAAGTTTTACTTCTTCCATGCCCATTTGGATGTCTTTTTATTTCTTGTCTGATTGCCGTGGCTAGGATTTCCAGTACTATGTTGAATAAAAGTGGTGAGAGTGGACATCCTTGTTCCTGATCTTAGGGAAAGGCTTTCAGTTTTTTTTCCCATTGAGGATGATGTTAGCTGTGAGTTTTCCATAAATGGCCTTTATTATGTTGAGGTATGTTCCCTCTAAACCTACTGTGTTGAGAGTTTTTATCATAAACGGATCTACTTTGTCAAATGCTTTTTCTGTGTCTATTGAAGTGATCATATGGTTCTTATCCTTTCTGTTATTGATGTGATGTATCATGTTGATTCATTTGTGAATATTGAACCACCCTGGCAACCCAGGAATAAATCCCATGTGATCATAGTGAATGGTTTTTTAAAATGTATTGGATTCAGTTTGCTAGTATTTTGTTGAGAATTTTTACATCTACGTTCATCAGATACATTGTCCTGTAGTTCTTCTTCTCCTTCTTCTTCTTCTTCTTCTTCTTCTTCTTCTTCTTCTTCTTCTTCTTTTTTTTTTTTTTTTAGTGGTATTGATATCACGGTAATGCTGTCCTCATAGAATGAATTTGAAAGTTTTTCTTTCTATTTTTTTGGAATATTTTGAGAAAAACAGGTATTAACTCTTCTTTAAATGTTTGGTATAATTCCCCTGTGGAGCCATTTGGTCCTGGATTTTGTTTGTTGGGAGTTTTTGATTACTAATTCAATTTTGTGGTGGTATTTAGTCTGTTCAAATTTTTTATTTCTTTCTGATTTAATTTTTGTAGGTTATATATTTCTGGGAATCTATCCATTTCTTCTAAGTTGTCCAATTTATTGGCATGTATTTTTTCATAATATTCTCATAATTTTTTGCATTTCTGTGGTGGTGTTATTTCTCTTCTCTCATTTGTGATTTTATTTATTTGGGTCCTTTCCCTTTCTCTTTTTTTTTTTTTTTTCTTGGTAAGTCTGGCTAGAGGTTTATCAATTTTATTGATTTTTTTTTTTTCAAAGAATCATTTCTTGGTTTCATTCATCGGTTCTATTGTTTTTTATGTTTCCATTTCTCATTTATTTCTGCTCTTATGGTTACCATTGCCTTCTGTCTGCTGGTTTTAGGTTTTGTTTATTTTCTAGCCCCTTTAGGTGGAAGGTTAGGTTGTTTGAGATTTTTCTTGCTTCTTTGAGGTAGGCCTGTATTGCTATACCCTTCCCTCTTAGAACTGCTTTTGCTGCGTCCCCAAGGTTTTGAACTGCTGTTTTCATTTTCATTTGTTTCCATGTACTTTTTTTTTTTTTTTAAAGATTTTATTTATTTATTCGACAGAGATAGAGACAGCCAGCGAGAGAGGGAACACAAGCAGGGGGAGTGGGAGAGGAAGAAGCAGGCTCATAGCGGAGGAGCCTGATGTGGGGCTCGATCCCATAACGCCGGGATCACGCCCTGAGCTGAAGGCGGACGCTTAACCACTGAGCCACCCAGGCGCTCCTCCATGTACTTTTTTATTTCAACTTTTATTTCCTGGTTGACCCATTCATTGCTTATAGCACATTGTTTAACTTCCATTATCTGTGGTCTTTCCAGATTTTTTTTTCTTGTGGTTGACTTCTAGTTTCATAGTGTTGTGGTCAGAAAAGATGCATGGTATGACGTCAATCTTTTTGAATTTGTTGAGGCTTGTTTTGTGGCCTCGCATGTGACCTATGCAGGAGAATATTCATGTGCACTTGAAAAGAGTGTGTGTTCTGCTGTTCTAGGTTGGAGTGTTCTGAGTGTATCTGCTAAGTCCGTCTGGTCCAGTGTGTCATTCAAAGCCATTGTTTGTTGTTTTTCTGCTTAGATGATCTATTGATGTCAGTAGGGTATTAAAGTCCCCTACTATTATTGTATTATTATTGATTAGTTCCTTATGTTTGTTATTAACTACTTTATGTATTTGGGTACTTCCATGTTGCGTGCATAAATATTTACAATTGTGATATCTTTTTGTTGGCTTGCCCCCTTTATTATCATATGTTGTCCTTTTTTGTCTCTTGTAGTCTTTGTCGTAGAGTCTGTTTTGTTCAACGTGAGTATTGTGTAGTTTGCTTTTATTGACAACAATCTAAGCATTTGTTTATGGGTGCATGTTTGGGTCGTTTCCACTCTTTTACCTGGTTTAAGGTATGTGTTTTATGATTTTCAAACATATTATATGAGTCTGGTAGTTTTAATGTCAATGCTGTGGAGGAAAGAGAATTAAAATATCGCTGCTTAAGTAAGAGAAGCTACATAAATTACTTTCTTTAGCCCTCTCTCTCCACCCTTTTGCTCTTAATTTATGTATTCTGGCTCCTGCTTTCTTTCTTATCTTTCTAATATCACCTGCTGCTATTCATTTAAATAGAATAGGAGTTAGTCATCCCTAAATGCCGAATGACTTAGTACAAGAAAAGAAAGTTGTGTTGTTTATTTTATTTGGGTTTGTTTATATTTATTAATGTTTATAGTGCCCTCTATGAAGCCCCTTTCAACATTTCTAAAACTCAGAATGTGAGTTGAATTTTCTCTGCTGTTTCCTCTCAAAGTAAAGAATCTTCGTAACAATGGTCTGGGAAAGTTATAGAGTGAAGTAAACCAAGAAAAGTCTGATAGTTGAATAAGCTTAAATAAACAGAATATAATCTTACTTGTTACTCTCATCTTAAGAATCTTTAGCTTTTGGCTATTGTTAAAAAATGTATCCTTGGCTAGAAATAATAAAAGAAGCTCTATTGTTGGTGAGAGATTTTGGGAGATTGTGTTTATAATACTAATTTTGTTTTTCTTATTTTGCCTTATTCCTTCTTTTCTCTCCTTCCCAAAACTGTGGGAGGAAATACACTATAGTAGGTAAGAATAATAGCTGGTGTATTAGGCAAGTAAACTGACCACTTTAAGGTTCAGTTTCTTCATCTATAAATGGGAATAATACTTAGGATTAAAAGTAAAGTGCTTAGGGGCGCCTGGGTGGCACAGCGGTTAAGCGTCTGCCTTCGGCTCAGGGCGTGATCCCGGCGTTATGGGATCGAGTCCCACATCAGGCTCCTCTGCTGTGAGCCTGTTTCTTCCTCTCCCACTCCCCCTGCTTGTGTTCCCTCTCTCGCTGGCTGTCTCTATTTCTGTCAAATAAATAAATAAAATCTTAAAAAAAAAAAAAAAAGTAAAGTGCTTAGCACAGTGACCAAAACATTGTAAGTGCTAAAAGAAACATTATGTGCTCAATTATTAAAGAAAGATTGAGAAATGAATGATAGAATGCATCCTTAAGGAGCTCAAAAGCTAGTGGAGAGAATACCTACCTATCTTTATATCCATCCATCTATCCACATTATTCTAAAAACAATTTGAAATATATTAGAAATATAAACGAAGCACTATTAGAGATAAAGGAAAAAGTGATTAATTTTGCCTAGGAAGAAAAGGAATAAGTAGGGTAGGCCAAACAAAGGAAGTGACATGTACACTAGACTTTGAAAGATAATTCAATTTTTTGATAGAGAAATACAGTTATGGGAAAGACTGTTATGCATACAGAGAGAACAATATAATACATAATATGGGGTGAAGAAATGGGCACCCTTGTAGACTGAGAGCAAGGAGTCAGCACAGAAACAGAGGTTGAGTGGAAAGGCAGACAGAATTACATCTAGAGGAGTTAGGAATAGGAAATTAAGAAGCATAAGAGAAGAGTTAGCCTTGGAAAAAAGGAAGGTCTTTCCCTGAGTTGCTGGGAAAGGAGGTAATTAAAGTAAGGGTTCAATTTAGACAAGGAGAAGAGGAAAATTGGGTATTCATGGTTATGCAAAATATTTTTTATTTTGATATGCTGTAAGATGAAGGCTGTGAGGTCGTCTGTTGAGGGCTTGAAAAAAGTGATGAATATTTAGAAAAGCCATTTGGGAAGTCAACCCAGAATGAATGAAAAGGGAACAGCAACGAAAATTTACTTGAAGTTATAAATCTCTTCTAGGTGAGGATTATTTCTTGGTCTGATGGATTACTCCAGTTAGTTTAGTTTTGACATCTCTTGCAAAGACTACTGCTTGAGGCAGTCATTCTTTCAATAAATATTTATTCAGCGCTTACTAATGTTAGGCACTAAAAGACTAATAGCTGACATTTAATGTGTGCTTACTGTATGGTTAGCATTTTTCTATCTGTTATTTAATCCTCCTAAAAACCTTTGAGGTAAGTACTGTTTCCTCATCATATTTCACACAAGAAGTCATTAAATTCAGAGAAATCAAGGTCAGAAAGTTATGATTGGCAAAGCATAACTTAAATCTAGGAAGTCCAGCTCCAGAGCCTATGCCCTTAACTTTTATGCTATATGTTTCTGCTCAAGGTACGGTAAGCAAAACTGCTCTTTGGAGCTTATAGTATGGGAGCAAACAAACAAAAATAGGTATATAAGTGAAGTAATTACACATTTTAGTTAATGCTAAGGAGGAAATTAGAGTGGTAAGCTAGCTAGAGATAATGGACAGGATAGGAGAGAGATGGGAAGGGAATCTGCTTTAGAGAGGTTATCAGGGAACCTAAGAGGAATAATCTTAAGGTAAAACTTGAGGGTTGAGAAAGAGCTAGCCAAGAGAGAAGTGGGGGACAGAACAGTATCGGCAGAAGAAAATATCTGAAGGACCTAGAATAGGGAGGAGCTTGGTAGTTTTGAAGACCTGAAAGAAGTCTGAAGCATAATGAGGGGAGGAGTGAGAAGCATGAGATAAAGATGGACAGAAAAATAGGCATCATATCAATTGAGGCTTCGATGCCCATGGTAAGAAGGTAATATTCTAAGTGACTGTGTTAAGCAGGGAAGTGACAATATCTGGTATATACTTTAAATTGATATCTCTGACTGACTTTTGAAAAGAATGGATAGGAATGAGTGAAGGTGGCAGCTAGGAGACTGGTAGGTGGCTGCCATAGCAGGTCAGGAAAGATATAATGGTTGGCCACGACTAGGGAAATGGCCAAGGAGACTGCAAACAGTGAAATGGTTCCAACTGTACTGTGAAGATGGAATCAACCAGTCTTATGGAGAGGAAAAAATAGATCTCAGGGATGACTTCTAGGGTTTTGATTTGAACTGTTGGGTGGCTAGAGATACGGTTTTGTAATGGGGGAGACTGTTGGTATGGAAAGCTTTAGTGATTTAAATCAAGAACTGATCTCGGATGTGCTAAATATAGGAAACATCTAAGCGGAGATACTATGTCATTGGATATGCAAGTCTAGAACTTCCAGATAATTCATAAAATTGCTGAGTTATGCATTCTGCTGGGAAATGGGCAGTGGACAAATGCTTTTATGCCGCGACACCGCCCGCGGAGCTGCGGTGTTGATTCGGGAGGAGGACGAGGCACAGACAGGTTGGCTTGCGAAAGACAGCGTGGGTGCAGGGGACGACCGCCAGGCACGCCACCGCCAAGAGTGCGATCGCCCCAACAGCTGCCACCTCGCGTATTTATTGGCAATAAACAATCAAAGACAGTCAAGGGGAGTCCTGTGATCTGTAGTACGTCCTAGTGAATAGTAGTACATCATGGGGAAGGTCACGGGATTAGATGATGTAACGTTCAGCAAGTGAGGCCTGTTCTTAAACATGTTTCTATGGACCCCGCGGGCTATTGTCAAGAGCAATCAAGTTTCGGTTGGGGCAGCGTTCTGCCCTTCAGCGGACCAGGCGTTCCTGGCCGCTCATTAGCTGAGGGCCGCGTTCCACCCTGAGCGAGCTGGGCGTTGCCAACTGCTGTGTAAGCCCCTTGTTCCGACTGCTGTGCTCTGACATTTGTGCTAAAGCTCGCAAGGTCACAAACATGTTTTCCTATTATATCCTTAGCATAAGCTGTCGGCCAGGGGTTGCTGCACTTTTAGAATCATAAACCAAATTTAAAAAGATTTGATTTGTGGCTCCAAAGCCATCTAGTCAGGTATATTCTTTGTTTTAATAATGAGTTCAGGGAAGACTTGATTTCTTAATATTTTTCCATGAATCAAATGAAACTTTGTAACTATATCTTACCAGTGATGACTTACTAACTAGAAATGTGGGAGTAGGGTCTCTGACATGTATACAAGCAAGACCAAATCACTGACTGGCTATTTCTTGGTAGGAGTTCGAGGGCATGACCAATTCTGTTGTTAAGTTTTATATGCACCAGCTATGATCACGGGAAAGATTTTTCACATATCATTTTGGCAAATACTTGGCATATAGTGAGCCTGTGTTCGTGTACACTGCATCGGACATTCTCCAAGTGAAAAATTGACCACTGATACTCTGTTTTGTTACTTCCCCCCGCACACAAAAAGCAAACTGGACTGTATAATATTGGTTCACCTATAAAGCAAGTGTGAATGATTGGGCTGACAAGGACCTTCGTAGCCATCTGGCATAACTATCCCTTTCTTGATTCTCTGTAATGCTCTTGCCAAGGGGAAATCAGACAATTCTCAAATACCCCCAGCATTTTATAAATCTCCAGTTACAGGAGTCCATTTTCTTCATTGTAAAGTGAGACTATTAGCAAGTTTCTTAAGTGAGTCAAAATTTATCTCCTTATTACTCTAATACAACTGTCCTCCAGTCTACTGGGGACATGGAACAAAAGTTCACTTTCTTACGTGGAAGTCCTTCATATGTCCCCTCTGGTTCTCTCTCTTTCTTTTTCTTTTCCTTTCCTTTCCTTTCCTGCCTTCTTTTCTTTTCTTTTCTTTTCTTTTCTTTTCTTTTCTTTCTTTTCTTTTCTTTCTTCCTTTCAATTCAAGTATAGTTAACATATGGTGTTGTTAGTCTCAGTGTACAATATAATAATTGAATCCCGTACATTTCTCTGTGCTCATCAAGACACGTGTACTGTTAATACCCTTCATCTATTTCATCCATCCCCCATCCACCTTCCCTCTGGCAACCACCAGTTCTGTGCTTAAGAGTCCACTTTTTTGGGAGGTGGGGAGATTTTTGATTACTGCTTCAATTTCCTTACTGTTATGCATCTGTTTGGGTTTTTTATTTCTTCCTGTTTCAGTTTTGGTAGTTTATATGTTTCTAGGAATGCTTCCATTTCTTATAGATTGCCTAATTTGTTGGTATATAGTTGTTCATAATATGTTCCTCAAATTGTTTGTATTTCTTTGGTGTTGGTCATGATCTCTCCTCTTTCATTCATGATTTTATTAATTTGGGTCCTTTTTCTTTTCTTTTTTGATAAGTCTGGCTAGGGGTTTATCGATCTGGTTAATTCTTTCAAAGAACCAGCTTTTAGTTTCATTGATCTGTTCTACTGTTCTTTTGATTTCTATTTCATTGATTTCTGCTCTAATCTTTATTATTTCTCTTCTCCTGCTTGGTTTAAGCTCTATTTGTTGTTCTTTCTCCAGCTCCTTTAGGTGTAAGTTTAGGTTGTGTATTTGAGACTTTTCTAGTTCCTTGAGAAAGGCTAATGTATTGCTTTGTGCTTCCCTCTTAGGACCACCTTTGCTGCATCCCAAAGGTTTTGAACAAATTGTGTTTTCATTTTCACTGGTTTCCATAAATTTTTAAAATTCCTCTTTAATTTCCTGGTTGACCCATTCATTCTTTGGTGGGATGCTCATTAACCTCCAAGTATTTGAGCTCCTTCCAAATTTCCTCTTGTGATTGAGTTCAAGTTTCAAAGCATTGTGGTCTGAAAATATGCAGGGAATAATCCTCATTTTTTTGGTGCTGATTGAGACCTGATTTGTGACCCAGTATGTGATCAATTCTGGAAAAAGTTCCATGTATGCTTGAAAGATACCACCTCACTCCAGTCACAATGGCTAAAATTAACAAGTCAGAAAACAACAAATGTTGGTGAGGATGTAGAGAAAGGGGAACCCTCTTTCACTGTTGGTGGGAATGCAAGCTGGTGCAGCCATTCTGGAAAACAGTGTGAAGGTTCCTCAAGAAGTTGAAAATAGAGCTACCCTACGACCCAGCAATTGCACTACTGGGCATTTACCCCAAAGATACAAATGTTGTGATCCAAAGGAGCACCTGCACCCCAGTGTTCATCGCAGCATGTCCACAATAGCCCATCTATGGAGAGAGCCCAGATGTCCATCGACAGATGAATGGATAAAGAAGATGTGGTGTGTGTGTATATATACGTATATATATACATATACACACACAATGAAATAGTACTCGGCCATCAGAAAAATGAAATCTTGCCATTTGCATCAATGTGGATGTAACTGGAGGGTATTATGCTGAGTGAAATAAGTCAGTCAGAGAAAGACAATTATCATATGGTTTCACTTATATGTAGAATATAAAAAAAAAAGCACAGAGGAAGGGGAAGGGAGAGAAAACAGAATGGAAAGAAACCAGAGAGGAAGAAAAAACCATGAGAAACTCTTTAACTATAGGAAACAAACTGAGGATTGCTGGAGGAGAGGAGGGTGGGGGGATGGCGTAACTGGGTGATGGGCATTAAGGAGGGCACGTGATGTGAGGAGCACAGGGTATTATGTGCAACTGATGAATTACTGAACTCTACATCTGAAACTAATGTTGTACTATATGTTGGCTAATTGAATTTAAATAGAAAAGTCTTGTTTTGTCTTTTTTCCTTTGTTTCTGAAATTCTACATATGAGTGAAATCGTAAGGTATTTGTCTTTCTCTGAATGACTTATTACACTTAGCATTATACTCTCTAGGCCCATCCATGTTGTTGCAAATAATGAGATCTCATTCTTTTTTATGGCTGATCAAACATCCTCATTTCCTCAAGATTCTTCACATGGTCTGTTGTTAGTCCCTTTACCATCTTGGTTAACCACCAAGGGCAGCATGTCTGTAACCATTACATAATTAAATATAATAATTTGTGTGGTTTCATCAGCATACAATAAATTGAAATTATTATTTCCTATTTTGTTAGATAGTCTGCTTCTATTAATTTATCCTAAAATTTCATTAGTTTATTTGAGAGACAAATAAAAATGAAAATAATAATGACAACAAAAATACCATGGACTCAATATTGGTTATATACCGGTCAATATGCTAAGCACTTTATATATAGTATCTTAGGCATTTGAATCTATAGTTTACCAAAACCCAGTGTCTTTTTTACATGCTGCTACATACCACATCTTCCAACCCAATCTTAAAAATACAGGTTTTGGACTCAAGAGAAGAACTTTACACTTTTCCTTTTAAATTTAATTTTGTCATATTTGGCACATACTTTTAGTATAAATTCCAACTTAAATTCTTTTCATTTATAGATTTAAGCTGTATCCATTCTCTATTTTAAAAAAATTGAGGAATGCAAGGCCAAAGGTATTGTCAATTACCACATCACGAGATACTTTCTAATAGAGTGGTACTAATCCCTAATAAGAACCATTTAAGAACAAAGTAATTTAACTCTAGATTTTTCCCATCTCCACCCACACATCATCAAACTTGTTCCTTTGCTAGTCTTCTTTTATCTCTGTAAATACATTTGTCATCCTACCTGCATGTTCAAGACAACACCTAGAAGTCCTCTTTAATTTCTGCTTTTCTTTTCCATATCCAACCTATCAACAAATTTTCCAAAGCATTGTGAATAGATTCACTTCTCTCCAACTGCATAATCATTGCCCTGGTCTAGGCTGCCATTACCACTCCCTCTCTTGCTCTCCTCTTCCTATCCACTAGGTATCTATTTGTCATACTGCAGTGTATCAGATTATATCACTGTCCTGCTTACAATTCATAAATACATTCTCTTCTCACAACAAAACTCAAAGTTCCTACCATATCTTAAGGTCTTACATGAGTTTGCCTTTGCTTACCTCCATCACCTTCTTTCTTTTCCTTGCATAAACCAAGCTTGTTTGATTTCAGATAGGTCTTTAGAACTTTTCTTTCTGTCTGGAATGTTCTTTTTCCTTTTCTTCATGTAACTCTCTATTCCCAAGCTTTAAATTGTAGATCAAGAATGATGGCATCAGGGAGACTTTCCTAGACTGTCAGAAATACCTGCTCTTCCTAGATACCTAACTATTTATCTCATCATTGTGCTTGATTATTTTGTACCATTTATCACAGTCTGGACTTATTTTGTTTGTTGTCTGAATTTTCCACTAGGCTACAAGGTCTTCAAATATTGGGACCTTACCTGTTTTGTGCATTACTTCTTTCCTACTGCCTATAATAAATGACACATAATAGGTGCTTAGTGAATATTTTTTTAGATGAATAACCAACTAATTTCACTAATAGCCAATTCACTTTTTTGATCATATTGTCCACAAGAATATGATGAGTTTATCAAAATATCTTGTTCAAATCAATATATATATATATATTGACCCTTTTTTATGGATCTCCTAGTTAGCAACATTGCTAAGGAAGAAATGATTTCAATTGGACATGATCTTTGTTAATGGCTTATTAGTCAAGTCATAAATGAAATTAAGGTGGTTTATAAACTTTCTGAAACTGAAAAGTTTTCTTTATGTACATGTACATATTTTGGAAGGATGGATATCCATTCTGTATTTCAGTTATACATCCCATATTTTAGGGCAAACATATTCATAACTTAAGTCAGGCTCCTTAAAACGGTCTTCTATCATTCATGAAAGGTTACCAACCTCTGAGCTCATGGTGCTTACACACTTTCCTTTCTTAATTGGGTCATGCCTGGAATTTAAGTTTGTACTAAATATACCTTGTCCCCTTTGAAAATTAGAATCACATTTACTTTTTTTTTTTTTTTTTAGATTTTATTTGAGAGAGAGACAGAGCATGAGTGGGGGTAGTGGCAGAGAGAGAGAGAGAGGGAGAAGCAGACTCCCCACTGAGCAGGGAATCTGGTACAGGGCTAGATCTCAGGACCCTGGGATCATGACCTGAGCCGAAGGCAGATGCGTAATCAACTAAGCCACCCAGGTGCCCCATCACATTTACTTTCTTGATTGTTTATGTAAATTTAAGTTTTTTCACCATTCTCTAAATATTACTTATAGCAGTTTGTCAACCTCAAGTGAAGGTTTGTTCAGTAACCTGAAATATAATTCTCAGGTCAAAAGATGTGAACTTATTTGCAGCTTATAAATGCTCCCTTACAAACTTCTCTCATTTTGAGCTTCAATTCCCTGGTAACAAATGTTTGTTCTACTCGTTTTAGTCTAAATGTCTTTTCCCTTGACAGTGAGTACAAAAGCAAAATGAGAGTCGAAGAGTGCCGTTTTCTTTCTGTCATCTATCAACAATACGCCATCAACTTCAAACAGCAGGTGTACTTTCTGCATGGGTTTGTTGGGAGAAACTTCTATTTGTAGGTAGCACACTAAGAGGTATATGAGGGAAGATAAAAGGGAGAGAACAATGGGAGCAATGTTGTTGTGGGTAGATATGAAAGCCGTCCTGGGCTAAATGATAGGTTGAGGGACATATAGATATGTTCCTGACATAGGTCACAGACTTGGGACAGAAAGAAGATATGGCCATTCAGATAGAAGCACCTTCACATGACTGTTACTGGAAAGTCACCATCAGTTATTACAACCTTTCAGATTATAAATTACCCAGCAAACTAGGAAGAAAATCTCCAAGGATTGAGAGAACTCTTCACCTTTCCCCATTCTAGTTCCTTCTTGGGGGTGCATTTTGTGCTTTCTAGGTGGTATATTTGTTTTCAGTGACATAATCTTCCTTTGATGGACAAATACATATATTTGATTATCTGATTTCTATTTTTTATCTGTTCTGCACTTTTTCTTCAGGGCCCTAGGGGAGAAAGTAGCCTTGGGATGAGGAGTGAGGTCTAGTAAGAAGGGTAGAAGATTTGAATTTTGGGGAGGTGGGCAATGAGAGAAATCCAAACCAAAATTGCGTCAGTGAGACATGGCAAAAAAGTATTTACTTGAAAAAATAAGCATATATGGGAGAATTCATGTTTACTGTCTTGTTTTAGGGAAATTAGCAATCTCAGCCACTAGTAGCAATGGAAAAACCCCTGAGAGCGATGAGAATGTGAGTCCATACATTTACCCAAGGTTTTCCCAAACCAGGGCCATCAAGTGCCA
Source organism: Ursus maritimus (assembly GCF_017311325.1). Classification (NCBI taxonomy): domain Eukaryota; kingdom Metazoa; phylum Chordata; class Mammalia; order Carnivora; family Ursidae; genus Ursus; species Ursus maritimus. Next base: position 22,948,046 of record NW_024426230.1, on the reverse strand, counting down.
GGAGCATAATGATGCAGTTCAGAAATGGTTCAGCCTATATTCCTGAGATGGAGACAAAGCAGTTTGCCAGATAGTTCTCTGTAGCTATGAATTTTCTGACAGTTTATCTGCATAAGTGGAATGTGGAAAATGACTTAATTATCCTTAAGATTGGGATTGAATGAAGGCTTGAACTACAATTTCCTTTTTCTTTCCCCCTTCCTCCCTCCTTTCCTTCCTCCCTCCCTCCCCCTCTCTCTCATTTTTAGATTTCAGATAGACCTTTTCCATGTTCTGTAATCTCAGAGTGACTCATCCTTCTTTATGTCAATTATGTCAAATCAGTAAGTTGCTGTAATCAATGAATTGTTGCACCATAGTCTAGACGAACCAGTCACTGCATAGAAGGGTTTTCCCTTCTCCCTGGGATGTAGTAGCACGTGGTAATTGCAAGTTTATGTTGCATACTTTAGACCTACCTTATGGAGTCATTCCCATCCGAGTTCACCCTCCCTATTACGATGAATCTTTAACAGAATGAACTCCACTGCAGTGTGTTCTTCCCAGCATATTTTTGCTAAATTAGTGCAGAATCAGTTACCTATATCTAAGGAGACAAGTGTGCTACTATGAGGGTCATTTCTTACCTTATGCTAACTATGGATAGTGTTAATGACTTTAAAGACAATTTAAAGCATAACACTTTAAGTCATGAAGGTAAATCCCCTGACTTGCCATAAGCAAGCAAGCAAGCAAGCAACCATCTAGCCACCTAACCAACCAAATAAGCCAACCAATAGACAAAAGAAAGTGGGAAAGAGGGAAAAGTTAGAGAAAGAAACTGAAAGAAAAGTCATTTTACCCATGATTCTTTTCTGCTCTGTTTGGTTTTATAATGGAGGGGATTTGGTTGTATGTTTAGGGGATATTTGAAATACAGTTCAAGAAGAGGCTTGTTTGGAAGTCTGGTTGCTTCGGGAGCAGATAAGGCCCCAGTGATAGCCTATACAAAAGTAAGAAAAACTAAAAATACAGTAGTTTGTTGAAGGTTTGTTGTATGCTTTGGATATATGACCCTTTGGAAGGTAAGGAACATAGAGCTATTTTGGATTTTTTAGTTTATCTTGTTTGATAATTCAGCAATTTACACACACACACACACACACACACACACTTACTTTTCTATTTCTTCCCCTTTGGAAGCTCTGTGATTTTTATGAACACATTTTTTCCCCAAAGATCTTGAAATGAATTTTATAGGAGCCTGCAGTGGAAAACATTAACACGCTTCAGAATACGACTGAATTTGGCACCTGTAATAAATTTCCAGTGTCATTCTCTGAACCTGATAGACCTTGCTAGAATTTTAATAGCTTCTCCACATACCTGGAAATACAGCTAAAGTGTCTGTCACCTTTAGAAAATAATCATTCTGACATGCTTTATTCACTTACAACTCATTTGACACATTTTCAGTTACATTTAAATGTGAGCTTCATTTAGTCCCTCATTTCACATAGCAAAGGTTAGGTATTCATTACATAAGTTGTTTCCAGAGATAGAAGGACCCAGATCAACAGAATTAGAACGTAACGTGAACATGGTATTCTTGTTAAATCTTCTGTGTTCAAAATATATTTGCAATTAATTACCAATGTTTCTAATGGGATTTCAGGCTAATGGAAATATCAATATTGACTGTATCACTACCCACCTGCATTTTTTTCTAGAAAAGAATCATTTCTTCTACTTATTAGGAAATATTTTATACTCGAAGATGTGGTTTGCTGAAGGGAGAAGAGAACTGAGTCATTATTCAGGTCTTGCATTTGAAATCTTCAATTTGAAGTATTTTCCTTTTCATTTCAATTTGAGAAGGCATAGAAAGAGTTTGCATTTTGGAGGCATGGTAGTTTATTTCCAAGCTAGAATGGTTTGGCAATCTGTTGAGGACACAGGTGGATCAGGATCTCAGATATCCCTTTTTATTGAAAGGGAATTTGGGGCTGAGGGAAACTCATAAAGAAGACAAAAGCTCAAGAATTGGCTAGCTTTTCACTTAGTGATTAGTTTTCTGTTGCCAAACTCTAGTCTTGAGGATTAATGCTGCTTTATACTGCCGGCCCCCGATGATGTCCTGGCAGATGATCTGGATGATGTAGGGTTGATGTCTACTAGGTAGGCAGCTCTGTGGCAGGGATTGTGGCTGACATTCAGCTTATGGCCTGGAGGTGGAGGCCAAGGATGATTTCAGCTTCCTCCAGGTAGGACATGGTGTGTTGAAGAGGGCTCAGAATAGGATCTTGTTCACTTCAAGCTCAGGCAGCTGGGCTCTTTGCTAAATTGTTAAATTAATTAAACAAGGAGGCCATTAAACTGAGGTGGTTTTAAGACCTTAGCAGACTATGTAAGCAATCCAAAACCTAAGCCTGTAAATGCCTCAATGTTAAGAAATCAAAACCTAAAGGCAAGCAGTAAGCTATAGCCAAGCAAATAATTTCCTTGCTTTGCTTCTGCCTTTTTCTGTGAGATCTTTCACTTGGCTCCTGTAGGGGGAGCACTTCCCACCACTTCCGGTTTGGCACTGCCCCATTTCAATTGATTTTTGCTTAAATAAACTCTTAAAATGTTTAATATGCCTCAGTTCATCTCTCTCTCTTTTTTTTAACAAAATGTATTATTTAACTATGGTTTCATGTGGCCCTTAGCAGAAAAGGAAAGGGGGATGAGGAAGGGAGGAAGATGTGGGGTCGGGGAATGCTTCATCTTATCCAATTATTCTGCAGAGAATGCCGGTCAGAGTACATCAGGCCTCAGCTTGACATGGAAATGCTCTCTAGATTGAATGTTTATACGATGAAAAGTAAGTAAGCGAATGATTCTTCCTCCCAGGCACAGTGTAGGAAGTGAACTTAAAGGAAGATTGTTCGTTTAAAGTGGTGCTTGTTCAATTACATTTGTACAGGCCTTTGGATTTTTCAAAGTGCCTTAATTTTTCATAATCTCTTTTGTCCTCTGCAACAGCCCTGTGAAGTAGTTCAGGCAGGCATTTTCCTCAGAGGCAAATGAGAACTCCGACGGAGGCCTTCTGAAGCTGGTTTACTACCCTGCTTCCCTGGAGAAACAGTAAAAGGAGAAAGATACAATATCCTCGTTGTGAACACAGTAGGATCACGTCACTTATTCATTTAATCCAGACACTGGCTTCAGTTTCTTACCTCCATCGGCATTGTTCCTCCACTTCATTCTTCCACTCCCAGATGGACATGAGAAGAGCGTGGAGTTTGGAACTGGGCATTCACATGCAAAAACAAACAAAACTTTAACTCCCGTAGAACCTAGCCACACAAAATGTAACCACAATGTATCCTAGATCTAAATATAAAAATGCAAAACTATAAAACTTCCAGCAGAAAATATAGGAGAAAAGTCTGTATAACCTTGGATTTGAAAATGAGTTTTAAGATATAGTACCAAAAGCTTGTTTTATGAAATAAAAATTTGATAAATTAGACATTAAAATTAAAACTTTGCTCTGTGAAACAGTATTAAGAGAATGAAATAAGTCACTGACTAGAAGAAAATATTTACAAATCACTTATCTGATTAGAGACATCTAAAGCCGATGAAACTCCTAAAATTCAAGAGTAACAAAAACTCAATTAAAAAATTGGCAAAAGATCTGAACAGACACCTCACCAAAGAAGGTATACAGATAGCAAATGAACATGTGAAAAAATGCTCAACATTACTTGTATGTTAAAAGAACAGTTAGATACCACTGCACATGTATTAGAATGGTTAAAATCCAAAGAGCTGACAATACCAATTTCTGGCATAAATGTAGAACAATAAGAACTCTCGTTTGTTGCTGGTGGGAACAAAGAGGGAGGCAAACCATAAAAGACCCTTAACTACAGGGAACAAACTGAGAGTTGCTGAAAGGAAGGTGAATGGGGGATGGGATAATCCGGTGATGGGCATTAAGGAGGGCACCTGATGTAATGAGCACTGGGTGTTATACGCAACTGATGAATCACTAAATTCTACCCCAGAAAGTTTGGAGTTGGTAGACAGATCAAGGGTTGCCAGGAATTTGGGAGAGGGAAAAGGATTAAGTGGGTGAAGTACAGGAAATTTTTTAGGGTGAGGAAACTCCTCCATATGGATACTGTAATGGTAGATACGTGACACTATACATTTTCAAGACCCATAGAACTTAACAGCACAGAGTGAACTCTACTGTATGCAAATTAAAAAAAATGATTTGAGAAGTTTGGGGATTCCAGGATGGAATGCAGAGTGTGATGAACTAAGTGTATTAAATATGTAAAAAATAACCTCAGCAATGGAGGTGAGAGGAAAAGCTGCTGACCTAAGTAACTTTGGAAGTGAGTGGGGACTGAAAGACTAATGGCAACTGGAAACGTGCATTAGCACTGTATTCTAGTTGATGAAGTTCTTCCCAGTGAGATATGGGTAAGAAATTCTGAAACCACTGTGCATGTATGTATCCTGCAATTGAACAACGGCTAACGTTGGGAGCAGGTTTGTTTGTTTGTTTGTAACTGCAGGAGTGAGAGGTTACAGACAAGCAACGGGAGAAAGCTAGAATCATCCATGAAATTTTGAATCAGATATGCCTGCCTGGAATATCTTGTAGCGTTGTGGTGCTAAAAGGCATGGAAGTGCTAAAAGAGAAAAACCCTCCAGAGTGACGCAGGAGCCAAACGAAAGCTCTTGCTCCGGCCAAAACTAGAACAATTGGAGCAACACAATTAGTAAAGCAGTATCTAAGTATAAAATAAGTATTCATGACTCATTCATGACATAAATGAATGATTGAATAAATCATTGGGGAAATAGACAAATCTGTGCAGAGGAATTCCAGATAATTGATGTAGATACTGTGTCTTCAAGGAGGAGGACCGTGATCATAATTCAGCTCTCCTGAAATGTGGTATGCATAATTTTCCTTTTAAAGAGTACCTGCAGTATGTCAAGAGAGGAAAAGAATAGCTTTACTCTGAAGGAACGTGGTAAGCCCTCGGCTTAGGGAGCAAGGTTAACATCAACAGTGATAAATCATGTTGATATGATGTGATGAGAGTGGCACTTTATGTCTGTGGTTTTCTTTCTAAAACTCCATAACTCCAATCAATCTTAAGAAGAACATCAGACAAATCCCCATTGAGGGACATTCTACCAAATACCTGATCAGAACTCTTCAAAACTGTCAAGGTCACCAAAAACAAGGAAAATCTGAGAAACTGTTACAGCTAACAGGAGCCTAAGGAGACATGACAATTAAATATAATTTAAGATCTTAGATGAGCTCCTGAAACAGAAAATGGATAAGATTAAAGACATATGCATAAATTATGAACTTTAGTAAATAATAGTGTGTTGATAGTTTATAATATTATAACAAAGATACCACACTAATATAAGATGTTAACAATTGGAGGAACTGAGTTTGGGATACAAGGGAACTCACTGTACAATTCTTGCAATTTTTCTGTACATCTAAAACTATTCTTAGATTAGAAAATAAAACCCCTGATAACTCTTAAAAGATTAAAAAAACAGAATTAAATAAATCTTAAAGGGAAGTAAGAATATTTTTAAAGTCTCCACCCATCCCCGTTGGCTGCCAAGCATTTGAGTGTTATAACAGCAGAAATGTTCAGCTAATCAGAAGTCTGCATGGATGATTTTTTTTTATTCCCTCCATTATTCTAGCTGACCGATTCTCAAACCTTGTGCATAATAATTACTATTTAGGGTTATTGATCAAAATCAGATACAGTGTACTTTATGCTTGATATAAGGAAACTTCTAGGTTAATTAGATTTATGTGATTTTTGCTCCTGTACTGACTTTTTATCTAATCCTGGAATAAGATTTTTTTCTGCTTCAATTTATCTTGGTCAAGAGACTAGATCCTTTGATGTGGACCAGTGATAATAGTGTGTTATAGACAAAGGATTATGATTGATCCAATTCTTTGCAAAGGATTTTTTAAGGAGGCAATAAAAAAAGGAAGGAAAACCTAGGCCTGCTATTCTTTTTTTTTTTTTTTCCCTTTTCTTTGAATGTACTTTACATACAATGTTACATAAGTTTCAGGTCTACAACTTAGTGATTTGACAAGTTTATACATCATACCATTTTCACCACAAGCATAGCTACCATCTGTCCCATTACATTGCTGTTCAACATCCTGGACTGTGTTCCTTATGCTGTGCCTTTTATCCCCATGACCTAATCCATAACTGGAAGCCTGTACCTCCCACTCCCCTTCACCCATTTTGACCAACCCCCACCTCCCACCCTCTGGCAACCATCAGTTTGTTCACTGTATTCATAGTTCTGATTCTGCTTTTTGTTTGTTTATTCATTTTTTGGGGATTCCATTTGATTTGGAATCATATGGTATTTGTCTTTCTCAGTCTGACTTATTTCACTTAGCATAATACCTTCTAGGTCCATCCATGCTGTCTCAGATGGCATGATCTCATCCTTCTTTATTGCTGTGTAATATTCCATTTCATATATGTGTGTGTATATATATGTGTGTGTGTGTATATATATATATATATACACACACACACACACTCTGTCCCACACACTACATTTTCCTTATCTGTTCATCTATGATGGACACTTCAGTTGCTTCCATGTCTTGCATATATCTTTTAGAGTTAGTGTTTTCATTTTCCATGGGTAAAGAGCCAATAGTGGAATTACTGGATCATATGGTATTTCTATTTTTAATTTTTTGAGGAGTCTCTGTACTTTTTCCCACAGTGGCTGTACCGATTTACATTCCTACACAAGGAATGTAAAGTACACAAGGGTTCCTTTTTCTCTACCTCCTTACTAACACTTGGTTCTTGTCTTCTTGATTTCAGCTAGTCTGACAGGTGTGGGGTTCTATCTCATTGTGGTTTTGATTTGCATTTCCCTGATGATGAGTGATGTTGAGCATCTTCCCAAATGTGTCTGCTGGCCATCTGGGGGTCTTCTTTGGTAAAATGTCTGTTCAGTTCCTCTGTCCATTTTTAAATCGGATTGTTTGTTTTTTGGTTTTGAGTTGTGTAATTTCTTTCTATAGTTTGGATATTAACCCCTTATTGGATATATCGTTTGCAAATATATTCTGCCATTCAGTAGGTTGTCTTTTTGTTCTGTTATTGGTTCCCTTTGCTGTGCAAAAGCCTTTTATTTTGTTGGAATCCCAATAGTTTATTTTTGCTTTTATTTCCCATGCCTTAGGAGACATTACTAGAGAAATATTGCTATGATGTCATAGAATTTACTGCCTGTGTCCTCTTCTAGGATTTTTATGGTTTCAGGTCTCATATTTAAGTCCTTAATCCATTTTGAGTTTATTTTTATGTATGGTGTGGGAAAGTAGTCCAGTTTTATTCTTTTACATGTAGATGTCCAGTTTTCCCAGCACCACTTATTGAAAAGACTGTCTTCTCCCCATTGTATATTCTTGGCTTTTTGTTAATTTATTTAACTGTATATGTGTGGGTTTATTTCTGGAGTCTCTATCCTATTCATCGTCTATTTTTGTACCCTACTCTTCAGTACCCTACTCTTTTGATTACTATAGCTTTGTAGTGTATTTTGAAATCTGGAATTCTTTTACTGATGTTTTTTCTTTTGGAGCATATTCTTCTGTCTCCCCTTTTTGCTTGACTTTGTGTTTCTATGGATTAGGTGAAAGGGCTACTCTTCCTAAAGCTGAAGGAGTGGGCTTGTGTACGGTGATTCTCATGCACACTCCTGCTTGGTGACTCTTGCTGGCTGGCCAGAGCGGCCGCTGTGTGGGCTTGCGTACGGTGATTCTCATGCACACTCCTGCTTGGTGACTCTTGCTGGCTGGCCAGAGCTGCCGCTGTGTGGGCTTGTGTACGGTGATTCTCATGCACACTCCTGCTTGGTGACTCTTGCTGGCTGGCCAGAGCGGCCGCTGTGTGGGCTTGCGTACGGTGATTCTCATGCACACTCCTGCTTGGTGACTCTTGCTGGCTGGCCAGAGCTGCCGCTGTGTGGGCTTGTGTACGGTGATTCTCGTGCACACTCCTGCTTGGTGACTCTTGCTGGCTGGCCAGAGCTGCCGCTGTGTGGGCTTGCGTACGGTGATTCTCATGCACACTCCTGCTTGGTGACTCTTGCTGGCTGGCCAGAGCTGCCGCTGTGTGGGCTTGTGTACGGTGATTCTCGTGCACACTCCTGCTTGGTGACTCTTGCGGGCTGGCCAGAGCGGCCGCTGTGTGGGCTTGCGTACGGTGATTCTCATGCACACTCCTGCTTGGTGACTCTTGCTGGCTGGCCAGAGCTGCCGCTGTGTGGGCTTGTGTACGGTGATTCTCGTGCACACTCCTGCTTGGTGACTCTTGCTGGCTGGCCAGAGCTGCCGCTGTGTGGGCTTGCGTACGGTGATTCTCATGCACACTCCTGCTTGGTGACTCTTGCTGGCTGGCCAGAGCTGCCGCTGTGTGGGCTTGTGTACGGTGATTCTCGTGCACACTCCTGCTTGGTGACTCTTGCTGGCTGGCCAGAGCTGCCGCTGTGTGGGCTTGCGTACGGTGATTCTCATGCACACTCCTGCTTGGTGACTCTTGCTGGCTGGCCAGAGCTGCCGCTGTGTGGGCTTGTGTACGGTGATTCTCGTGCACACTCCTGCTTGGTGACTCTTGCTGGCTGGCCAGAGCTGCCGCTGTGTGGGCTTGCGTACGGTGATTCTCATGCACACTCCTGCTTGGTGACTCTTGCTGGCTGGCCAGAGCTGCCGCTGTGTGGGCTTGTGTACGGTGATTCTCGTGCACACTCCTGCTTGGTGACTCTTGCTGGCTGGCCAGAGCTGCCGCTGTGTGGGCTTGCGTACGGTGATTCTCGTGCACACTCCTGCTTGGTGACTCTTGCTGGCTGGCCAGAGCTGCCGCTGTGTGGGCTTGCGTACGGTGATTCTCATGCACACTCCTGCTTGGTGACTCTTGCTGTCTGGCCAGAGCTGCCGCTGTGTATGACCCACGACCATGGCTTTTTATAGAGAGAAGATAATAACAACAGCAACAAAAGTAGTAAAGAAAAAAAAAAAAAGAATAATAAAACAAAAAAAAAATTAAAACAAAACAAAACAAATTTTGAAACGTAAAACAGAAAACGAAAACCTTCCCAAAGCCACATGCTGTCTTCTGTGCCCCAGCACCACGGAAGGTGGCTGGTGTGGGCTTGTGGTCCCTGGGCTCCCTGAGGTTGCAAGCTCCGTGTGAACCAGGCCCTGTGCCGGTCTAGGCTTTTAAGGTGGAGGGGGAGAGATCATTCCCACAGTTCCTTGGCCTTTGAAACTACGGCTTTTTCATGTGTGCCCTAGTGTGACTGGGGCTGGTGTAGGCTTCAGGATCCTGGGCTCCCTGTGGTGACCAGACTTTCCGATTATGATGTCTGACACTGCCCCTTACCTTGGCCAGACTGTGCTCTGGTCTGAGCCTTTGAGGTGAATGGGGAAAGAGCATCCCATAGTGTCTAGCGCCTCTACACCATGGCTTTTCTTCTGCATTCCAGTGTGTCTAGGGTTGTGTGGGCCTGCAGACCCTGGGCTCACTGAAGTCACAAGTTCACTGAGACAACTGGACCCACCTGTTGTGGTGTCTGGACCCTGCTCTGGTCTGGGCTTCCAAGGTGGGGTGGGAACATAAACCTGTCTTTCTCTAGTTCCTTTGACCTGGAGAGCTTTCCTGCATCTCTTCTGCCACTTGGCAGACTTCTAGTGTCATCTCTTTTATATGCTAAATGCTCTTTTAAACCTCAGGGTTTTTTTTTTCTCTGCTCAAGGACAGAGGAATCTATTCCCAGTTCCTCAGTACAGATCCCTCCCCAAAGCTGTTCATTGGGTTGAGGGTGGGGACTCCCTTTGTGACTGTGTCTCCATCTCTCTTCCAAATATCCTCTTGCCGTTCTCTCTGTCTTTGGTTGTTTAGTCAGCCCTTAGTTCTTCAAGGGGAATTGTTCTATTAATAGGTATAATTTCCTGTGTCCCATGGAGGAGGTGAGTTTAGTCTTCTTCTATTTCCATCTTGAACTGGAACTCTCCTCCCTGCTATTTTTTTTTATAATAATATTTTTTTTATTATGTTAGTTTTTTCCAAGGACAAATTTGAGCATATCCTCTGAACTTTTATTTTCATAGTGGAATCTGACAACATGACAACCTGTAAATCTAGGTATTTTAAAAATATATCTATAAGACGTGATGCCCCTCCTCCTTCTTAGAGTATATATGGGACATTCAAAAATCTTGAGTGATGTCAGGTCATTCTGCTTGTTTATTCCACAAAATCTAAGCTTGATCACATTTAATGTGCTCTACAAAACACCAAATTAATCCTAGGGAAAATTAGTAAGTGAAACCTTCTTTTGTCCTTTCTTTTATTAATTGGTGCTCATCCTGGGCCTGTTCTTTAGAATCAAATGGATTTTTCTCTTACACTTTCCTAAGCCTTCCCACCTCCACCAGTTAGCTGTCCTTTTCCTCGTTTGTCAAGGCTGTGCTGGGTATCTGACTAGCCTACCTCAATGTTGTTGGATATCAGAACTGGAAAGGACATTTGTTTATTCATTCAATAAAGCAGTTGTTTTAGGTCCTGCTTTTAGGTGTCATGCTAGGTGTTGGGGCTACAAAGATGAATAAGATGTTTTTTTACTTGAAAGGCATTTATAGTCAGGGACTGCAGTATAGCATGATAAATGCTTGGGGTAGGTGAGCATGAAAGCTTTCTTGTGGAAGACAACATTTGAGCTAAATTTTGAAAGATAAGTAGGATTAGAAAATTGAAAAAAAAAAACAAAAAAAGCCAAACCGTCCTTCTGTGTGCTCTACTCTACACCCCTGTCCCCGAGGAGCGTGGTTTGGGTGGGAGAACCTTCATTCACCCTGTGTCTTGTGCTGCTTCCTTAAGACTTTCATCTGAATGTAACAATTTCAGAGCGAATTCTTTGCCCAGTCAGGGTTTTCCTGAAGGATCCTTGCTTGTTCCTGAAAGGCTTCCCCTCCTCCGTGCTGTGGAATGCTGACGCTGGAGTACCTCCCTGTGAGCCCAGCCGGCAGCCCTGGGCTGACTCCATCCTGCAGGCTAAAAATAGTCATAATGAGGCTAGTGTTTGTTTTGCATACAGCATTTCCTCAGCCCGCAGCTGTTACTGTGAACTTCTCCAGAGACAGGGGTGCATTATGACCGGTGGTAGTTCAGGGTAGATCATTTGAAAGCCTAGAATGTGGCAGTTCATTGAGGTTAATTATAATTCCTGGTGAGCATTTGTGTGGGTTTTCTGGGCTGCTGTGAGTAGCTAGAATCCCGAGTCTTCCTTCGCATTTTTGAAATGGGGAAATTCTAGACTGTCTAGTGCCAGTGCTTTCACCAGGTTATCTAGGTCGTGCTTCTGAAAGTGTGTTTCATGGGGTTTCTGCTTAATACTGCCCATTTCTTTAATGTTGTTGCCAAAGACACACAAAGTTGGGTAACCTGAGGAAAGTAGCAAATCCTCTCTTAAAAGCAAAGCATCATATGTGCCTAAGCTAAACAGCCTTTCTGATCTGAAATGAGGATGTTACAGATAAAAGTATTGTCATCTTTGGAGTAATAACAAGCGGAATGGAGTCAGGGAAGTGGCATTAGCTGAAAGGACTGACAGAAGATTATAACGTGTCTGAAATATATGGGAAAGTTGCAGGGTTTTTTTTGACGATTTAGAATTGTTTCTGTTTCATATGCATTGCAGTTTTTGAATGCTTGTGGGGTAAAATGACTTGATCAATTATTATGATAATGACACACGAGTCAAATTATGAGTTTAATTATAATTACCATCTTTATACAGAGTTAATTAATCATAAAAGAGTACATTATATAATCTTTCTGTTTAATGAAATTCATCATAGAGGCTCCCAAAGGCCTAAATATAGTTTTAAACAAATTAAACCTGTGACCGGGGTGAAGGCTATTAATGCAGATGTGGTGTGGATGAGTCACTAAAAAGGACTGAATAAGACATTAGGCCCCCAAAGCGTTAAAGCATCAGACCCTGATGACATATCCTTTTCCTCTGGTAAGCAGAACACATAATTTAGTGACTTTCTGAGCAGTCTGGAAATTTTGTGATACAGCTAAGACTGTATAATTTAACCAGCACAGATGAAACAAATGGCTGTGTTCAACACCTCTGCGCGTAAAGAGCTCCATTTTAAAGAGTTGGAGTCATTTACACGTGGCGAAGAGGGATCCGTTGGGGATATAAGCTTTGCACCGCTGACTACCAAACCCTCACACTCGGAGCGGCAGTCAGTGAGAGGAACGTACATAGTAAGAGATGAGTATGGACACAGAAAATGTTTGGAGGACAAAAGCCAAGATATAGGCCTATGTTCTTGACAGAACTGGATGCTGAGGATCTGTGCACAGAAGAAATCCTGCGTTTTCAGGAGTTCCTAGCAGAATTTGTGTTATTTCATTCCTTTGCATAGCTGAACGTATTAGCCCTGGCCCCAGGGTTGAAATGCAGTGAGTCCCCGCTCAGGGAAATCAGGCCGTGGCTAAGGCAGGAGCATAACAGGTCGCCCCTAGTGAGACCGTGGGGGCCTGGCTGTTCAGGAGCAGACTGGCAAGTTGTGAAACTCGGCAAACCCTCCTTCCCTGGTCGGGCCTGAGCGCCGCTTCGCTGGGTGGGTCCGTCTTCAGTGCTGTGTCTTAAGAGAGTCCACTGATAGGTCTGCTCACACGCGTGGCTATAGATCTTCACGTATTTTTGTTCTGCATTTTCTAAAAAAATGTCTTAGGGTTTGGATACTTACCTATTTTGTAGTGACTTTCCGGGTTTTTGGTTATTAAAAATTCCATAGTAACCTTTATATTGGTTATAAAACTAAGTCACTCTAGAAAAAAATAGAAAAATAAAGATTAATGAAACAAATGATAGTAAGAACACCAATGTTTGCTTACTGTGGTGCCAGGTGCTATTTCTAAGGGAGATATATATATATATATATATGGACTCATTTCTTCTATGAAGTTCCAAATAGTTAAAAATAACCTTTAATCTAAAGACCCATGTTTTGGGGTGACACAAAGTAGATGCTGAGCAAATACTTAGTGACTGTTGGCCAAATCGAATCAGCATTTTAAGACCATTGTTTTTTATATATTTATTTATATATGTATATTTATATATATTTGTATTTATATATAAATTTATATATATATAAATGGTTCTAGACTTTTATTACAAAAATGAGACCATACTGGGGGAGGGAGGGAAGGATAGTTATTATTTAACAGGTACAAAGGTTGTTTGGGATGATGAAAAAATTCTGGAAACAGATAGTGGTGATGGTTGTACAGCATTGTGAATGTACCTAATCCCGCTGAATTGAACACTTAAAATTGGCTAAAATGGCAAGTTTTATATTATGTATATTTTACCACAATAAAAGGCTAAAAAATTGGGACCATACTATACATTCCATTTGGAAACATACCTTTTCTAAAAAATTTACAGGTTTTAACTTAGTCCAAGGTCAATAAATGAATGTGATAGATGAATATCTATAATGGCTATCCTTTTTTTTTTCCCCATTCCAACATACTGAGGGTTTTGAGGCACTCTTAAAGAGTGCTTCCTTTAGGTAGTGGTTTTCATACAGTCAGGAGAAGGTGGATGTTGCTGTTAGAGCCACATCAATGATTCTGATGTTCCAAGAGATGGGACCATCTTAATGACCTGTGACGTTATTGCCATGTTCCAGTTCTTGGACTCTTCCTAGGCTTTGGGGAAAACACAACATTTTAAGTAATACTGATACTCTGGAGCTGCGGGTTCACTGTCTCGTGTAGAAGATATTTAATGTTGGTGCTGCATGCCCTGAAATGTCAGCAAAGTGCAGGAGTAACCACCACATAGAACTTTCAAAGGTCTTCTCATGGAAAGATGTAAAATTCAAGAGAAAAGAACTCAAGATTCCCTTTCCATTTATTTTGATAACATCCCCTTGCCTTTTAGTTTGGCTGATCTATTCGTATGGCCTAAATGTTTGTGTCACCGCTGAATTCATATATTGAAATCCTAACCCCTCAGGCAATAATACAAGGAAGTGGGGCTTTGGGAGGTGATTAGGTTATGAGGGTGAGCTCTTATGAATGGGATTATTGTCCTTATGATAGAGGCCAACAGAGCTTCCTTCTTCCTTTGACCATGTGAGGACACAGCAAAAAAGACAGCATCTATGAATCAGGAAGTGGGCTGTCACCAGACACCAAATCTACTGAGACTGTGATCTTGGGCTTCCCAAACTCCAGAACTAAGAAATAATTGTCATTTATAAGTCACCCAGTTTAAGGTATTTTGTTGCAGCAGCCAGGGCAGACTGAGACCGCCACTTTCCCAGCGTATAGGTTGCTGAGTCTCCCTACTTATTGTAAATGCAGGATTAAGAGGCATAGGTTGTCATGGTGATGGCATAGACAATGGGAAGGACTGGTACAGCAGGTGGTGTTTTAAGCTGTGTAACTTTCTGTGAAAGCAAGGTGTGGGATATGACTTTACCAAATGGCAATATTGGTGAGAAGTAAAAGGATAGTAAAACATCCTAAAGATTCAGCCAGTCAAAAATAGGGAATAAGTTATATGCAACTAATGAATCATCGAAATTTACATCAGAAACCAGGGATGTACTATATGGTGACTAACATAATATAATAAAAAAACATTAAAATAATAAAAAAAATGTAAGGGGAAAAGTATGCAACTTGTTACTGGTGACGTAATAGCTCACTGCTGTGCTTAAAACACCATTGAAAATATAACGTTTTCTCATTTTGTGATACCTCCTAGTAAACATAAAGACAAATGAAGCTCTTTGATGTTGAGAGTGCACTGGAGTCTTACATGTTCAGAACACGTAAGAATTTGAAATAAACACGTAAATGTTTAAAAAAATAGGGAATAAGTGTCTAAATTTTAATAAAATTCTGCAGTCCTGTTATCTGAGCATTTACTAAGGAGGTCACTTACCCTATTAGTGTTTGAGGGCTGCTGCCACAAATTACGACAAACTGGGTGGCTTACGGCAACAGAAATTGTCTCACGGCTCTGGAGGCTACAAGCCAAAATCAAGGAGATGGCAGGGCCAGGCTTCCTCTGGTATCACTAGGGAGAGTTCTTCTGTACCTCGTCTAGCTTCTGATGTTCACTGGCAAGCTGTAGCATTTCTTGACTCTACATGCATCGCTCCAATCTCTGCCACCATCTCATGGCCATCTTTTCCCTGTGCGTTTTGTCCTTGTGTCTCTTCTCTTTTTATAAGGACACCAGCTCTAGTGGATTAAGGTTCACCCTACTCAGTGTGATCTCATCTGGTCACATTCTGAAGTATTAGGGGTTAGAATTTCATACCTTTGGGAGGGGGACACAATTCAACACATAACACATGGTAAGTTCTTAAATTTAAGGTAACATTTTCAGTTGAGATCATTGAAACTTACAGAAGTGTAATCAATGTTTTACGATGGGTGAATTGAGATGCAGAGAATTGAAGTAAATAGCCAAGGACATGCTCAGAGGGAGTTGTGTTCTCCCTGGGGACACTATGTATTTGACCTTCACCCTACTCTGAGAAATGGGGAGGCTCTGAATGTAAACTTCTATGTATAATTCAGATGTGTAAAAATCCATGTATGTGAGTGCAAGAGTGTATATGTGTATGTATTAAAGGAGAATGTGTTTACCTATCTGTCAAATCTAACAAGATGACTTACGGATGGTCACATTCCCTTGCCTCCTATTTCGGACTGCCGGCCCTGTGATTCAGTGGGAAGCAGTGACTGGGTGTAAGGAACCATGAGTCTGAGACTTTGGTATGCTACTAATTTACTGAATTATGTAGGTATAGTAACCACAACTTTTCTTATGCAAACTGGGACATTTTTGAACGTGAAAGAGAGGGTATCCTTAATAATTATACCACCAGGACAATAGAAATAAATCAGGACAGTGAGTCCAAGTTTTAACTGAGTTTGGGTCTTTGATGAGAAGCTTAAGTGTTTCCCCCCATATCAGCTTTATTGATGTATAATTTAAATATGACAAAAATTATTTTCAATGAGTTTTAACAGAAGTATACGCAGGGAATGGGTGGGGGGATGGGCTAGATGGGTGATGGGCATTAAGGAGGGCACTGTGATGAACACTGGGTGTTACATGTAAGTGATGAATCACTAAATTCTGTTCCTGAAACCGATACTATATTTCAATTTAAATAAATTTAAAAAAGAAATATACATAGTTATCTAATTACCAACATGATTTAGAACATTTTTCTGTCACCCTACTGGTTTCTCTGTGCACCTTAGTAGTCAATCCCCAATCCTACTCCTGGCCTATGCAAACCTCTGATTTGCTTTCTGTAACTGTAGTTGTTCCTTTTCTAGAATTTAGTTTTAAATGGAATAAAAAAGAAGATAGCCATTTGCATCTGGATTGTTTTATTTAGCATAGTGTTTTTACCTATATTGTTGTATTAGTACTTTATTCCTTTTTATTACTGGATAGTATTACATCATATGAATATAACATCGTTTGTTTATCTAGCCATTAAACAATAGACATTTGGAAAATTTCTAGTATTTTGTCTACTATGAATAGAATTTTTTGTATATTCAAGTACAAGTCTTGTATAGACAAAATGTTTCCTTTTTGGGGGGGGTAAATACCTAGGAGTGGGGTGTCAGGATTGCACGTAAGTGAATGTTAAACATTATACAACACGGTCAAACTGTTTTCCAAAGTTGATGTACAATTTTGCATTCATGCAGGAATGTGTGAGCATTTACAGTGGCTTCGTGTTTTTACCAACACTTGATTATTGTCAGTATTTTTAATTTAAAAGTGATATTTACTTGGGGTTTAGTGGTGTCTCACTGTGATTTTAATTTGCATTTCCCTAATGACTGTAGATGTTGAGTTTCTTTTTCTGTATTTGATGATCATTTGTATATTTTCTATGGTGAATTGTCTGTCATTTTTAAATTCATTTATTTAAAAGCTAGGTTGTTTTTCTTATATTCTGGTTACAAAAACTTTAATATTTAAAAAAAAATGTATATTCTTATAGGCATGGCTTGCTTTCTTTGTTATTGTTGTTTCTGAAGAATGTCTTCCGAAGAGAGAAAAAGTTTTAAGTTTTGATGGAGTCTAATATATATGTTTTTTTCTTTGGTAATTCATGCTTTTAGTGTCCTGAAATTTGTCAGATGCTAATGTAGCCACTTGAGCCTTTTTCAAAAAAATTACTGTGTACATGGGTTATTATTTTCTATCCTTTAACTTTTTAATTTATCTGTGTCTTTATGTTTAAAGCAGGCTTCTTGTTGAGAATATATACTGAGGTCTTGCTTTTTATCCAATCTTCAATATACCTTTTAATTGGAGTATATAGATCATTTATATCTAATATCCATAAATATGGGTTTACTTTACTATCTTGATATTTGGTTTTTCATTTGTCCCATTTTTTTTTGTTCTTTTTCCCCGTGACCTTTTTAAATTAATTTTTTATCATTCCACTTTCATTCCCACTCTTGGCTTAAAATCTATACTATCTTATTTTATTTGTTTTCTAAATTTTACAATATACATGTTTGGCTTACTACACTCTATCTTCAAATATTATGCTATAATACCTGGAATGTAAGAACCTTAAAACTATGTAGCTCCATTTGTTTTCCTGTCCTTTGTGCTATTGTTGGCATGCATTTTACTTACATAGGTGTAATAAATGTTCAAATATACTATTTGTGTTGAAAAGTCAACTATCATTTAAAGAGCTTTAAAGCGAGAAATACATGTCTTTTATGTTTACTGGTGTGTTCACCATTTCCATCATTTGTCACATTTCCATCTGATGTCACTGTACTTCCACCTTAACTTAGTATAATAATTACCTTAGTATAGGTCTGATAATCAATTATTTAGGTTAAGTTTTTCCTTAAAAAAGAGAGTCTTTAGTTTGCTTTTATTCCTCAAAGATATTTTCCTTGATAAAAATTTCCAAGTTGACTTTTTGTCCTATAACTATTTTAGGGTTTCCCCCCCCCCCCCTTAAGAAGGGCTTGAACTCACAACCCTGAGATCAGGACCTGAGCTGAGATCAAAAGTCAGTCATTTAACTGATTGAGGCACCCCATAACTATTTTAAACTAAGTGCTTTTGTCTTCTTGCTTGTATTGCTCTGACAAGAAGTCTGCTACCATTCTTATATTTGATCTTGTGTGGTGTGCTGGATCTGGCCTGTACCACCTTGTGAGATCTGACTGTGCCCCTCAGTTGTAAACTTGGCATTCAGGGACATCAAATTAATAGGTTGAAATAGGCCAAGTGTGAGTATTTATGTGTTAGGAATCAGCAAATACTACAAGTCATGCTTTTGTTTTCTCAAGAGAGCAAGTTGTTAAACATTTGGCAGCATCTCATTATCTTTTATAATCTTTTTCTTTTTTTCTTAGACTGCTTTTGAGATTTTTCTCTTACCTTTGGTATTCAGCAGTTTTATTATGATGTGGCTGTGTGTACACGTGTGTTATTTTTTTTTCTTCAGAGTTGTTGATATTCTTAGATCTGAGGTTTTATGTTTTTAATCAGATTTAGAGGTCTTTTAAGACATTATTTCTTCAAATATGTTTTAGTGTTATTCTCCCTCTGGGATTCTAATTACAAGTATGTTAGACGATTCCATCTTATCCCATGAATTATTGATGCTCTGTTCACTTTTTCCTCTGTGCTTTATTTTGAGTAGTTTCTGTTGCTGTCTTCAAGTTCGCTCATATTTTTCTCGAAGTATTTATTCTGATATCAATCCCTGAAAAGAACATGAGATGAGATTGTTATATGAAGTTGAATATGGGTTTATTGTATCATCCATTTCTCTCCTCACCATGTTCAGATTTTCCTCTACCTTCTTGAACTATGGAATGTATTTATAATACTCATTTAAATTTACTTTAATGCTAATTGTAACATCTCTTTATTTCTGTTTCTGGTTCTATTGACTGATAATTCTTTTAGTCATGAGTCATAAGTTCCTTTTCCTCTACATACCTAGTAATGTTTTTATTGGATGGTAGTTATTGTAAATTATATGTTCTCAGCTGTGGTATTTTGTTGTATCCTTTTAAGTTATATTGGGGTTTATTCTAGCGTAATGTTATGCTATTTGAAATCAATTGAATCATTTGAAGCTTTATTTTAAACTTTGTTAGAGCAGCCTTAATCTAGGGCTAATTTAGCCTCTCTATTGAGATATCTTTCTCAGAACTTTATGTAATGCCCTTTGTATTATGAGGTATTTCCAATCTGTCTAGTAAAAATATGAATAATTTCTAGTCCTGTGTTAACCCTGCCTACAACTTATCAGTGGTTATTTTCTGGGTCTTGGGTAGTTTGTTTCCCTGTATGAGCAGATTGGTAGTTAGCTAAAGGCTCTTGTTCTAGATTGTTCTATCTCTGTGCAGTTGCCTCCTCCGCGGTATCTTAGGTAGCAAACTTTAGCTGCCTTGGCCTCTTCAAATTCCAGTCTTTTCTTCTTAAACTCAGTGGGACTTTGGACTCTGGTTGGGCTCTGCTCCTTGCACCGTGGCCTAGCAACTGACTCTACGCAATAGATTGGTACAATCATAAGGGTCCCATTGCTTTTTCCCTTTGTTCAGGGATCAGAGCTTTGTACTGCCTGTTGTCCAGTTTTATAGTTGTAAATTCCATCCCTTTTATTTCATCACAGTTGGAACAAGAAGCTAAAGATTATTTTTAATTGAGTTATAAACACTATGAAGCAAATAATTTTTATTGTATTGTAGATTGTAGACTGTAAACAGTCTCTTAATGGTTGTTCCCTATTGAAAACACTAAGCAATGCAGTGTTTAGTCCTTACCTGCTTGTTTTTCAGGGCCTACTTTCATCCTTTAATCAATTAATAAACACTTATTCAGTGCCTAGAGTATGCCCAGAGCATTTTGCAATGGGTTTAAGCAGCATAGTATATTTATTCATAGTATGTTTTCTAAAGAATATTGTGGACACTTTTTATTAAGTAAACCGGAAGCTGAGATTTATTTTTCTGTATAAATCCTAAACTTTTATTTTTACTTTCTTTCTCATTCTTCTTTCATATACAGAAACTATCATTTCTACCCACTTAAGGGGGGGGGGAAGCAGAGGTGATCATTGAGTGTGAATTTCTACCATCTTTGGAAAGTGGGATATAAACTATGGAGAAATCTATTTCCACTTATGATTGTAAAAATTGGAAGGCAATGGAAAAGATATATTGTCAAACAGACACATTCTGATTTCTTACCTTGGAGAAAACATAGAAAGCATCATGAGTCACATAAAGGAAGGAAAGAACATTGGCATGACTGGCCATGGCAGGAAAATCTATGAAATCTTTGGAAATAATAATTTCGTTTTGTAGGTAGTAAGTCAAGCTTTCTGTCCTTGGGCACTTGGTAGTAAGTGGAAATAGGTAACGTAAAATATAGCTCTTTCTTCTATAATATACCTTTATACTTCTCTTTATTAGCCTAACAAATCTGCTCTGTCTCTTGGCCCTTTTGCTTTTTAGTTATCTTACTATTTTCTATCCTTGAAAATTCTTTTTTCTTCTGTGAGAAAATTTGACTACCTCACTTCAAAATTAGTGTTAAGACCTTTTCTATTCAAGAAGACTTCCTGGGACATGTTCACTTGACTCTACTTCCCTTGACTTAAGGTCTCTTGTTGAGAATAGTTGATTTTAGAAAATTAAATGTAGTCAGAATTACAGAATTAATCATAGTTGACTACATACATAAGGATGGAATCTCAAAAAGTGTGCTTATGGTAGGCAGTATTTCTTTGATAAAATAAGTCACAATGAAGAGGATATAAGTTTTGAGTTGTGTCCCTAGGATTGACGAATAAATAAAAATCACTACAATACTTACTTAGCCTGACATTCATGGTTTTCCAGGATTTGATGTCAACCCTTTCCAGGCCTCCTCACATATATCAATAGTTTCGTTAACTTTTACTTTGTGTTTTCCCAACTCTGAGCCTTTGTTCCTTTTCCTTTGAAGACCACTTTCACTTACTTTTATCTTTCAAGGAGCAGTTCCAAAACAATATTGTTCTTAAAGCTTTCCTGGTATCTTTCTCATTAGTCAAAATTTCTCAATTATGGGCAGCAGCTTCAAAATTACAATTGTGATGTTTTTCCATATCCTAAGATAGAGTTTTTCTAAGACTCAGAAATTTTCATTTAAATCATGTAAGTTTTCAGTACCTTTCAGTGATTTTTACTTTATCCATTGAAGATTATTTTCCTTGGAGAAGAGATGAGCAAGATAAGGGTCTCTTTGCTTTGTTTTAAGCCTAAAGCCTAGACTTATAAACTTTAAGGGTCTCATGCTCTACCGACTGAGCTAGCTGGGCACTTTAGACTTATAAACTTTAACTGTGAACTCCTATAATACTAATTTTTTCTTAAAATTATATTTATAGATCTTGTTATTTCTGCAAGATAAAATTATAGTCAGGCAAAGAGAGACTATAGAGTTATTTTGCAGAGCTTTATTACCAACTGTGGAGATAGTTAGGTCTGGTAGGCTTGTTGCCATTTTCTGTTTTTCACCTTGTGTCAATTTAAAAACCTATAAATTTCTTTTGTACAAGAGTGAGGTCTCCTTAAGCAGGAAAAATAATGTACAAACACACTTAGCAATTTTTTTTTCATTTTTGGCATGTACATTAACTCTGTAGTCTACCTGAAACATTCATCTGCCCAAAAAAGACCAAGATGATGGCAACAGAAATGAAAAGAGAATAAGTGTCAATTCCCAGCTTCTGACATTCAGAGAGGATTTTGCAGCATGACAATTGGCTGAAATGAAAATATTTTTTAGAGAGAGAAGATTTTCTAAATTTTTTTCTCTCCTTCTTTAAGGTCCTACATGGTTTGGATCCTGGATTGAGTGCTGGGCTGTCTGCCATGGGGTCTGTTCTGCCATGGGGCATAAGAGGCCTGTAGGGAGGAAAATGCAGACTGGCTAGCTTAATGTGGCAGATGTTCAAGGGGACCAGCTGGGGCATCCAGAGTTGAGAAAAGCCAAGGAGCACTACAGGATCATAACCAAGACCAGGTTCTAACTTTAGAACCAGCAGATGTGAGGATCAGTATGCCAAACAGCAATCCATGAGGCAGGAACCATCACCCCAGATACCCAAGAAACCAAAGCACACCCCCACATCTCTTTTGCCTCTAGATTACATAAACCATGCCTATCCTCATGAGCTGTATACCCTGAAGCCATTTTAAGAATAACCAGGAGATGGGGACAGAAACATGAAACTAAGCAGTTTTGCCTAAAAAGTTTTTGCTTTACCTAAAAGTGGATATTTCATCGTATTGACTGTATCAGAGTTGACATTTAGTATCTTTTGTTTTTTCTTCTGATTTTGTTGTTGTTGCTTTTTGGTATACTCTGCAGTTGGGAAGGTGAGGAAAAGATTAGGGAAAAATTAAGGAGATGGCTTTTTTCTACATTGAGGTGTAGACAGTATTGGGACTGTGTCATATTTACTGGGCACCAGGCCTTCTGCTCAACTCTTGGATTGCAGCAGGAGAGAGGCATAATGATTGCCCTCATGGAGCTTACAGTCTCATGGGTTAGGAGGGTAACAAGATAACAAATACGTGATTGCAAATCATAATGAATTTTATATAGATGTAATGATGTGACTGAGGGGTGGAGTTGGGGAGAATTGTTCTGAGAGGTAGAACTTTCACTGACACCTGAAGAGTGAATAAGTACCAGGCAGAATAATGGAATTTGCACTCCAGGGAGGAAGAACAGCATGTAAGACCCCCAACCTTCTGTTGAAAGACCAGGAAGGCTAGAGTGTCTTAAGAGCGGTGTGAGTTATGATGGGAGAGGTAGGCAGGTGTCAAATCAGGACAAGCAGTAAAGCCCATGGCAAGGATTTTGGATTTCAGTCCCAGTGCAATAGAATGTTGTTGTGAAGATGATTGAAAAGAGATGGTTAACATTTTAAGAAGATGACTGGGTGGTTTGAGGGTTGGGGCCAGGGGAGGAATGAGTGTCAAATTATTTGATAGGCTTTGCCAGTAGTTTAGGCCAAGAATGACAGTTGCTTGGACCGGGACGGTAATAATGGGGAAGAAGAATAGGAGATAGACATTCAGAAAATGCTTTCTTCTGCTCTCTTCTTGAAACCCTATTTGCTGTTGTACCTTCTCTGTCAACTTTGCCCTTTCCCCATAGCTTTGTCCTATAAAATGAGTGCTATCCTTTCCTTTTATGGGGCATAATAGAGGTGGGAAGGGTAAGGTGATTTTAAGGTAACTGCCTAAAAATCGAATATTAGATGTCATAGTTCTTAGGGATCTTTGGTTATTGGTCATAAGGGTCCCTTGGCTGATGTCCTTCTCCTGAGGCTCCACTTTGCTGACACTTCCAGAGGCTCTTTTTATCTTAACATCTCCCATCCTAGACTAGGCTCTGATGGCTACCTTTGATGAATACTAAAATGACCCATTACTGAACTTTCTTAAGCTAACTTCTGTCTACTCCAGAGATGAAGGTCAAGGATAGCCTAAAACTAAGAAACGAGCTGTTGTAGTAATTTAAAACCATTTTCCTGCTAATGTTACGTAAAACAGGAACAGATAATACCTATCCAGCAGACTTGTTGTTAGAATGGAAGGTTATGTGAATAACAGCACCTTGAGGAGGAGGATGCCATGCTAATGAATTGCCACATTCTGTGACGGCAGGACCAGGGGAGGCGCAGAAGTGTCTTGCACAGTTGTCCTCATTTAGGTGAGATGCCTTTGTAATTGCAAGAACCCCACAAGTGACCATGTAACCTCGTGTTCCTGAACTGAAATGAAAAAATTTGTGGGTGGCTAGTTCTCCCATTTTTCCTATTATTAAGGACCCCCAAACAATTTGCCCATCAACACAGGGCACCATGACAGGAAAGAGCTAGTTCTGCTCTGATGCTTATGAAACAGTGCGGTCACTTGCTGTGAAGCGGCTGAACTGTTTACAATACCCAGAAACATTATGCTTTTCTATTACTTTCTAACTTGCCTATCTATCTCTTTTGCCTAGAATGCCCTTCCCATGTATAAGACACCTAAATTTCTGCTCCGCTCTTCTCAGCTCAAGTGCTGCCTGCTCTTTCCTGACTCACCACTTCCTGTCTTAGCCGCGGCACTCCATGGCGAGCTATTTCTCCTCCATTCTGAGTGTGTCTTATACGTATTCCCATCATAGAACTTTTCACTTCATGCCGTAATTGCCTGCTTTGTCGTTCTGCGACATTATAAACTCTCCAAAGGCAGTCTTTCTACCTTCCGAATCCCCAGCACTTCCTCTAATGCGTGGCACTCATTGGGCACTCAAAAATTACTGAATGAATAAAGGAAATAAATATGCATTTATAACTGGAATTCCTACAGGGTGTCTGACTACGGCAGGTTAAGTTCATGAGGTTTTTATTAACAGGACCCTAGATAATCTGGCGTTTTGTGTCTGTTCCTTCTCTCTTTTCTTTCTGATTCTGCTCCCTTGCTCCTGTCCTGGTTCGGTTTGCTCAGCGGCACTGCCTTCTTCATTGTTCACCAAGCGCAGCAGACCTCCTCCCTCAGGGCCTTTGTGGTGGCTGTTCTCTCTGCCAGGAATGTACTTTCCTCAGATATCCCAATGGCTGTTCCTCCCCGCCTTCAGGTCTCTGCTCACTGATTGCAGCCCTCTCCCTCTCCCTGCACTACTGATCCCCTTACCTTTTTTATTTTCTTTTATTTTCCATAGCACTGCCTTTTAATACATGAGTATACTTCTGTTTATTGTCTCTCTCTTCTTGCTAGAATGTAAACTTCATGAGAGCTGTGGTCATTGTCTGCTTTCTTCACTGGTATTTTTCACTGAATGCTCTCCTAATGGCTTAGAGGAGAACACTGTTTAGAGCGTTGGAGACACTCAATGAATACTTGTCGAATGATGAATATAGTAATATTCAGTTACATTTCCTAGAGGAGTCTTTGCTGTCATATTAACAATGTCTTAGTCTGTTCAGGCTGCTATAACAGAATGCCATAGACTGGTTGGCTTAGAAACAACAGAAATGTATTTCTCGCAGTTCTGGGGGCTGGGAAGTCCAACATTAGGGTGCCCGCAGATTCCGTGTGTGGTGAGGGCACACTTCCTCGATGGTGCCTTTTTTTGCTATGTTTTCATGTGGTGGGAGGGGGCCAGAGAACTCTGTGGCGTCTGTTTTATAAGAACATTTATACTATTCATGAGAGTACCGCCCTCATGACCTAATCACTTCCCCCTCACTCCATCTCCTACTTACCATCACCTTTGGGAGTTAGGATTTTAACATATGAATTTTGAGAGAACAACCATTCAAGCTATAGCAAATAACATAGTGGAAATGAGTTGATTTGCTTTCCTAATAGATGTCTACGACCAGAGCAAGTGAGATAAGGGCAGTATATTTCAATGGAATGAGAAATAAACACTACCTTTTGTTGGGAATGGGTAAGCTTAGGAAAGGTTTCACTTGGGAAGATCCATGAATGGCCATGGATGGCTGTAGAGTATAATGATGGGGAAATAGAACAAAAGAGGTAGTGAGTGCTAAGAGTTCTAGCATTTGTAAAACAAAGCTAGGCTTTTTTTTTTTTTTTAAACAAGTTTGCTTAGGTTAAATCCTACTTAAAATAATTGCTTACATCACAATTTTCATCTGAATAGATTAGCTGAATTTTTGATATTAGTATTTTAGATAGAGACCCAGGATGGTCATTCCCACTAATGAGAGCCCTGAATGGAAAAACCCTATTTACCAGCTTGATGAACTTACAGAACATTCCAGAGCAAACAGAGTATGTAGTAAAGAAGGCTTTAGGTAACAAACAAATAAGGCTCAAGGGTTTTGACCAAACTCTATTTAATTTATACAAAGTTGAGATGAAATGATTAATTCATAATATGTAACACCTATTGTATAAAGCAGAAACATGACTAAAACCTATTGTGTTTGTGTGTGTGTCTATGTGTGTATACTATTCACCATTATATTGATATGGAGAATTAAAACTCCTTCAATATATCAACGTTTTTTCTTGTTCTTGAGTCCATTTTTTGTCATTCATTACCTTTATAAGAATTGAGCAGAGATTTAGTGTTTAACATTCAGGAGTCTTTCCTTGTCACCGATACTATTTCAAGCATAGGACACAGAAAACCACATTTGAGATATGAAATTGACTAGCATTCGTATCCAAGATAAATGGAAGGAAAATATATCAAAATGTATTTCAGTAAGCTGCACCATGTGTTGATCCATGATGTTTTGACTTCCAGTAGAAAATTATATCTTTATCCTCCAGGTTTGAGAACTGTATTAATACTGCGGGTTTCAGATTCATGATACAGTACAATCTCCTTTGGGTTATCTTTGCAAATATGTCTTATTCAAGTCTAAATAACAATAATGCTACATGTTTTTCATCGCCATTGCAGAGGTAAAGATTAATATGATGATATTAAAGAAGAAAGCATTGTATCTTGGAATGCTCAAAGTTCTTATTTATTTTTTCTCTTGCTAATAAAAAGAAGCACTTTGGAGAAATTTATCTTTATACTTCAGGTCATAAGCTGATGACATAATAAAGACATAAAGAAACATTTTCCTCTGAGGTGTAGTGCGAAACATTTGGACAGGTACATAAATATATTTCCTTTTCTCTCTCCTTAAATATTGATTATAGAGACCACATTTGTAAAGTGCATGCAGAATCAGAGAATAAATCTAGGATCACAATTTTCTCCTTCTATGGAAGAGCTAAACCAGAGTTTGGGAGTTTTTTTATTCATAGTCAGAGTTTACGTTTATGTTTGATGGTGGCTGTTATGATGTCTATAATCTATAATACTTCAGTAAACAGTCTGGTGGAAATGTGTATTAGGTAGCTTTAATCTCCATGGAAGGGCAGCCAGTTGCCCTAATCCAATATTCACACTCCAGGGGTGGTCAACTAGCATTTAATTAGCAAGGCCACACTCCATAGGCACTATTGTAAGTGCTTTACTTTTCTTTATCCCTAGCACCAAAGATTAGCTAATTAGCACATTTAGCAATGGGTTTTCATTGGCAGAATTAATGGCTTATAATTAGCATAATGGATGATGTAAATGAAATGTGGTGAAAATAGTGGTTTAAAAATATTAGACCAACTAAAATGTTTTTGAGGCATGCCGCACCTTGCCGAAATGGGATGTAAAATCGAAGTGAAGTTTTCCCCTTCATCTGTAGGAATGGCGCTGGAGGCTTACTGCTGAAGTGGCCTGGTGTGTTGTCAGGACTGTGGGGGATTCTGATTGCATAAAGCCCGCTATCAGGTTTAGTGAATTCCACCTTTAGAAAATGTTCAAACATGCCCCCCTCCAGGAGAAGTTTATACAGTGTATCGTTAAAGCACTTAAAATGTCATAGAGCTAGGATTAAATTTATAGTACAGGTTTTAAGAACATTTTATGCCTGCTTGCTACTAAAGACCTATATCTCTGTGTTTGGAGGTATTTGCTTTCTTTAGGGTCTGGATGTGAGCATTAAAACTATCTCCAGGGGGCCTGGGTCGCTCAGTTGGTTGAGCGTTGGATTCTTGATTTCGGCTCAGGTCATGATCTCAGGGTCCTGAGATAGAGCCTGTGTGGGGCTCCCCTGCTCAGTGGGGAGTCTGCTTGGGATTCTTGCCCTCTGCTCCTCCCCCATGCAGCTGCACGCTGTCTCTAAAATAAATAAATCTTAAAAAAAATCTAAAAAGCTAATGATGTGCTGGCTAACTGAACATGATAAAAATAATTTAAAAATAAAATATAAAAAACCCTCAATAGAAAAAAAATTAAAAAATAAAATATTTCTAGATTAAAAAATATGTCTAAGTCATCCTTCCATTTACTAATTTACTTGATCACTTATTTACTCATTTAATGAATACTTCAACAAATAATTACTAAGCATCTATGTACTAGCCATTACGCTTTTTGCTGGGGATATAAAAATGGAAAAGATGAAGGCCTCATAAAGAGTGCATGTTTAGTGGGAAATACACAAATACATAGAGATACGTATAGTTGAATGTGGAATATTACCTTTGGAGCATTATAGAGGGCACTTTACCCAGTTAGAGGGAATCGGGGACTTCTGAGGAAAGTGACAATTAAGCTGATCAGATTAGGTTGGATTTGGTTTGTTGAGGGAATGAGAATAATACAGGTAGAAAAAAATATGAGCCAAAGATTGGAGATGAGAGACAACACGGTTTATATTCATAACTGGCATATAACATAATAACAGTGACAGAAGAATAAAAACCCAATAAAAAAGGTGGGAAAGTATTGTAAGATACAAAGAGCAGTTTTGCAGATTCAGGGACTGATTTAATTATTGCCATAAGTCATGGAAGCCAGCACGAGTAGCTACTAGGAGTTGATGTCCTAATTTCTCTGCCTCTCAAAGACTGTATGGTCTTCCTCATTTCTAGTTTCTGTGCATCTTTCAGTCTCCTTCGTCCTTCTTTATCTGCTTATATAACACAAAAATATCAGTAGTAACTACCATGATCATTGTCAGTCTCCCTGGGTCTTAACTAGATTTTTGAGACAGAGTGTTAAGAGAATGAAATTGATTTTTGTCAATCGGGAATTTGCCCCATGATTTAATCAGTTGTGACCAGGGGCACAGGATCATGTGGTAGAGCAAGGCCTCTGGTTCTGCCCCATGGGCTGGGGCTGTGGGTGGGGGAAGTTTCTAAAGGACATGATTCTGATGAGGCAGACAATGAATGCTCTGTGTATGTTGGTGTCCTTATGGATATCGGTATTCCTATGGATGGTTTTTGTCCTACTGTTAAAATATTTTCTAAGTTGTCTGCAATAAGTATTTTTTCATGATGAAATTTTATCAAAAGAAAAATAGTGGGCAAATAGAGAAAGAGCAGAGCAGTAAGGCAATGGGACCAAGAATGTTGGAGGTGATGATGAACTAGAAATAATTGGCTTCAAGTACGTTTGATAAGATTTGTGAGAAATAGACTGACAATCCTTGGGGATGTCTCACTGAAGCTCAGGGGGCTGCTGTCTTGAGATTTCTAAAAAAAAAAAAAAAATGACTGGGGCTCTATGTAGGTGAGGGTTTGCAAGACTTGAGAGGGGAGTGCTCTCCTTATATTTTACTAGTAAAGATTATTTATCCCATGAAGATTGCTAATGTTACTGAAACTAATAATGAAAAGGCTTGCCTGTGTGCATACAGCCTTATATTCTCATTTTAAAGCATTTTATTTAATATTCTTCTAAAACAAATATTTTAAAAATAAATACATGTTTCTGCAAAATAAGAAAATAGACTTGAAAATCTAAACATTTTCCATCAGGATCCCTGATGATACACTATTTGGGGGCATTGATGTTAGCATTGCAGCTACATCTTTCGTTCACTTATTTCTGCTGGGTGATTATGCAGAATCGGCTGTGATGTTTCTATGTGGGAAACATCACACAGGAGAGGAATGATTGTAATGAGTAAAGTAGAAACTCTCAATCAATTGAGCAGAATAATTGCAGAATCATTCCTTAGTAAGAATTTGAGAAGGAATGCTAACGTCCTGATGTGACTGGGAAGAGATGCTTTTGGAACCATAACAAATACTATTTAACGTGTTGCAAAGCATTCTTAAGCCAAGATTTTTTAAATTTGTATTTTATTTTTTATCTTTGCACATGGCTGTTTAAAGGGAGAATGCAAAGTTATTCTTTCATCTCAAAGAATAAATACAAAGATCAAATCCTAAGTAATATTTTTGGATAGGCAGTGTTGATTATTTATATATGATATTTTCCCCTGGGATGAGTGCTTATAGGGTTCCTATGCAACATAATTTTATAGATTCATCTGGGTGATTGGATCTCTATCTGATCTTTGTTTCATTTTTCAATATTTCCTTCTTCTAGTTAAGTCAGACCTCTGCTTCAGTATTAATTCACCATCAAGAAACATTTACTAAACACTTTTTAAGTATATGGTTTATACTTGGTACTCAAAATGCAAAGATGCATCTTTCTTGGACGTATGTACCTCATGGGGAAATAACTATGGTAGGGGTGCCCACAATACTATGTGAAATTGCTACATCAAAGAATATTCCAGAGGAGAGAGAAATTGACTTATCCTAGGAAAGCAAAGAAACAATTAAAAAGTCTTCTGTGTGGACTCTTAAATAAAGTAGTCCTATTTCCTGATTTGCCTCGACAGTCTGCTTACGCTTGTTGTCCCAGAGTAATTACGAATAGCTCCTTCCTCACGATCAAAAGTATCGTAATACGCACCTCACGTCTGTTGGGTCATCTCACTCTTAAAGGACAGAACTAAAAACCTTCGTTGGATCCAGTTTACAAAAACACATGGCCACCTCCGTGAACAAGTTTCACTTGGATCCTATAGGTTTTGGGATCCTGGGTTTCAGCAGGCCCACGTGGCAGCATGGAGGACGGACTGGGGGAGAATGCTTGAAGAGAACAGTGGAGGTGGCTGTTGCAACTGCCCACAGGTAAGCAGAGGAGATCCTGAATGCATACCTGGGGATAGAAGAAATCAAGAGATAACGAATTTGAGATAAACACTCATTTGTTTAAGATTACACTAATATATGTAGTTTATTGTGGTTTAGAATGGACACTTTTGCTTTTCTAAGTTATTACTATTATATGCGATCATCACTGTTTTGTAGCATAGTTGACACACAGTGTTCCATTAGTTTTAGGTGGACGAGATAGTGAGTCAACGTCTCTGTACGTTACGCTATGCATCAGTTTTGCGTTCTTGTTCTTTGAGGCAGTTGTTGGAGTGTGGGTAGGTGACCGTGGACTTTGCAGGTTTGTTCTGTAGGAGACCAAATTCAACTCAATGCAACAGTTAAAAAAATTTATACATAGAAGCTTTATGATTTTTAACTCTCATGATAAACTGGTTGTTTAAAATTATTTTTGGTCATTCATTAATAAAATATTTAATCAGTGTCTCAAGATACAAAGATTTATCAATTTACTCATTTTCCTTTCCACGTATTTGTATGTAAAAGTCTCACCATTTACCACTCTCCATAGTCGTCATTGGCAGTGAGTAGGCAGCTGTTTAACACATTTATGGATGTCATAAATCCAGCTGTTTTCATTTTCCATTACCCAAGTTCCTATAGTAACCAGTGACATTCAGTACTGACTTAATGATTCACACTGCACTAAAACTGCTTTTGCTTTTACTCAGATGAGTTTCAATTGCTTAATATCCTCTAATTTCCTACCTTTTACATCTTTTCATTCCATACCCATCCTGTTCCAATCCATCCCCCAACATGTTTCTGAGCTTGAAAATGTAGCAATCACCGGTTTTCTCAATGTAATCACCTATTTCAAATATAGTGTTGAAATTCACCAAGCAAATGAGTGCATTTTAGAGACTCCAGATTCCAACAGGTTAACCAGAAGAAATTCTTGTTACGTAAATGATACCTTTGGGTTTTAATGTATCTTTTCAACTTGAAACACAGAAAATTTAATTGAGCTCTGTTGTGAGCTGCATGATTATATGTCACATTTGAAAACTTCTTTATTTATTTTGGAATACAATTTGAAATTCCTTAGGCATAATTCCTTACTATTTCATAAAAATAGTGAAATAGCTTTTCCATTTGCAGAATTTGAGTGTCAAGAATGTGATACAACTGTTATGTGTACCAGTACAAAAATCAGTAGCCTATGTGGTTTCTCACTTTTACTGTCGTCTTAAAAGAATTTCAGCTTAGGAGCTCCTGGATGGTTCAGTCGGTTAAGCGTCCGACTCTTGATTTTGGCTCAGGTCATGATCTCAGGGTCCTGGGACAGAGCCCTGCATTGGTCTCTGTGCTCTGTGGGTAGTCTTCTGGAGATCTCTCTCACCTTCTTCCTCTGCCCCTTACCCCACTTGCTCATGCTTTCTCTAAAATGAATGAATAAATCTCAAAAAAAATTCAGGCTATACTTTCTAACCTACATGGTAGGGGGTGAAACTCAGTGAAATGATAGAATCTTTTTCTCCTAATCTAGTGAAATAGGTTGAGTCCAACAGGCATGGTTGGAATATGGACTCTGTCACTTACCACCATGTGACTAGAGCAAGTGACAATCTTACTTTATTCTAAAGGAGATAAAGAAACTATGGCCCGTAGGCCCAACATGACCTGGCTTTTGCTAGCCTCTCAGATATCCTCCAGTGGCATCCCAACTACTGTGAACTTGCTTGGGATGCCACATCCCTCGATAAAGCCTTCTGCCTATTTCTTGAAACATGCCAGACTCATTCTGCAGTTTTTGACTCTCTGTCCAGAATGTTCCTTTCCTGGTCCTGCAAGTTGGGCTCTTTTTCATCACTCATGTTTATCTCAAATGTTTTCTCTTAAGAGAGGCCTTTCCTTAAAATAGCCCCCTCACATCATTACAGGGTCACATTAAGCCTGCTATTTTTTTCTTTATGCTTATCACTAGCCAAAAATAATATAATTTTTTTATGTCTGCCTTCTCCCATCAAATTCCCATGAAGAAAAGGACCTTGGCTGCTTTCTTCACAGCTGTATCTCCAAGGCTCAAACAGTGCCTGGCAAATGGTAGGGGCTCATTGATTTTTTATACTGAATGAATGAATGAATGAATGAATGAATGAATGAATGAATGAATGAATACCTATTTTTAGAAGAGTGTTGTAAGTGAAGTGCTTGACCCAGGGTAGATGCTTACATGATGGCATTCATTCTTATCAACTATACAAGTGTGATTGTATCTTGAAAGTTGTCAAGTGGTTATTTCACTGTAGAAATTATTCCGAAATGAATGAGCTTTGCAAATCAACTCCCCATACATTAACTTACTTGGAATATTCCATCTGTTTCTTTGTGGAATCCTGACTGATACATCCTCCTCCTTCATTAGATAAGGGATTGCTTATTATTGTTAAAATTCAGCATTGTTTTATCTGGTGTAGCTTTTCAGGAGTCCTCTTTAATCCAGGTAGGAGTAACTACACTTCTAGTTGTTTCCATGTTTATTACATACATCCATCATAGCACGTACTCTATTACATCTTGGTGCTAAGGCATTAATAATTTTTACTCGGTCCTGTCCCTGTGGAGAGAGTTTGTGTCTTATCTGTCTGGGCATGTATAATGCCAAGTACAATGCTGACCTCTTAGAGGCACTCAATCGTAGCTGTTGAATAGATGACTCTGAAAAGTATCACATATCATATCCATTCTAGGGGTTTATATCTTTATCATGATTGCTAAAACTTCAAATCCAAGCTCACAATGCTGATGGTAGAATTTAAGTGGCATAGCACTTAATCTGAGAGGGCAAAAATGGACACGTCTCAATGCTACAGTTTAGCTAAGAAAAGCAAAGGAAGTAGGTTGCGTTAGTTATGTGATTCCAAACTGTGGGATTAACACTCAGTGGGT
Organism: Ursus maritimus; assembly: GCF_017311325.1. NCBI lineage: Eukaryota > Metazoa > Chordata > Mammalia > Carnivora > Ursidae > Ursus > Ursus maritimus. The sequence goes on along the minus strand of NW_024426230.1, from coordinate 22,914,387 downwards.
CAGTTGACAGCAAGGAAGAGGGGGGTAGGGAAACAATACAGGAAAGAGTTTGAGTAGATAACAGTATTTAAAATTTCCATCCCAAATGACTTTTAATAACTACATGCAGTTTTTTAAATAGCGAAACAAAACTAATTTATGATTTAAAAAGTTTTGTGTTAAAATATTGTTCTTTCTGATTCAGAATTAGATTTCAGTACTTTTTAGAAAGCGTAAGGTTTGTCTTCTTGAAATGTGTTCCTACTTTTTTTTCTTTTACAATCGAAACCTCAAACAACCATGGTAGATTGCATTTTATAAAGGTAGTATGTTAAGGGTGATTACCAATTATGCTCTATTTTTATACTAAGTACTGTTAGATATTTTAGACGGAATTGTATCTTTACATAAGCTAGCAACATTTTAAATATACTCTAGATATGTAATTAATAACTTAATGGCCCTAATGTTAGTATTAACAGGAATATGTATTGTTCTTTATTGCTTTTGTAATGATATTAAAAGGCTAAATTAAAATTCACCTACATGGCAGAAGAAGAAGAGAGCAGTTCTATTATTCGTGTAAATGTCTCTTAAGACAAATTTACATAACATATAATTCAAATAACCCCACTTAGTCATACCAAGTCTTCAGTGAAAGTCTAGTTACTGGCTTCAAATCTTCCAGGCCTGGTACACATTAATCTGTATAGATTGTTTTATTCTTTCTTCAGGGAGAGAAGACTACACCAAAATCTAGCAAGGATTTAATGACATTCTTAGTTACTCGATGAAAGGTTTTATTTTATTTTTTTAAATTTTTAATATTTATTTTTTTGATATAAAGTTCGATGATTCATTAGTTGCGTATACGATGAAAGGTTTTAGAGTCAATATTTTACAGAACTCTGAATGTCAGATTTGTGTCTTTGAGACCTCAAATGGCTAATGTGATTGCAGAGCTGGCCCTAGGCATGGGAAAAGAGGAAGCCAGCTATGTGGTGTGTTTTGAAGGGAAAAAGAAAGGTTTACCTGCCAACATGTGTCTTCCCATTAAGCTAAGCTGATGCCTACCATTTCTCATTAATATCACTTATTTTAAATTGAAAGGATCTCTCCTCATAGCTGTTTTAATACAAACATTCAACCCCTGATAGTGAAATCCTACTAATCAATAAGCATCGGTGAACTCATAAGCACTGATTAGTTTATAAATGAAAGTGACACACCCTAGAATTCCATCCTTGGTCCTTCTCTGTTTCCACTTCAATTCCTATTCTCGAGCATTCTTTTCCACCCCTGAAAAAATATTAGTGTTTGCAAGGGTGCCCTGCAGACCACCTCCAACAGGATCACTTCTGGTACTTGCTGAAATGCAAACTACTAGGGCACCTGCCAGTCTTGCTATATCAGCAACTCTAGCAGCAAGATTGTAGACTAGGCATTGACATATTTTTTAGGCTTCCTAAGAATCATTGACCTATTTGTTGATGGCTCTTGTCTGTATCCTGGGTTTCTACCTCTTTCTTTCTTTCTTTCTTTCTTTCTTTCTTTCTTTCTTTCTTTCTTTCTTTCTTTTTTTTTTAAATTAAGGTATATTCACATACCATAAATTTCACCATTTTGAAGAGTACCATTCAGTGGTTTTTCATATGGTCACAAGTTTGTGTAGCCATCACCATTATCCAGAAAATGTTTGAGGCAAGTGCTGTGGACATTTCCGTTATGTGGGAGAGTCAATAAGAGAAGAACTCTAAGGATTAGGTTGCTAAGTGTTGTCGATGCTCAAGTTAGATACTGCAGGGCTTTGTCCATTGACATAGTAGTAAGTGTTCAGGATCTCTCCGGGGAAACAGTGCACAGCTCTGGGGGTGGGGACAGAGGGTAAGGATTGTTCTGAATTTATGAGTCATCAGTCACTGTAGTATCTTTGCTGTGTATGTGTGTGGTTTTTACATTGGAAAACGTAAAAGGAACAATCCATCCTTTACAATACACTTCTAATGGTAGTCTCTGTGGCTCCTAGGTGAAAGACTGCTTCGGGCACTTTCCTTCTTTCGATCCTTGACACAAACTGTGTAGAAGACTGCTCTCTGTATCATCAGAGGTGAAAATCAGCCTTATTAGTCCCCGTGTCTCCAGTGCCCACCATGGTCTCTGCAGGCAGGTGTAGGACGTTAGCTAATGGCCTCTTCACTAAATGGAACTAAACCACTTCCAGCAATAAGAACTCTAAAAGCGCGGTACATGGCTGTTCTTTTTTTTTTTTTTTTTTTTTTAAGATTTTATTTATTTATTTGACAGAGAGAGACAGCGAGAGAGGGAACACAAGGGGAGTGTGGGAGGGAGAAGCAGGCTTCCTGCCTAGCAGGGAGCCCGATGCGGTGCTCGATCCCAGGACCCTGGGATCATGACCTGAGCCGAAGGCAGACGCTTAACGGCTGAGCCACCCAGGTGCCCTGTACAATGCTGTTCTAAGTCATAAGCATTAAAAATGAAATCGTCAACCTCCACCCTCAATGATAGTAGTTTGTATTTTTTCGTTGAACTTTAAGAATATCATTTACATAAATATTTTGGAGATTATTTGCTTCTTAGTATCTGCCAAATTTCTGCAGCGTTTCTTTTTAGTTATTTCCTTTTATGGAATTTCTCTTTTTTTGAAAAATTGGAACAACACTTGGGTCAGGTCAATATAGTGGGAAAGTCAGAGTGAGGCACTAAAAGCTCGGGATTTTAAAACACTTAATTGAAATTGTAATGGTTGTTTTTTATGGCACAAATTAAAGTGAAGATTTTGGTATGGAGTGAATTAGATTAATTTACGAATAGATGATTTGTGTTTGATAAAAATTGGTGCTTAGGAGCCCAGATGCTTTTTTTGTGTGCCATGTGTTGACAGCCCAGTTAGAGATTTGCCAGTCCCTGTTTCGTGATGGAAAGCTAGTGTGTGAACGATGGTCTACAAAATGCTCTCTTTGAAAAACAACAAAGCTGATTTAGTAAAACTAAATTCCAAGTATATAAGTAATCTTTTCAATCAGTGACCAGACTAAATTAAACATATTTTTAACAAAAAGATTTGGATATAGACAGAATTTAAATAGCAATAACATCTCAGTGTGTCTGGCAAATAATTTATTTGCCCTTTGTATGTTAATGAAGCCCTATAGAATTTTCTTCCTCCCTCAACTAGTATATCATGGATTTAGACTAAGCTTGCAAATTCCAGGCTGAAGTGAAGGCTCCTTTTTTTTCCACCCTCTCCCAAAGTCCCGAAGATTTTACCGAGATTGCCTTCTCGGCCTTTGCTACTGCATGCAGCCAGACACGGGGATACTTGTTATTGGCAAGTTGAAAAATTTTAAATCATGAAAGATTTACATGAATGGTAGAAGATTTGAAATGGTTTATGGCATGTTCATTCACACTAAATCAGCCTTTGCCTTTTTAGGCTTTTCTTTGAAGACACTTATGCAAATCGAAAATGACAAGAATGGGTTTAAAATGATTTTCAGCATCTGAAGATTAGCAAAAAATGACAGACTCATAAAGTACCGTACGTTTTTTGAGGCTGAAAACTTCCAGACGTTGTAAGCTGGAGCAGACTGAAATGAGAATAGATAAACACGTTAGAGCTATTAATTTCATCTTTGTTATTAAAGCAGCTCAATTTCATACTCTCAGGATGTCTTCACATTCCTTCTGTGGGCATTAGGAAGTAATACCATCGTTGGCATACACGCTGCCCTGCTTAAAGGTTTATTATCTGTGTTCTCCTTGTGGTGTTATGTTGAACTAAGCATAGAAGTTCTCATATTATGCAAAAGTTTTATGGCAAAGGGCTGAATATGACAGTTCTCGACAGAAGTTGATTTTTCTCATAAAAGTAAGCAATTTTACTGTATACTTTTTGGTTATTTAAAACTATGATTAATTGCATACAATCAGTAGAATTTGTTTATTGTTTCCCCTTAATTTTCAGATATGTATTTTCATTTTCTCATACTACCTCCATCAATAGGATCAAGGGGAGTGAAAGGCAAGTGTTGGCGTTTAGTCATTCGATTATTTGACCATCTGGTGGAGAATACAGAAAGGTGGGGAGGCAATTATAGTAAACACTGTAAATGCTATGGAGAAAAATTAAAGTTATGGTGTATTTTATAAAGGTGTTAGCAATAATATCATCCATCTTACATGCTTTTTTCCAATGTGGCCTGGACTATCCCATCAAGAGATGGAGTCTGATTCTCCTTCCCTTGGTTCTGGTCTGCTCACGGTCGTACTCTTGTATACAACAAAATGAGAAGTAATGCTGTAGGATTTCCAGGCTAAGTTGGAAGTGTGACAGCTTCCTTTGGGTTCTTGGAAGCTCCCTTTCTGGGTGCTCTTAGATTGCTCCCTTTTTGAAATGGGCATCCTGCACTTCCCTTTGACTTGGGCAAGTGTGGCTGCTTCAAGCCTTGTGCCTCAGGGTGTTGTTACATTTTGGAATGCCTTCCTTGGAATTTTCTACGACCCGTCTGGCACCTGGGACTGGTTGGGCTGGCAATGCTAACTGGACATGATACCTCAGGCTAGACTGAATCCTGTGTGGACTCTCATACTTGTTTCTCGACTCCTCTACGCCATACATGGGGTTGACCAGTAAACCAGAGGATTCGTGACTATGGGCTGTCCAGAAGCTCTGTGCTGGGTCCAGTTTCCAAGGACAGCCTGATGAGCAATGCACTCCCACTGGTCTGTACTCTGTTTATTTTATGGGATCATGTCAGAGTGGTGCTGACGTGCTGACTTGAGGTAACTCGATCTCACATTGGACATAAAGGGGTCTCAGGGCTCAGGGCTGGTGAAAGTATATCACTGACTGCTGGGCTCCAGTTGTCATCCATGTTGCAACTGCAGTGCAGACTTCAGTCTGTGACACTGTGAGTCTTTAGCTGGGCTGGGTGAGTGTATAATTATACATAACATGCCAGTGACACTGCTCCTTTAACTTTGCCTACACAACTAACAGAAAATAATCATATACACACACACAGAAAGAAAAAGAACAAAACCATATTGTCAAGTGATAAAGCAATCTGCAGAATAAGACTCAGAGGTCTCTACAAGTTTAAATGTTGAGCAAAGCAGAAGTAACTGAGGGAGCTGGAAGAAGACACTAAATTTAGAAAAATGCTTGCATCTATTATTTCAGTATCAAGGGATGCCAAACATTGGACTGTGGGTGTAGACGTGGATGGCTGAAACAGTGGGGTAGAAGTCACTGAAGTTTCCAAGGAAATAGAGGGGCTCACAGTAGTGGCTTTAAATATAAGAACATTTAGACTAGAAACCAAAATTAATTATGTAGAACTAGATATTTATATATGCTTTTAAATCTAGATGAAGGATGTTTTTAGCATATTAATCTTAAATTTAAGGGAAATGAAATTAATAGCAGCCAGAATCCTGAAATTTAGGAGGAATTAAAAAAAACTTTGAGGATTTTGAGGACTGATAAATATAAAATATGTCAGTTATGCTTTATGATTTAAAGAACAGTTCTGTATTTGGAAAGGAAAATAATTTTAGGAATGGTGTTTTAGTTTCAATGATTTTTACAGTTTGTATCCAGAAAATATACTTCACAACAAAAAAGTCCTGTCTGCTGACCTAACTTCCATTACAAGGTGAATGTAACATTTTAATTCATAAATAAACTATTTGTCCTCAGAAACTTTTAATAACTAAAAGAAACCTTAGCATTTTAAATCAGATGTTACAATGAATGTCCATATTTTGTTATAATTTTATTAAGAAAAAAATAATCATTTCTAAGCAGCAACTTCATTTAGTAGCTAATAATAAATAATCAAGAACAATTTGGAAATGAAAATAAATTTCAGTCCTTCTACCATTGTCCAATTTCTCATTTTCCTCTTGTGTAATGTGGTGATAACAGTAACTATACGTGTTAGAGAATTGAAACAACAATAAAATAACATAATTTGGTTCCTTCACCTAGAAAATACTCAGACATGTACCTTATTCCATCTAGAAAGGCATATTTCCTGTCTTTGATGACCTACTGGCTGATAATTCTGTGACTAACAGCTCAGAGATGGGAATAATTGAAAATGATTTCTATATATTAGAGAAATGATCCATTAAACCCAAGATACATTGTGTTAGAAAAAATTCTGAGACAGACGACTACAAAGTAAGTACTTAAAAAAAAAAAGATTTATATATTTATTTTAGAGAGTGGGCGGGGGGCAGAAGGAGAGAACCTCAAGCAGACTCCCTGCTGAGCATGAGCCCAATGCTGGGCTCCATCTCAGGACCCTGAGCTTGTGGCCTGAGCCAAAATCAAAGAGTCGGATGTTTAACCGGCTGTGCCACCCAGGCTCCCCTAAGCAAAGACTTTTTAATATAAAATACTTAGGAATTGTAATGAGATACAAATTACAAATGAGCCAGCAACAGGAGGTTGTATCTAGAGAAGCAAAGAGGGTACAGTTAATCATGAAGAGAATGGTAATCTTCCAGCCTTACAAACGAACACATTCTTGCTGACTATTAAAAGCCTAGATTTGATTTCTGCATTTTAAATAAGAGTCAAAAAAGAAAAACAAACGAACAACTAGTGGGCTGGACAAAAGGTCAGAGAAGAGCTTTAAATTTAGGGTGACCCTAGACCCCAGTTTATATTCGTATTTATATCTAGCACAACTATTTGTGGATGATAGACGACACAGTTGCCCTACGTCATAGCCATTGTCCAGCAGACGAACACGGCTGTGAAGAAAGAAGAGACTCAGCAGCTCTTTTCCCGCTGCTCCAGTATCTAAAAGAAGAAGCTGAGAAAGAGATAGAATTTTCTAGTCCTACCATATGGCACTTCTTTTAATAAAATCCCTCAATGGCTTCATATTTACCCCGAAAGTTCAAGATGTACATTCTGGATCACAAGGCCATTTATCACCTGGAGCCTGCTTATCTCCTGAGGCTCACCTCCTTATACTTTTTTCGCAATCTTAACTCCCCAGTCACACTAAACTTCTTGGAATTTTTTTTTTCCCCAAACCAACACTCTCTCTTGTGTTCTTTCACTTGTCTCTTGTCTTTCAGTCCATGTTTCTCACCCTCCATTTCACCTTATGCCCTCCTGTTTGTCCTGTCGGCATTAGTTCAGATATAACTTCCTCCAGAAAGCAGTTCCTAGACCAATAACACCTGGGTCAGGTGCCGCCCCTTCTAAGTGCTTCTGTAGCACTTTGTGGTCACTGCTACCCTGACGCTCATCCCAATGTCTTTTAATTTTCTATTTACCGTATGCCTAATTTGACTGAACATTCCAGAGACAGGGCCTATTGTATATTCAGTGTGTAGCCTAGGGCTTAGCCTACAAGCCCTTAAAATGACTATGTACTGAATTGGTTTGTTGAATTAAAGACACTCTCTAGTATTAAGATTTCCTGGGTTTACACAAATAACTGGTCAGATCAGAACAAAAATAAATTTGAGCTATAATCCATAACTCTGCATTGAATAATCATAGAAGCTTCTGGAATTTGTCAATTCTAGCTCCCTTCCTTCAGCCTGAGCTATAACTGCCCAGACAATGGTTGCCTTGTTTATCTTTAAACCTCTGGGGATGGGCAAAGCACAACTCCTTTGGCAAGGTTGTTGCGTTGTTATAAGAATACTCGATATTAAGGAATTTATAAGAAGTAACTTTTTAAAAAAATCCAAGGTCTTAATTCCTTGTGTATTAGACTTTTGTTCTGCCCCTCAAAATAGGCAGATGGTTTCCGGGACGGCCATACATTTGCTGTTAGAAAAGGGCTATTTTGGGGGCGCCTGGGTGGCACAGCGGTTAAGCTTCTGCCTTCGGCTCAGGGCGTGATCCCGGCGATCTGGGATCGAGCCCCACATCAGGCTCTTCTGCTATGAGCCTACTTCTTCCTCTCCCACTCCCCCTGCTTGTGTTCCCTCTCTCACTGGCTGTCTCTATCTCTGTCGAATAAATAAATAAAATAAAATAAAAAAAAAGAAAAGGGCTATTTTTGTATGCAAAAAGAATGTCACAATACTGAAGCATATGTGTTGGCATATACACCCAACCATGTCTTATTCTATGGGGAACTAACTCTAACAAGCATTATTAAGTTTCTTCGTATACAAATTTAAAAAAAGAATTGGACTTTAAAAATTTTGGAGTCTTAATATCTTTAAATATGTGTGTGTGTGTATGTATGTGTGTGTGTATAAATATATGTGTATATATATATTTAATTGTACTCTTACAAACTGGGTTAGTATTTTCTCAGTCATTTGGATAAGAGCCATCAAGTATTTAGGACTGCTTTCATATGGTAAATATATTCTCACTATGGGTATTTTCTCTAATTATAAAGAATTGTAAATCTTATAAAGTCTTACTGTGTGCTATAAGATACTGACTTATGTGTGTTTCCTTAATCATAATTTTCACAACAATCCTGTGAAGTAAGCCTATTGTTATACCTATTTTACAAATAAGGAAAGTTTGTATAATTATATAATTTATCATATATTCACGTAGCTAGTAAGTAATAGATCTGGAATTTGTGCCCAGGCAGGCTGGCTTCAGAGTTTGAGAACTCAACCATTCTGCTATTAGTGTTAGGAGGTTCAATATAAATATTCTATTAATAGGCTAATGAATTTTTCACTTAGAAGTGGAACAAATCATCTGATTATTATTGACTAATCTATGATGTAAAATACAGAAAACTTAGTTTGAGCAATCAGATTCCATGGGATGATGAACCAGGCCCACACTTTGAAGGGGGATAGCTACACGTAAGGTTAGTAGACATTAGATGGAATCAAGTGGGGGCATCTCCAAATATATGTCCATTCATCCATCAATCCATTTAATAAAATATTCATAAAACTCTATCACATAGTACTTGTAAGTGATAATACTAAGCACTGCGAAAAATAGAAAATATAGAATATAACCCCTTTCCACGAAGTCCCTACTAAAAAAAAAAAGCATTTTAAGTATGAACAAACATAAGTGCTTGTTCAGTAAGGTGTTACTGAAGTTTTGCTGTAAGATTGGGATGATGATATTGATAACATAGATAACAAGTCCTTAAAGATATAGCATGGAGTAATCATGCCTCTGCGAAGTACCTACTAGAGCCGAGTACAGCATCCCAGGTGATTTTTAGGCTCACTAAATTTAAGAACCAGGGAGACCTTAGTCTTGAACTTTTTTTGTTGTCATGTGTCACATTATGCAATCTTGTTCTTAATTTTTTTGTGTGGGGCTACCCATCCCTTTGGCAGTCTACCGAAACCTTTTGTAGATACATGTTCCTAAAATATTCAGAGCAGAAATGGGATATAGTATGGTGAGTGTTCTGAGTCGAATTGTATTCACTCAAAATTCATATTCCGAAATCCTAACTCCTAGTACCTCAGAATGTGACGTTATTTGGAAATAGGTCTGTTAAAGATGTCATTAGTTAGGATGAGGTCATCCTGAAGTAGAGTGGACCTTTCTCCAACATGAACTGGAGTCCTTATAAACAGGGACTCACATACAGAGAGAACACCATGTGAAGATTGGAGTTAATGCTGCCGCAACCTAGGGAATTACTTACAAAAGTCTGCAAGAGATCTTTGGAGAGACCATGGCTCTGTTGATACCTTGATCTTGAACTTCCAGTTTCCAGAACGTTGAGACAATTTCTGTTGTTTCAGTCACTCAGTTTGTGATACTTTATTGTGGCAATCTTAGCAAACTAATATAGTGGGGGAGCAAAATAATCTTTTCTAAAAGTCTTGATTCAGCTTTTGGATTATTATTACATAAAAGTAACAGATATATTATAGTTTGGTTTCCCAGAAATATTCTGGAAGTGGAGGGATAATTGGGAAGTAAGCTAATAGTTAAGGGGAAACAATATTGTTTACAGAAAATGGACTTCAGCATTAGAAAGACCTCAGTCCAAAATTCAACTCTGATGTGTATTAGCTGTGTCACCTCCAACAACATTAACTTCACATAGTGTTCTTATCTGTTGAGTGGTAATGATAGTAAATGTCTTCCTCATGTAGTTGAGATGAAAAAAAAGATAATATCTGAAAACAAAACATCTTAAAACAGTGCTATGTACTATGGAAGTATTCAATAAATAAAAACTCCTGAGTATCTATTATTATCATCCTCTCATTAATGTTAAGACTTTAAGGATTCTGCTACAGAAAGAGAGCAAAACTAGTTCTATTATTTCTCCCCCCAACATTTTACTAGATGTGAGAGTCTTGCAGCTTGCTTGGTTTGATGGTTAGAAGAGAATTATGGATGTATCATTATGAGCCTCACCAGGCATTTGGTGGTAGGTAGGATTTATAGTTTTGTAGGTAAAGTGATTTAACTTTTAAATAGTTTATCTATAACCTAATGCAACACTGACTCATCCTGAAGAAATAGGTTTACTGAGTCAAATTTTTCAGCCTAGAAAGATCTACTCATAAAATATTTTTCTTTGTGTCCCAGGACATTTTACTTAATATATGCAAACTAATTTAGTAGGACAGCAGTCAACTTAAGAATGTTCTTTTTTGATAATAAAGGTAATGCTTTCTTATGTTAGGAATATAGAAAATATAAAGAAGAAAGTAAAAATTGTTCTTCACTACAGTAGCCGTAAGTAAAAAAACCCACTAACTTCCTGATGTATATCCATATATATGTATGTGTGTTATATATATGTGTGTGTATAACATATATACATGTATATGTGTGTATGAAAATGAATAAATATGACTCAGTCCAAATTGTTTTGTAATTTTTCCTTTTTTTATTTTATTTTATTTTTTTTTAATTTTTCCTTTTTTTAAAAAAAACTTTTATATTCTGAGCATGAATATCATTTTTCAAGAACGAGACCACTTTAAATATGTTCTCATCTATTTGTATATTCCATAATTTAGTAAACAGTTCCATATTTTATGCATTTACATTGTTTTAAAGCATTAAAATCATTGATGTGAATATTATTGAACATAATTCTTTGTGAATGTCTCTGAGTATTTCCTTAGAGTAAATTCCTAATTTGTTTATAGATCACATGAATCTTACTTTCAGGTGACTAATCTGTAAACAAAACAAAACCCCACAGAAATCTGACTTGGGATGCATTTCATAAAGAGTAGATTTTGACTAAATTCAGTGAAAAATGAAGTTGTAGTTAAATAGACAATAGACTTGTGATATATGAAAATCAATCAGGCTTTTTGTTTTAGTGTTCCATATGCAGGGTTTTTACTTACCTGGACCCCAAACTGGCCAGAAAACACCGTTCTGTCATCATTGCCATCATCATCATTATTATAATAGCTAACATTTTTGAAATACTGCAATAGGTGCTTTTTATATTATTTTAACCTTTTCAGTAGCACTATGTAGAAGGTCTTACCACATCCATTTTGGGTAGGAAAAAGCAGGGTAAGAAGTATTGAGTAACTTTCTAGCATTCCATAGTAAATAGCATACAAGTTGGAAGTCAAGCCCAGGGCTGTCTGACTTCAGAGCACCGGCTCTCATCCATTATGTCCGAAGACCTCCCCAAACGTTCAGGGATTCCCAGGATTCTCAAACTTATTCACAGCTTAAATCAATTATAATCTCTTAATTACACATCTCCTAGACTGATTTCTTGGGGCTTTGGTTTATTTTGTTTTGTTTACAGATCTAGCACCATCCTAAAAGTAGAAACAATTTTGATGTGGGATAAATTTCAGTTACTGAAAAATATATTTTATCCTGGATTTGGAAAATAGACTAAAAGGAATAAAGTACAAAGGTTTGTAGTAGGTTTTGTTTGTTTGTTTGTTTTTTGTTTGTTTTTTGAGAGAGAACTAGCATGAGTGTGTGTGTGGGGGGGGGGGTGAAGGGCAGAGGGAGAGAGAGAGAATCTTAAGCAGGCTCCATGATCAGTGCAGGGCTTGATCTCATGACCCTGAGATCATGACCTGAGCCGAAATCAAGCATTGGATGCTTAACCAACTGAGCCACCCAGGCGCCCCATGGAGTCTTTAACTTATTAGATCCTGCCCCTATCTCTAAAGTTTATGTTCTCATCAATCTAATAGGCTGCTTGTCTAAATTTATTCAGGTTTAAAATATAAAATTTAAGCTTTAAAGGAGTAGTTTGTATCCGTATCTCAAGAAAATGAAAACAGATTTGAGAGTTCCCATTGATGTATTTATCCCAAAATAAAGATGAGAGAGAGAGAGAGAGAGAGAATGAATGAATGAATGAATGAATATAAATTTGAATTCTTTCTATCTTTTCTTTTTGGCTTTCCTTTGTGAGAATGTTTGCAAACCAGAAAGATAATACATGGCTAAACTTTGTTCTCTAATGTGTAATCAATAAAATTCAAATCTGCTTGAGTCAGAGGCTTCATGTTATGGCATGGAGGAATGATATTTTGTTTTTGCTAAATCTAAGGTTCTGCATTATATGTAGATTTATGTGTTGAATATGGGGTGTGGAGCTAGAGAGAATGGTTAAACCATTAGGACCAGAAAGAGCAATCATTACAAATGCCTGGCACAGAGGTTAACACCCAGTAAGTGCTNNNCTTTCCCTTTTAGGCAATAAGAATAGAGGGGAAAGTTCTGGAGAAGTAATGTAGGATGAAGAGCAGAATTGAAGCTGATGAAAGAAATTAAATACGCTTTCTCTTGTCTTTTTCCATCTCACAAACCAATTCTTCTGAAAACAAGAATTTATATCAAAAAGGGATTCATGGGGCACCTGGGTGGGTCAATTGTTAAGTGTCTGCCTTTGGCTCAGGGTGTGATCCCGGCGTTCTGGAATGGAGCCCCTCATCAGGCTCCTCCCCTAGGAGCCTGCTTCTTCCTCTCCCACTCCCCCTGCTCCTGTGCCTTCTCTCGCTGGCTGTCTCTCTCTGTCAAATAAACAAATGAAATCTTTAAAACAAAACAAACAAAAAGGGATTCATATCTGATATTCTTTGGTTAACAAAATTACTGTTTTGTATAAGTGTATCTCAGGCTTTGCAAAAATCATATACGAAAATAACATTTTGATAAATTACTTAGTCTTACGTGCTTAGCAGGATTTCTATAATGGTGGGCTCAAGATGGTACTGGAGACAGTTTTCCAAGGTCTGTCACATTTCTGTACGTTTTGTGAGTGAGGGACTAATGGGTCTGTATTCTAGACTGTTTTTTGAAGGATGTCTGAATAGTGAACACCTTTGAAAAAGATGGTCTCCCTCCAGAGGAGAGGGCAGGCATGATGACTGCATAGTATAAAAGATTCAGGGTTCTCTAAGTGCTGAGTTTCTCTCTCCTACTGCAGCTCCCTGTGCATGTAGGCATTTGAGTCCATCTGTATCACCTCCATAGGACTTGGGGGCAAAGGGGAACTGCTACAAATATGATGATGTTCCTGCTGCTTGCTGTGCCATAAATAATATAAGTCCTTTGTTTCTGACCCGGGAGTCTCATGTCTTCTGCCAACATCAATGAAACTGGCAAGTTAACTTGTTGGTTTGGGAATATGGTGAGCTCAGACCCTTCAGTTATTATAGGTAGGTTTTCAACAAACACTGGTTGAGTAACTAAACAGTTTTTCCTGTAAAATAAAAATAGAACTTGATTTACAAAGTTGAATTACAATTTTAAAAAATTTATACGCTGGGTGTAAATCAAGGTAAATTTTTACTGACTAGTTTTAGGATTGTCCCTCAGAGCTGAAAAGAAAAAAAAACCATTCTGACATTTGTTAAAATGGTAAGGAAAACTTTATTCAAGACTTTTGCAATGGGGATATTGCAGAGGGAAAGAGATTGGGCTTAACTCCAAACACGGCAAAGACAGCTGAGGATTTATAGCCAATGAGCAAAGTGGAGGAGGTCAGTGGATGAAAAATGACCTAGTTGAAACAACAAATATGGGAGAATTCTTGCTAAACTAATTTGATAGGATTCTTGCTGAAGACAGGTCAAGGGCTTAGACATCAAGAGTAATGGATAAGAATTTGATCAGATCTCAAGTGTGGGGGAATTCTCACTAAATTGACATAGCAGGATTCTTACTAAGATGGAGGTAGGCCGTTCAAGACAGGATGGGAGCCAAGACCGAGGCCTAGTTGAAAAGAAAGTTCAGAGGAGACTAAAGTTTGGTCAAGGGAGAGTCTTTGTCAGAGTTTAAAGTCAAGTGTGGAAAAATTCTGTTATTTGTATAGGTGGCAGTGTGCACTATATGGCTCCTCCGCAGGAAAATGTATCTGTATTATTTAATGTTCCTTTATTATGGAGGGTTTCAGCTGACTTTGTAGAGAGTAAATGATCATCACAATTGCAGCTCAGAGATACTTCAACCAGAAAACCTATCCAGATCAACCGAGTCAGAAATATTTATTGCTTCCAGGAATACTGTCTTTCTCAATCTAAAGTTTGGGAACTCACAATTTAGTGCTATTTACCAGTTGGCAATATGTGACTTCTAATTCGTATTATGTAAAATTGTATCCTCCCAAGATTCAAAATTCACTGGAGTTTTAGTCATTGTCTGACTCACATTTATAATCCCAACAACAGCCAGCAAACATTCACACAATTCTTCAGCCAAAGCAAGTATTACAATTCCCATTCTACCCCTCTCCCTCACTCCCTCTCTTTCTCTTCTTCCTCCTCTGCCTTCTTTTTCTTCTGTCTATGTATATAGATATACAACACGCATATACATACACACGTTTAAACTTGTGCTTTTCAGACTTTAAGACCATACAGGCTGTAACATTTCAGTGCACTGCATATGGGAAAATCAGGATGGGTGATGGCGATTGCAATAATCATGTTTAATGTATCACTTGGCAAAAACTAGTAAGAGATTACAAAATTCTAGAAGGCATAATTTGAGGAAAACTACAAGTTTTGCTGTTTGAATTAGCACCTGATGTGTGAGCTACCTTTGATTTTTCCAAAGCAGCTGAGGGCCGTCTCAAGTGGATTAACCACTAAGGGAGTTTGAGTTCAGTTTTTACTATTTTAGCTTTGTTTAAAATGTTTGTTTTTCCTGAGTCATAGTCCATCAAGATTGATTTCTTACTAGTATCTTGAAGGTAGGATTGTGGGGTTTTTTTGTTTTTAACACCAGCATAACTCATGATGCTTATCAAGTCATTTCCCAATAAATGTTTGGTCAGTAAAAAAAGGTTTTGCATTTCTTTCATAAATAGTAATAATAATTTTGATCTAGTTATAAAAATACATATTCATTGCACAGAATTTTGGAAAAAATATATGTATATATAACAAAATAAAAAGCATCTACAAATCCAATATCAAAATAACTACTTTTAACATGTTAATACACCTATTTCTTTTATTATATGTATTTCAGAACTTTCATTACTACACATATTTTAAAATCATGTGGAGCTGTTGGTTAATGCAATTTGTATTCAGTGGTATATTCTGAATACTTCTCTGTGACATGAAATACTTATTAGTCTATTAGCTGCATAGAGTTCTATTTTATGGATGTAGTACAATTTTTTAAACCAATTATCTACTTTGAAAATTTATTTCCGATTTATTGGTTGTTGGAAATACTGTATTGAGGAACATCATCACTGAGGAAATTTGTGTATAACCATTGTTATTACCATAAATGCAACCTGAGAAATGAAATTGCTCTTTCAAATATATGCATATATTAGGTTCCAAAAAAAGATGCTGATTTAAACTTCCAGCAATGATAACCTCTGATAAATGATAAGATGTTAAAATTTTAAACATTTATGTACAGACAGTAATGAAAAACAACATGCTATCAAATTATGATATTAGATTTGTCTGCTTACTCTTCACCCAACCTTATAACACATATATAATTTATGTCTTATTTTGTACATGAATATCAGCCTAACCATTTATGTTCTTTAAAAAGACTGATGAATATAACTTATCAAATATTTTTTAAAATATCAATATTCAGTAAGAGATATTTTATAAGACATTTAGGTTAATCATCCTGGTTTAAAATAACTTCATGAGAATTATATTCCTTGATTTTGATGTGAATAAGGATATACGAAGAGGATAAAAGTGAAAACACAAGTAGGTTAAAATTGAAGGATAGATCAAACAATGTTAGTAAATAAAATAGGAAACAAAACCATGTGTATTTTTACTTTAAACATGTTAAGTAGAAAGGCAAGTATGTAATTTTAGCCTCATTTTATAAAAAAATGTGATCATATGTGCAAGGGAAAATCTCAAAGGAGGAACATTAAAATGTTAGCATCCATGCAAAAAAATATATAGATATATAGATATTATCCTACTAACACTAATCAAAATAAAGTAGTTGTAGTATCAGAAGAATAATATTTCGGAGCTGAGAATATTATAAAAAATAAAGATCATTTCATAATAACAAAGGGATCAATCTTGCATCTAATAACAGTTTCAAAAACAGTTTCAAAGAAGCAAAAACTGAGAACTGAAAGGTAAGACAGACAAATCTTTGATTATAGTCAGATATTTCAATACCCTTTTATAAATGCTATAACAATTAGCAAAATATCAATAAGAACTTGGAACCAAACAACACATAAAGAAATTGACGTTTAAGAACACCACTCGATGAAAGCAGAAGAAAGGAAATAACAGCAAAATAGGGAAATGGAAACCAGAAGCACAATAAAGAAAAATCCTAGCTTATAAATCTCTAGCCAGATAAATTAGAAAAATGAGAAGACAGAAATTACCAGTAAAAGAATATCACTACAGATTCTACAGATTTTAAAGAATAATGGTAAAATACCATGAATGAGTTTTTGCAAACAATTTGATAATTTAAATGTCCACAAATGATACAAACTACCAAAGCTCACCCAGAAAGAAACAGATAATATGAATAGCCCTATTAAAGGGATTGAATTTGTAAAAACAAACTCATAAAGAAAACTCCAGGCTCAGATGGCTTCGTGGTGAATTCCACCAAACATATAAGGAAGAAATAATATCAATTCTATCTGAATTCTTCCAGAAACCTCAAGAAAAGGGACTAGTGGGGATAAAACTGATTCTTGATAAAGGTGCAAAGGGAATGCAGTGGACAAAGGGTTAGTATTTTCAACCAATGGTTTTGGGAATTTGCAAGTCTGAGTGCAAAAAAAAAAATCATAAAGTTAAATATAAACCTAAAACTATGAAGCTCCTAAAGGAAATCATGAATAAGCCTTTTCACCTGGGATTAGGTAAACATTTCTTAGGTATGGCACCAAAATCATGATTCATAACAGAACCAATTGATAAGATGCGTTTCATACAGATTTAAAACTTTGGTTCTTTGAACCGCATTGTTAAAGGAATGAAAAAGCAAGCATGGGCTGGGAGAAAATATTTGCAAATATCCATATAAATGATAAAAGAAAAAGCTCTCAAAACTCACTAAGTACACAAAAACTCCATATAAAATGGTCAAAGATTGAATGCATTACCCTTCATATAATAAAGCTTTACAGTGGGTATTAGGCACATGAAAAGATGCTCAGCATTCAGTCACTAGGTAAATACAAACTGAGCCACAATGAGACACCATTAGGTGCTTATTAGAATGGCTGAAATGGAGAAAGACTCATCAAGTACTGGTGAAGATGTAGAGAAAATTTTCAAACACAGCCAACAGGAATGTAAAATTTGGAAAACAGTTTGGCTTAAGAGTTAAATCTCAAGGGGCGCCTGGGTGGCACAGCGGTTAGGCGTCTGCCTTCGGCTCAGGGCGTGATCCCAGCGTTCTGGGATCGAGCCCCACATCAGGCTCCTCCGCTATGAGCCTGCTTCTTCCTCTCCCACTCCCCCTGCTTGTGTTCCCTCTCTCGCTGGCTGTCTCTATCTCTGTCAAATAAATAAGTGAGGTCTTTAAAAAAAAAAAAAAAAAGTTAAATCTTAAGAGTTTAAAACTATATCTACATGTGATTCAAACGTTCTCCTCAGTTTTTACCCAGTAGAACAGAAATCATACATCCATATGAACACTTGTGCACAAATATCCATTGTGGCTTTATTTGCAGTAGCCCAAACCAGGAAGCAAATGTCCACCACCGGTGGAACGGGTGAACCGATTGTGGTGTATCTATACCTTGGAACAGTACTCAACAGTGAAAATACGCCAGTGTTCCTGCTATCTAAGCATATACATGCAGATGTTATATTCACATGTCTATTCCAACAAAAGGGATGATCCTCAAAATAATTATGCTGAGGAGAAGAAACCAGACCCTCAACCCTAAGAGTACATACTGTATAATCCCACTCATACAATTCTAGAAAATGGAAACCGATCTGTTGTGGTGAAAAGCAAATGACTGCTTGTCTGGGAAAGGGAGAAGGCAGGAACAGGGGAGGGATTACAGAGGATATGAGAAACTTTTGGGGTTAGAGGATATGCTCTTTATCTTGATCATGGCAATGGCTTTATGGATACATAAATATGTCAAACCTTTCGGATAATGCACTTTATGTGTCAATTTTTGTCAACATGTCAAATATACTTCAATACAAAATGCTAAAACAATTATGTTCCTTAATTCTTGAGGATTTTCTCTGGGGATTGATTTTAATTACCAGTCAGTAACTGTCATTTGTATGTGACCTTGTGCTGAGTCCAATTGCGTAAGGTATTCTCTCGTCATTTTAGCTTAAATCCCTTTCTAACCAGTAACACTAAACTAAAATATCTCTCAAACAATTTTAAAGACTGAGCTGGCAATCTGATCTAGTGAATAACATGACATGAAGACATGCTTATCTTTGAGGTGTCTCATTGCTATTTGTACTTTAAACTAACATTTGTTTTGAAAAGTAAACAGGTTTTAAATGTGAACATGTCCTAGACAAGTGTTTGCAAACATGAAGCTCATGTGTGTCTTGCATAGTTATGCCTGGAATACTCTTGTGCTTGGTCACTGAGCCCTATGTGGCAGGGGGGCAAAATATCTCACGGTAGCTGCTTGGCGAGTCTGAAAAATATTTGTTGTCTAATCACATGATCCAGAAAAGAATAGACTGCTTCTCATGAGGGGTGATTTACAAGCTGACAAATCTAGGACCGTCTCTTCAGTTCTGCACATCACCAGGACAAGGCACTGACTGGCTTCCTGTCCCTCACTTTGGACGTAAAGAAGCAAAGGATCAAGGTTGAGATCCTCTGCGCCAGGTCAGGAAGCTCGGCTGCTGGGATGGGCGTCTGCTGACTGTTGTTAGGACACCAATGTGGGTTTTTCCACGCCACTCCGCCCTGACGGTTGAGGACAATGATTTTTTTTTTTTTTGTCATATTAATTTTATTTGGATCAAATGCTGACAACAACTCACAGAGCATGTGGGTCTGATTTTTTTTTAATTTTTATTTTGTTATATTAGTCACCATACAGTACATCCCCAGTTTTGATGCAATGTTCCATGATTCATTATTTGCATATAACACCCAGTGCACCATGCAATATGTGCCCTCCTTCATATCCATCACCGGCCTATCCCAATCCCCCACCCCCCTCCGCTCTGAAGCCCTCAGTTTGTTTCAATTTTGAGATACGGAGCTATCAGCTTCTGTTAGATCGAGTGCGTGCCCACAATTTGTTAGGCATATGTGGAAATAAAAACCTCTAAGGTTTGCACGTTGTACAAGTGTCTGAGAAATACTGTCTGAGCGCGTCGTTATTCCTTTCCAGACAACCTACTAATGGTGACAATAGTATTTCTGTGTGCGCATGAGCCTGCAAAGGCAGTGCAGAGCTCCCTGTCACCCCTGCACTGTGTGTGCCTGACGTTTGTCATTTGTTTTGTCCTGCTCGCTGCAATTTGAGTGTGGTTACCGTTTACCCTGAGCCATGGCTAAACAATTTTCTTTATAGCTGGACGTCGTCTCCATCGGTCTGTCACTGTTTCCTACGATGGCGCCAAGTTGCTTGACAATGTTAATTGGTGGCTCACAGAAAGCCTTCCTTCAGCTGCTTGTTTGTGATGACTTCACTTTGGTCACTTACACAATGGATAATGGGCTACCCTGTCATTGTTCTTTGAAATTGCCTATCACCTCTCGGGGTGGGTATGGTGGGATCTGAACTCTCCACTAGTGGGATGGGCTTTTTCCCAGAAACCCGTTAGCTCATCTTTTTGTAGAAAGTGGTACCAAGAGAGTGCTCACGATCCTGCTCGTGGTTCTGTGATAGGTCCAGGTACCACGGCCAGATAAAAAGGCGAGGAACGTTAGTGATTCACATAACTAAATTAGTAAGTTCTGAAGCGTGTTGTTGGGGTGACATTAAACTTCCAAACTACCTACCAGCTTTATGATTTCAGTCTGTGCTCATAGGCTATATCGAATTATTCGTTTATTTAACAAATATTTTTTTAAACGATTTTATTTATTTGACAGAGAGACAGCCAGTGAGAGAGGGAACACAATGAGGGGGAGTGAGACAGGAAGAAGCAGGCTCCCAGTGGAGCAGGGAGCCCGATGCGGGGCTCAATCCCAGGACCCTGGGATCACGCCCTGGGCTGAAGGCAGACGCTTAACGACTGAGCCACCCAGGCGCCCTTAACAAATATTTCTTAATTACTTTTTTGGGTCACATGCTAGACTTTCAGTGGAGAATAAAACATGTACCATTTATACGGGGTCATCATCTAGTAAAATTATTACAAGATACATGTGAGTTTAATTATATCCTCCCCAAATATCTGTTACAGTTTTAACCCCCAGCACCTCAGAATGTGACCATATTTGAAAGTAGGGTCATTGTAAATGTGATTAGTTAAGGTCAGGTCATAATGGACTGTGGTGGGTCCCTGAATCAATATTACTGATGTCCTGGTAAAAAGAACCGTGTGAGACACAGAGACATAGGGAGAATGCCATGTGATGACAATGGCAGAGGGCGAAGCTGCGTGGCTCCAAGCCAGGGAACCCCAAACTACCAGAAGCTGGAATGACTTTGTAAGTTTCAGGGGCATCATGACCCCACCAACACCTGTATTTCAGACCTGTAGCTCCCAGAATTGTGAGACAATAAATTTCTACCGTTTAAGCCCCCAGTTTGTGGTACTCTGTTACGGCAGCCCAGGAAACTGATGCAAGAGGGGTTCAATATTTTCATGGGATTAAATTGGAGAAATAGTTTTTCTTAAGTTGTCAATCTCCTTTGGTCTGCTTACTCGTACAAGAATTTGATACGACATGTAAACTCTCCAGAAGAAAAGTTCAGTGATAAAATCCTCAACTTTTGAACTTGGAAAGAACCTTCCAAAGTCTCAGATTCCACCTTCTGCTTAATGCGGTGCTTCCCTCTGTAACCTAAGCTATACCATGTTCCTTACAAAAGTACTTAGAAAAGCAAGTGATTACTAACTTACAGGGTGGCACATTCCACTTTAAAGGTTTTTTTTATTTCTATTGTTTAATCGTGATTTATACATACAACATAAAATTTACTATCTTAACCATTTTATGTGTGCAGTTAAGTAGCCGTTAAGTATATACATACTGTTGTGAAACCAATTTCAAAAAAGTTTGCATGACTGCAACCTTATACATATTAAACTCCCCATTTCCCATTTGAAAGCTCCGCTAGAATTTTTTTTTTTTTTGCCTAGTAATTTCTAGAAGACAACATTATCTACTGACCTGAGCTCATTCTAATTCTACACTTTGGAGTTGACCTAATTGGCAGAATGCCTTTCCTGCATGAAAACCCTGTAAATTATGATTGTTGTTTTTATTTGCCTTCCAGGAAATTCACACAGCCTGTAAAGAATTTACATTTAGCCAGGCAGCAAAAGCATTCTTATGTCCAATATTCCTTGGATTTTTAGACTCTTTTTCCTTCATTTCCACAACGATTACTTTGGTCTAATTCACTCAGTTCTCTTAATGGTCTCTGATTTCTTTCAGTCTTTCAAAATTATCATCTACCTTAACACAGTTACCGGATAGTATTTTAAACACATTTTGTATCACGTTTCTTTTCTAGGACTTGTCTGTTAGTCCCCTATTTCCTGTGTTAGTCAATGTAATTCCTTGGGCCAGTGTTCAAAGTCTTTTCTTAATGCCCCTTCCATACCTATAAATCACACCTTGACTCTTCCCAGAATGCCCCTCCTGATGCCTGCTTTGAGCCAGTCTTAGGGTGTTGTAGCATTTCGTAGCACCATCTTTCAAGACACAGACCGCGACTGAATTCTGCCATTGATCTTGGCTAGTGTATTTAGTTTCATGGAACTTAGGTTTTCCTCATCTGTAAAGTGCAGGTGGTAATAATAATAATAATAATAATAATAATAATAAAATCAACCTCATTTTTTTTTTTTTGAAAATGAAATCAGAAAAGGCAAGAAAAATTCTTGGTAAAGTACGAGTTTCATAGTAAAGAATTAGTCCATTGTGAGGTTTTATTTGTTATTTCTGTACATTTGGCCATTATATGTATATAAATCTTATTTCTCTGGTTAGAATTTAAGATTTTAATTTTTTTAACCCTGCTTTTTTAAAAAAAATTATGTTCAGTTAGCGACTGTATAGTACATCATAGTTTTCGATGTAGTTTTTGATGTAGTGTTCAGTGATTCATTAGTTATGGGTAACACCCAGTGCTCATCACAACATGTGCCCTCCTTAATGCCCGTCACCCTGTTACCACCTCCTCCCCCCCACCCCCGAAACCCCCAGTCTGTTTCCCAGGGTCCATAGTCTCTCATGGTTTGTCTCCCTCTCTAATTTCTCCCCCTTCAGATTTCCCTCCCTTTCCCTATGGTCCTCCGTGCTAGTCCTTATGTTCCACACACGAGTGAAACCACCATTTGCATCAACATGGATGGAACTGGAGGAGATTATGCTAAGTGAAGTAAGTCAAGCAGAGAATGAATTTAAGATTTTTAGAGGCAAGAACCAAATCTTAAACTTCTTTTGAACTCTCTGTAGCCATTTGGTACAATGCTGGCCGTATAGCATTAAATTAAATCCTGTATTTAATGACTATATGAAGATACTTTTTCTTCACATAGGAGAGTTAGACCAAGAGATTTAGTGGAAGTCCGGCAGATACGATGTTTCAGATATGATTCTCTTATATTCTTATTAAGATGTGTACAGATCTGTTTGTAAAGAGACACATGTTATTTCTCATTAGGGTGCTGTACCAGTATTGAAGCTGCTTTGACAACAGTGTGGTCAGGGCATCTGCTTAGCAGCTATGGGATTGCTGGCGATGAGGGTGTGCACTTGTCCACATGTCTTTGGTTAGATGTGCAAATGATGGAAAACTCTTCATGAAGTTGTGGTTTGAAAAAGTTCACTTTCTAGAATCACTGTGATGTGTGCTGAAGAAAAAGGTACTGAACTCTTTCTCTGAAGCAGGAGACTGTGCTATTTTCCAGAGTAGGTGTTCAGCGTGTCAATCGTTGCATCTCACTGTGTCTTCACAAGAAGTTCTGCACTAACACAATCTGTGCCATCTTAATGGTGATGTGGTATCATCTCAAATGCCAAGCAAATTTTGCTTCCATTCGGAAACCAAGGTTTCATCAGTGTTTACATATGGACGACAAGGTCATTATTGATGACTGTGATGGCTCCTTTTGAATTTCCTTAATATTGGCATACTGTCTGTCTGCCCAGCTAGCGTAGTGGTTTGCGCTCCACAACCTAGATTCTGGTGTTAGTTCTGCCGTACATAGTTAACCGTTGTTGATTATTCTGTACTTACCGTGATCCGACTTTTAAATGAGTTCATTAATTTAGCAAATATTTACTGAGTGGCTTCTATACACCAGACACCGTGTGAGGATCCGGGGAGATGCTAGTTAAAAAGAAAACCTTTGAACTTTACATCAAAAACCAGGGATGTACTGTATGGTGACTAATGTAATATAATAATAAAAACAAAACAAAAAAAAATAGACAAAAATCACTGCCCTAAGAGCTTACATAATTATTTATTTACAAATAATTAAAGATGACTTTAGTTTTAGCAAAGCAAAAGTGATATTAAAAACAGTTAAGTCTAAAAATAATCTAATTGGCATCATGTAACAGCATCAACTCAATATAGCTTTTAGAAAATTCAAATTTACAAGACCAGTGAATTACAATGCATCTCTGTGGCAAAAGAGTAATTACTTTCCTTATTTATCACACAAATTAAGGTCTATTACTTCAAAGATACTTTTACATTTTCAGAATGCTTTGGTTCATTTTTATTGAACTATGAATTATGCTTCAATGTCTGGTTTTATGAATGAAAACGGAAATAAGGATTGCTGATTTAAAATGTGTTTTTTTGGTGTAAAAACATTAGTTTTTCAACATTTCATCTTGTTTCTTTACATTTTTCCATTTCTCTTCTGAAGCTTGAAAAATGCATGTACAGTTAATATTACTTTATAAAGCTAGATTTTCAGGTGTTCTTTAAACGTTATGTAGAAGGTAAGGGTGCTTTTTGGGGGGGGGTGTAGTGATTCATAGTGTCAACATTTTCCCCATAAATATGAAAGCATGTTACTTAATTTATAGAACTAATTTTTATTAAATATAGATCTTTATTAAATATAAATTGACTAAATAGATCTCTTAATGACTGTGTAAGAATTAGTTGAGAAATGAGCTATGTTTGGTTTTTTGGGTTTTTTTTTTTTGTTTTTTTCTGATAGGTAAACAATGAATGAGATTTTCTACATATTTTGTTTTACTCAGCATTTCAAAAATAATTTTCTATCACACATCTAGTTTTCAACCCTAGGGAGGGGTTGTTGTTGAGGTTTGGCCTCCAGTGTGAAAATGTACCCTTGAAATAAGAACCGAATGACAGAATTCACTTTTCTATTATGCAGTCTTCATATTTTAGATGGTGTTGTATTTAGGGTAAGGTTTTTGCTAGTGAATTTAGTGTAAACTTGGGAGTGAGAAACATTGTAAAATTCAATTCCTGGCTTTTCTAATTCTGTTTATTATAGGTTGCATATAACCTCTGGTGATATTACTTGGAAATACAAATTAGTATTTGTTGTGGTATTGCAGAGAATTAGAAATACTCTTAGCTTTTCTTTTTCAGTTTGTTGTTTAGAGGCTCTTCCCCCCCCCCCCTGAAGATCTCTGAAAAGAAGATAACACATTCCCCACTTCCTGCCAATTATTCATACTGTCAGAATCTCCCTGGAGATGATTTCTTGCTATATTATGGAATTGAACAATGTCCGATTCAATTTAATACAACATAACTATGTCAAATGCCATCCCCGTTTTTTTTAAAGAGGTTGATCCTCACAACGTACTCTAGAAACAGATTGAGAATATGACTTTGCAACTTAATATTTTATAAGATGCTTTAGCTATTGAGTCTCCTTTCCAACCTTATAGTATTGGACCATATTGGACCATACTGTGTAATCTGAAACCCGTGGGTTGAGGCATATCTCAAAAGTAATTAGGATTTTGGCCGGCAGAGTGGGCTTTTTTCCAAGATTGTTTGCTTTCATACTACTACTAAGTTTACTCGCTTCTCTATGTAATGCAGGAATTTTTTGGGGGTGATATGCCCAGGAGATGGTCAGAAAGTTTATGTGCAAATATAAGGTGAAGTTGTCCTGGGATGTCATATTTATTATATAGCTGACAACAGGGTATCATTATGTGACAAAAGACATAAAGAAAAAACTCCAGTGTAAAATATTAACTAATCTACTGGGATAGATAAGCTATCTTTTAGGCACGGTTTAAAAAGAAACATGGGATACAATTCATAAAAATGATAATACAAAATACTTGTAGGCCTTTGCTTATGCTATCTGTCTGAGATATTCTTTAATTTGTGCTCCTACTTATTTACATTTTCTATCTTTTCTAAGGAATCAGACAAATACCCTATGAAAGCCTTTTCCAGGTCTTCTAGCACTCCATATACATTATGTGGTCTTTTTTGCTTATTGTTGTTATAAAAATATTGCTGAGGAAAAGTATTGGGAAAAACCTGCCATGACATTAATTTTTTTCTCCATGCACTATCACAAAGCAACAGATGGTTCTCTACGGTTTTATATTCGCTATATGCTTATTATCCATTATTTTGAATTTGGAGAAGTCTAACAATTCTTTCCTTTTGACAACTTGCTTTGCCTTAAAACCTTTTATAGATGTCCCTCATTTCTGGGATTGTTCTAACGAAGAGTGCCTCCTGGAGCGAGGCAGTTTGTGGACCTGGTTATCTATTCGGTGTTGCCTGGGTTGTTGAAGATGATAAAATCGAGACCTAATGATCAGTTATACAATAGAACCACATTCTGAAGAGCTTCAAAATGTTCCTGTAATGTTTCCACTTTGAAACTGAAAGGGAGTGAACCGTCACTGTTTATATCCCTGTGTCTCTGGAAGCTAAATTATACAGAGTGCTCCTGGGCAATAAAGGCCTTTCAGCAAGAACCACAAATCTTTAAAAGAGCTCCAAACTAGAATACTTAAAGTGTTCAAGTGCATAATGATGTATTCTTGAATAATTACTGGCTGGACTTGATTTGAGACAAAATGGGTACTGAATTATCTGAAACAATGACCAGCAAAATATAAAAGTCTTTGTATATGGACACACAAAAAATCAGTTGTTAGCGCTGCCCATTTTAGCTACTTGTGACATTGGAAGAGTCACTTAAGCTCTTTGAGTAACTGTCTTCCTCTTTGTAAGTTAGGAGGCTTACACTGATAATCCCAGGCATATCTTTCACTTACCATCATCAGATGCCTGGATTCTTTTGAACAGTATGTTTCTGTGGATAATGTAAAGAGTAATGAAATGATTATGCAAGTATTAAATATGTACTATTACTACATGAAGCCTGTTAAACTAAGCTTCTATAAATCGGATAGGCTATCAATTCATGATTTTGAATATTTTCTCCTGAAAAGATTGAGTGAAACAGGAAGTACAGTGTGCACAGGATAGAGAATGAGATCTCCATCTTTTCATCTTCAGCTTGTATGGACTTTACAAGTGTTACTTGTGTAGAAGCCTTTGGAGGCCATTGGTCCATGCCTGGCCATAGGAAGCCATTGCTCTTTTACACTGGACTAAACTGAGAATCTGATCAAGGCCTCTGCTACTCATGATGTCCTTGATAGAATCACTTTCCTCCTCTGGCTTCCCATTCTGCTTTGTGTCCCTCTTACAGAATTTACCCACTTTGGCCTTATATCACACAAATTTTTTTAAAAATCTGTAAAAATTTTAATCATCAAAGCCAGAAAAACATAGTTTTATGCTCACTTTTAGCAAATAACGTACATAATTTTTGTATGTGCCAATGACCCTGTTAAATTAAAGATTTCTTGGGGTTGCAAACTATGCTTTGATTATATTTTCTACTGTCCTTAAAATTGGCTTAGCATATAGTCATTTAGTAAATATTTATTGAATTGAAGTCATCTGCTTATTTATATGTCCCCCAAAGGTTAGATTGACAACTTTTGGACTTGTGCGAGGTTTCCTGATCTGTGTAATCCAACCAGATTCGGAATGACATTTGCAGTAGAACACGCAGTCAGACGCAGGGGACCGGGATGACCGGAACGCTCTAAGACTAGCCTCCAATCCAGGATTTTGAGGAAGAGCTGACCATAGCCCGTGGCCTTGAGGCTTGCCAACAGCATGGATTTTCAAGGCTCATCTTATCCAGCTGTACTTTTTTTTTTTTTAATTATTAGACATTATCCCAAACTTTTTATATTCTTTTACTAGGTCATCAAGTTTTGGCACCTGATTTGTAGGATGATTTCAATTTAATTTAAGAGCTCCGGCATCTCAGTAGGGAGGTAGGAGAAGGTGTATAAGCAATGTTGCTCAATAATTCCTGTGAGAAAATGCATGAAAATGAAATTTGCCACTGAAACCACAGGCCAGTTCAGGGAATCACCCTAA
Organism: Ursus maritimus; assembly: GCF_017311325.1. NCBI lineage: Eukaryota > Metazoa > Chordata > Mammalia > Carnivora > Ursidae > Ursus > Ursus maritimus. The sequence goes on along the minus strand of NW_024426230.1, from coordinate 22,886,407 downwards.
TGAATACCTGACCCAGATGTTAAATTAAACTCTGATTAACAAATCTACTGGTCCTTGGTTTTATGATTTGGCCAAAGAATAAGGTGATAATTTACAAGTGCTATTAAACTGGAAGAATGGTCAGACGATTAGAATGAAGAAGTAGAATCTTAGCGCTGTTGCTACTTCTTAGAATGCACCCATGCTGAGTATCGAGCCAGGCGCCTGCAAATTTCTGTGACCGCAATTGTAAGCACAATTAAATTGCCTTTGAGTACTAAGGAAGCCTTCAACTCCTGTGTCATTTAATGGCAGATATCTTCAGGACTATTTTGTCTGACTAAAAAAGAGGAATAAATCAGAGCTACAATTATTGTGATAAAAGGTAGAACTCCTAACAGCTGAACTGGGTTAAGGGAAGGCACAAAGAAATCAAAGGTGCAAATTAAATTTCCATAATGATAAAAATTTGCATGATATCAAACAGCAAGGTTCCCTATTAGTTGATAAATAACCTCATTGCTATTTACCTTAATGTATCTTTCTCACATTTTATGATAATTATTTCTTGCCTGGGGACATTTGTTAAGAAAATATTCAACACTCGCCAGCAGAAAGGTCACAAGATACGCTTTTCTAATTAAATTTTAGGATGAATCAAATACATTCTTTGATTTGTGCTGTGTCTACAGGAATTTTGCTGATATGACTGCAGTCGATTTATGGCAATCAGTGTTAAAACAAGTAAAATAAACAAAGGAATAATAGAATAATTAGTATATTTTGATATAGCTTTTTAAGGGCATGTGTTATTAACAAAAGTATCCGTAAGTAGTTCTTTTTAGAAATTTTGATATATGTAAATATTAAATATTAATGGTTCTTAGACCAGATAACCAAGGTGTTCATTAAGAACTTTTAATTAATTACTTTTTTCTGTAACTCTGTGCTATTTCATCCCATTTCTGTCTTGTTTATTTCTTCGAAGGGGTAGATGGTCAATATTGAGGATGTTTTCCAAAGCAAAGATGAGAATTCAATTTCTATCTTTCAGAAATGTTCATCAAAGGTTTTAAAGGTCAATTTTATATTTGGTATAAGATGCCTAATAGGGTATCTTGACTAATAGGAGGAGACAAATTACAATATGATACCCAAAACTATGCTCTAGCTTAGAAAAATATCATAATAAATTGTTCAAAGAACAATAATTGTCAATATAGTTAAAATAATAGTTAACTTTTACTGAGTGCACGTGTCAGACACTATCCTCAGATTGAAATAATCATTTATCCTCTTATAAGCTCTGTGGGCTGTGAGGTGGTCGTTCGTCCTATGATCCCAGTTTTACAGATGATTAGGATACTACATGTGTAATTATGAGCATATGCATATAGGTGTCCGTGTGTATGCATACATACCATGGAATAATCACGCTTACATGTATTTTAAAACCTGAATTATTCACATAGCCTATGTTAAATCTTTCCAAATCCGTAGAGCTAAACCATCCCCTTTTCAGCTACCTGGCACTCTAATTCTCTTGGCAGATTATCAGATTGCTTAAAGTTTTTCCCATTAACACGATAGAATAAAAAAATACACACATTTTACTTATTCAGTTGACTGTTCTATTATTTTAAGTGGAATTGCTGGGTGAGAGAGTTGCATTCATTTAAATATAGACACATACTGCGAAATTGCTGTCCAGAGAGCTTTCCCAATGTACACGCAAATCATTACTGCATCTGAGGCCTGCGTTTTCCCACTCTCTTATCAGTTCTTGGGATTACCAATCTTGTTAATTATTGAAAGCTGCTTGATAAAAATTGATAGGGTAGCATGTGATTACTTCAATTTGTATTTCTTTAGTTATAAGTGAAGTTTTTTTAATGGTATTCATTCAAGATTTTTACGTTTCAGCTAATTGTCTAGAAAAGTATATTGCTTTCTACTCTAAGGAAGAGTTTTTTCTTATCTATCTGTCTCTATCAGTCTGTGCTCATGGAGTTTTACCTGTTTCCTATGGGTTATAATCATTTGCCATCATTAAATTGTCCCAGATCGACCAGTGAGGGCCCTTTTATGCAGGCTCTTGTGTGCTATTGATATTAGCCTCTATTTTTTAAAGCACATTTTTACTTTCTGACCCAGCAAGAATGAAGGAATAAGAAAAATCACCACTGGGCAATTGTCAGTAATGGCTGTTTCAGGCAGAATCGTTAATGGGTGATAAAACTAGCAGGTGAATGTGTGATGAGAAACAGGGTGCTTAAGTAGCCTCAAAATATCTGCTGCAAGGTACTTATTATTACAAAGGGAAAATGAATAATTTTAAAGTAGAAAAACCAGATGACTCTATCTTAACCAAATACCTGAAGTTAACATTACTAGTAATAAGATAAATATATTCACTTATCTCCTGATAGGATGTACTGAGAAGCACACACACACTCAGTGATAATCCTTCCCCAAAGGCACAAACTACATCTAATCATATGGAAACATCACAGAAATTCCAACTGAGAGACATTATACAAAATAACTGACCTGTACTCTCAAAAGATGTCGAGGTCCTGAAAGACCTACAAAGACCGAGGAAACTGCTAGACTTCACCGAGAGAAACAAGACAACCAAATGTAACATTTGATCCTGAATTACATCCTGAATCAGGGGGGGAAAGTTTCTTTTGCTATAAAGGACCTAAGTGGGATATATTGGCCAAATTCGAGTACAGTTTCTAAATTAGATTGTAGTTCGTTTTCTAATCGATAATTGCAACAGTGATTACAGAAGTGAATGTCCTTATTTTTAAAGAAATACACACTGAGTCATTCAAGGAGAAGGCACAGTGCATCAATTTCCTTTCCACTGGTTCAGAAAAAAGTAAACATATGTAAACATAATACAGAGAGACAGAAGGAGGTAGGGAAATAGGGAGGGAGAGAAGTCCTCAGTGTGTGAAAATATTAATATCTGGGGGCTTTGGTGAGGTATATGAGAATTCTTTGTACTATTTTTTGTAACTTCTTATAAGTCAAAATATTTCAGCACAAAAAGTTTGCCTTTGACTCTATTCTAGTGTCAGTCCTTTATTGATTTATATGTTCTGCTTTTTAAAAAGCATGCCATAATCTTTAATGGAATGAAAACGTTTCAGTTTATCCTTTTGCTGAAATTTCTAATATGGGCTGCATTTTCCCTCTAGGCCAGGAGATGCAAAAAAGATCAAACTGGTGTTTTGATCCCCCACTAACCCTGATGATAAGTACGAACATGGTTAAGAGATCTTTGGCCTGATTTAGATTCACTTATCATCTGGAGGAGTAACATAAATGTGTTTGGGTGTGTTTTGATTTCCCTATGGGCCACATTGTTTTTATCTCGTTCAGGTTATTAAAATCTTAAACATACTTAGGACATTACCTGTTAAACACCAGATGTTTTTATTTGCATAGCATTCTGATAAGATTTAATGTCTTCTGGGGCCAACAGTGATACTGTAGCTTTGATTTATGCCATGAAACTGTTAAGATGAAGCTATCATGAGTTTCTTCTAGCACTTTTAATAATTAACTTTATTCATGGGGTTCAGGATAAACCTGCCGTACACTGGTCTATTTTGCACAACAGGGAGCTTTACTGAAGACCACAGAGTGTTTTAAAATGTAGTAGCAGGTTTTCAGAAATTAGGACTTATTCCAAAAATCTGTGGGTTTCCCTAGTGCAGGATATACTGACTATCCCATGAACAAACCTAGGTCTGGAAGCAACACAGGTGCAAGTAGAAGTTTACGTTTAGTGAAGACCGTAGAACTCTGGACATAAACGTACAACTTCCACTACTCGGACAATCTGGGACTGCACTGGGAAAGGAATGGACGTAGGCAGCTAGTGTAAGGATAAAGTGTAAAGAAAGACATGTTCTCAAAAGTAGAGCTAAGTTAAAAATTCTAAGAAGACAAAGATGCAGTAAATTATGCAACAAAACCTGCAATTAAATGTAATTTATAGTGACATAAAAATAGCTCCCCATTTAGCAAAGCCTAGTTGTAAAAAATATCTCATAAAGCCCAAGGTAGTGCTGATGCTTTGTGCTGCATTCTAATTGTCTTCTGCATCCTTCTTTGGGTGCTTTAATTAACCTTTGTCACCCAGTCCTCAGTCCAGTCCTCAACCATAGCTGAGCTGCTACAGAATTATGATCCTGTTCAGCAAGGGGTCAGCAAATTGAATGATGCAAGGCTTCTACCCCAGAACTCGTCTCCATTCTGGGATACGGAGCAAAATGAACCATGAAGAAATTTGGTGATCCCGGAATGTTGTGCTTTTTAGCTTTTACTTCTCTGCCTGAATAATTTCCCTTTTCCCAGATAAAATGATGCACATTATTTGTAAATATCTACCAGAAAACTCAGTAAATTTATTATTATTTTGATGAAAAAACCTTTCAGAAAGGATCAAATCGAGTATTTAGGGGGCATTTTAAGATCACATAAACCGATGGTGTGTGACTGTTCAATGCACCTGTGGGACCCAGCTCAACCTCCTTAGCCTGCCTCTGCTTCCTGGAGCGCACGCCCCCTGAGGAAGACTGAGTTCTAATCAGAGGAAGCAGGTGGTTTCTGAGCAACATGGGCGTTTTGCAGAGCTAACCTAGCAAACATTTGGAATTACACTTAAGTTACTTTCAGAGAATAAAATTACACATATTATAAAAACAGATATGATAACTATCACTTACAGATTTCCATTTTTAAAAAACATTCATTTTAGAAAGCATGCGCGGGAGTGGGGGAGGGGCAGAGCAAGAGGGAGAAAAAGACTCCCAAGCAGACCTCACTGAGCGCCGAGCCAGATGTGGGGCTCAATCTTACCGCCCTGAGAGCATGACGCGGGCTGAGACCGAGAGTCAGACACTTAACCAACTGAGACACCCAGGCGCCCTCATTTTATTTTTCTTTCTGCAAATACTTTTAAATATTAGTGATGTAAATATGGCTGATTGGTGGCTTCATGTTGGAAATATGGAAAACCTGATGGACATATGCTGTTGATTTCTCGTTAATAATCGGACAGTCGCTTGTGTCGGGTTATGGCTTGAACGTGGCTAGAGTACGTTTTCCAGCTTCTTTGCGTGTGACTGTACCTTGAGCAGAAGCATGTCCCATTGCCAGGCCCCATCCTCCGTAGTCCTCCCCTTTCGGCCCCTTGACATCCAGGTGAGGGTATAGAGTTAGGTGCAGAGTTTCTGTCATCACAAGTTTCAAAATAATTGTGTAGAGCAGAACCTTGATGTGTGTAAATAACTACAATGTGGAAGTGTTCATGTGAGTTAGGAGTAAGTTCTTGTATACCAAACTACTGAAATGTTGGGATTTATCATAGCAGCTAGCATTTCCCTAACTAATAGAGAAGGTAACAATTAGTAGCATGATAAAGTACAGCTGAATTTCAAAATGAAAAGGGGAAGAATGTAAAAGTAGATCAAAAAGTATTGAAAATGGACGCCTGGGTGGCTCAGTTGGTTAAGCATCTGCCTTCAGCTCAGGCCATGATCCCGGGGTCCTGGGGTTGAGTACCCTGCTAAGCGGGGAATCTGCTTCTTCCCGTCCCTCTGCCCCTCCCCCTGCATGTGTGTGCGCACACACACTCTCAAAATCTTTAAAAAAAGTAATGAAAATGTTAAGAAATAGATATATAGGGCAAGCAGTGATGTTAAAAAAAATCATAATAAAGTAACATAAAGCAGGTGGAAGAAATAAAGTATATTCCAAATATGAATGGACCAATTTCCACTAAAAGGCAGACTGCTAGAGGTAGAAAACAAAACCTACCAGTATGCTACTTAAAGAAATAAACTATGAAAATGATGAAGAAATATTGACAATAAAGAGAGCTTGGCAAAGATATGCAGTACTGGGCAGATGCAAAGCTAAAGAAAGAAAAGAGGTCCATACTGGTAACAAGGTTATATTTAAAATTAAGAGCACTAAACAAGATAAAAAAAAAGGACAATGCATAATACGAAAGGCATTTTTTGAAGAAGATACATTAGTAATAAGACTATGGGGTGTACTTGGCCAGCAAAGAAAAGTTGCAATTTTTTAAAAATGGGCAATTTTGGGGCGCCTGGGTGGCGCAGTCGTTAAGCATCTGCCTTCGGCTCAGGGCGTGATCCCAGCGTTCTGGGATCGAGCCCCACATCAGGCTCCTCCACTATGAGCCTGCTTCTTCCTCTCCCACTCCCCCTGCTTGTGTTCCCTCTCTCGCTGGCTGTCTCTATCTCTGTCGAATAAATAAATAAATCTTAAAAAAAATAAAATAAGAAATGGGCAATTTTATTATATTACTCTTTGCTCATAAGACAATACAATCGAAATAATTAGAAATTGAACATGTTTAACACTTAAAGTTGGAAAACACAGAGGTAACTCTTGTATCGGTGAAGAAATTAAATTATGAGCCATGTACAAAGTAATGGAAAGGAAAACACTTTCCTATGTATGGAATGTAGAAAGCGCTAAATGTAAGGGAAACTCCACGGCCTTAAAAGTCTTCTCATTAAAAAAAGAGAAATACAGAAATCAAGTACTCACCTTAGGAGTTAAAAAACAATGCACTGGTTGGGAATTCTAATCATAATATGTAAATTCCATGATCATAGGGACTTAGTCTATTTCTTTATTTCTTCAGTTTTGTTGAGATGTAATTGATATACATTACTCTATAAGTTTCAGTTGTATAACGGTTTAATATATATATATATATGGTGAAATGATTATAGCAATAATTTTAGTAGCGTCACCTCATATAGATTAAAAAAAAAAGAAAAGCTTTCCTTGTCATGGGACCTCTTAGGAGCCACCCTTGTAACAACCGTCCTGCACATTCTGGAGCAGTGTTAGCTCTCGTCACCATGATGTACATTACATCCCAGTACTTATTTATCTTATAACTAGAAGATAACCTTCCCCCAGTTCCTCCCCCACTACTCCACCCCTGGTGACCCCAAATCTGATCTTTTTTTTCTGTTTTTGTTTGTTTAGATTCTACATATAAGTGAGATCATACAATATTTGTCTTTCTGTCTGACTTATTTCACTTAGTTTAATGTCCTCCAGATCCATCTATATTGTCACAAATCGTAGACTTTCCATATTTTTTAATAGCTGAAAAATATCCTATTTTCTGTGTGTGTGTGTGTGTATCACTACTAATTTATCCATTCATCAGTCAATGTGCACTTGTCTTGGCTTGTAAGTAATACTGCAATGAACATGGAGGTACAGATAGCTTTTTGAGTTAGTGTTTTCATTTCCTTTGGATATATTCCTAGAGGTATAATTGCTGGATCATATGATAATTCTACTTTTAATTTTTGAGGGAATTTATTTATTTATTTATTTATTTATTTATTTATTAGCTTTATAATCTTAGCTTCTAGTAGACAGCCTAGCTCATGAAAGGATTTTGGTAAATATTTGTTGAAAAGTAAACTATGGAAAACCCAAAACAAAAATACCCGTCATTTACTAAGCATTTAGAATGTGCCGGTCACTGTGCTTTACATGAATTGTTTCATCCACTCAGAAATCCTATAAGGTATCAAATTTTTATAAATTAGAAAATGGAAGCCTAAAGAGGTTAAATGAATTGCCTAATCTAAAAAAGTTGGGAAGTGTCAGGGCTGAGATTGGAACTCTTATGTCTTATATCAAGAATTCATGGACTAAACCATTATTTTACCTGGAAATAACAGAATGCGAATAACCTTACAAAGAGAGGAGGATGACATTTTTCTTAAAATTGGGAGATATCAAATTTTAACTTGTCCAGCTAGCTGTAGAGATGGAACTATAGAAGTTCAGGTGTCTGATTAAGAGGGGTAAAGGTCAGCTATATGCTGTATTATATTCTCTGAGGAGCAATGAGTCAATTATCAAAATTATTTGGTGGACTGTTATTAGTTTCCTGTAGCTGCTGTAACAAGTCAAAACTAGGGACTTAAAGCAACAGAGATGTATTTTCTCACAGTTCTGAAGGTTGGAAGTCTAAAATTATAGTCAGCAGGGCTGTGATCCCTCCAAAGACTCTAGGGAAGAATCGATTCCTTGCCTCTTCTAGGGTCCAGTAGCCGTTGGCATTCCTTTGTAGCCACGTCACTGCAATTTCTCCTTTGTCTTCACGTTGCCTTCTTTTCTCTATGTGCTATCCCCCTTCGCTTCTCTTCTATGAAGACACTTGTGAAGGCATTTAGAGCTCTCCTGGATAATCCAGAGCAGCCTCATCTCACAATTCTTTACTTTATTACATCTGCAAAGACCCTGTATCTAAATAACATTTACAAATTCCAGGGATTAGGACTTGATATCTTTGAGTGGCTGTTGTTCAACCTACTGCCAGGATTTACCGAGAGAGTTACCGAGGGGGGGAGCTTTGGGGGAGGCAGGAACACATCCATTGGAATAGTGCAAAGACTGCTAAAAGAATTGAGAAAAGAGGGGAATCATTTGGTCTTAGGTTTTGAGAGAAAGCTTCATGAAAGTAGATTCTGAGGTGCATTGGGAGGGCTACAAAAGATTTTTTTTTAAGATTTTATTTATTTGAGAGAGAGAGAGAGCACAGAGGAAGAGTGCAGACTCCCCGCTGAGCAAAGAGCCCCATGTGGGACTGGATCCCAGGACCCTGAGATCATGACCTGAGCCGAAGGCAGATGCTTAACCGACTGAGCCACCCAGGCACCCCAGGCTATTAAAGATTTTGTGGAGAAATGGTGAGCAGAGGCCTTGAGCTGGGAAGGTCTAAGATAAATATGGGACCAACAAGGAGGTCTGTTCCACGGGATCTGGTAATTACCACTCAGGCAGTCAATATTTACGCATTGTTAAGTGATTAATGTAAAATGTATTTTAAAAAACTGGCTGTGCGTGAATTATTAAATGTGAGACAGCATCTTCTAATACCCCATTTTCTGGCAGATGTCAGAGTAGTTCAGAAATCCCAAATGTTCCTCCATATGCATATGGAGAAGGCTGCTTGTCTCCCTATAGAAGAGCTCAAAACGTGCACTGTCAGTGAGTCTCTGAGACCCCCGAGGGGAATGTGCTCCAGAGATACAAGTACCTCTGAGGTAACATCCAGGGATTTGAGAACTAGGGCCTCTACTCTTGAAAGATGGTCAGTCTTTACTGATGCTACGTCATTATGAATGTGAGTCCTCATCTATGCCCAGTGCTTTCAGCTCAGTTGTGTGTCTCACAGCAGCTGATCACTCAGGGCTCAGTGGAACTCTGGTACCTTGATTTTTGCAAAAGATGTATTTATTCTGTTGGGGAATATCATCATTTTTCTTCATTTTCTCTGACATTTTGTCCATTATATTCTGAGTTTGCCCATAGGACAGAAACAAAGAGCTCAGTCTTCTTTAAACACAAAGTGTGAATTGAATAAATTTGGAGCCGCTCAGTGCTCCTATGTTGACCGAAGAGCGTCTTCAGTTTTTTCCATCCCTCTTTATTCCTGAAGGAAACCGTTGTTTATTTTTGGTTCATGGAAAGAGCTCTCGGCCCTATGGATAAAGCCAAAATAATTACGAGTAATAGTTCAGCCTGACTATAGCCAAGTAAAGACATTGCTGGAAACCTGAATCACTATTTTGTGAGGTAAAAGCAACAGCTCTATACCAGGCAGATTATATTTGTAACTAACAGTTTAACGTTTAAAATCCTCCTCTAGTGTAAATTAAGTGTGTGCTTGTGTTCCTGAGGAAAGTAGTCTCCGTGGAGAGGTCTTCAATGTGTTTCTGCTTTATTTTCACAGGGCAGGGGTGGGGATTGTCATTCTCAGGGAAACTGTGGCTCTCAGCTGTCTGTCAAAATGGAGGGCTCTTTCAAGCAGCAATTTCACCGTGAAACCCTTTTGGTCTATAAGGATCAGAGTACTCTTACAGGAAGTGGAATTCAAGAGTACTCTTCAAAGCACCTTCCAGTCTTTCTTATCCCTCCTTAGCTTTTGAAGAATGTTAAGGACCCTGCTGCTGCTTTGAATTTTCTCCAGGTGCACTTCTGACCCTGAGACTCAGGTCTCGCCTGGGTTTGATCACCCAGGTGGTAGAGAAGTTGGTTAGGGAGAGAAAACTAATATTCTAGTCCTGTTCTATCTCTGATTTATGTACTAGGGTATCCTAGTCCTGATGTCCCAGCCTGCTACTCAATAGTCTTGGGCATGATCTAAAGAAAATGGATAAAGTTGAATAGCTCCAGATTTAGGTGAAAGAAACTTTATGATGTAAAGAATGCCAGGAAGGGTCAGGAATAGAAATAGCTAAAGATAGGAAAGGCTGGAAGACTGATGGCCAAGTATTATAATTCAAGTACCTACTTTTGCTCTGCCAAGGTGAGAATGTGCATAAAATTCTGAAGGAGTTTTGACACATGGTTTCCTGTCATGATGCAAAGTTTACGTATGACCCCAAGTGTTACTGGATAGTGATGCTCTCTTCTATTTGAATAGGTACAGATCCCATCAGTCACAAACTCTGGCATGTGTAATATAAAACCATTTTTTAAAGAAAACTTTCAGTATTGATTAATTTCTATCCTGACTTTTGTTTCCCTTGGTAGTAGAAACATCATCTTAATTCCACATAAGACACTCTCAGTTAGGGTTTTCCAAGTCAGTTCCAGATACCGAAGTCCAATTCTCTCCTCTCAACTGTGGTAGGCAGAATTCTAAGGGAGATTCCCCAATCCCTGACCTCTAGAGTTCATATGCTTTCAGTAACCTAATCAGGTACTAATCTAGGTACTGCTGTGAATTAATTTTGAAGAAATAATTAAGGTCCCAAATTAGTTGCCTTTAAGAAAGGGAGATTATCTGGGTGAGTCTGACCCAATAGCATGGGCCCTTGAAATCTGGGTTTAGAGATCAGAGACCAAGAAGTCAGAGAGATTGGAAGCTTGAGAAGGATTTGATACGAGGGAGATGGATTGCATTGAAGATGGACAGGGCCAGGTGGAAAGGAATGAAGGCAGTCTCTGGGAGCTGAGAGCAGCCCCTGGCTGATACCTGGCCAGGGACAAGGACCTTAGTCGTGGAGGCACAAAGAACTGATTCTGTCAACAGCCTTCACGAGCTAGGAAGCAGATTTTTCCTGAACCTCTAGACAAGAGCTCAGCCTGGCAGACACCTTACTTTCAGGCTTGTGTTACTCTGAGCAGAGAATCAGTGTGGCTCCTCCAGACTTTGACCCACAGAACTGTGAACTGATAGATGCTCTGTCCCCTGAATGTGTGGTGATTTGCTATACAGCAGTAGCTAACTGAAGCATCCTCTGTGCTTTAAGGCCACGCAAGAATTCTAATAGGCCAACATAACGCCAACGTCCTGGAGCGGGGAGAGGTCGGGGAATAACACCAGGTGCTCAGTTGCAATCGGTCCCTGTTTGAGACCCATTGCTGCACCATCATCTACTCCCTGTTCCTGTGTGCACCCAGCAGGCCTTCCACACTGGCCTTTGTTGTGTATTCTCAGTTCTGTCTGTTCTCTAGTCCATGCTGGGATGGGCTGCTGTATCCCTCTGTCCACACCACCCGCCTCTCTGGGCTGAGCCCTCGGGGTCTCTGCGAGGCTGCCCTCAGGAAGAGGTTCCTCGAGTCCTTCTGCAGGTATTTTGAATCCATGGTTCCCTAGCCTCTAGACATGGGATTTTTCTATAAGGCTGGAAAAATTCTTGGAGCTGGAGCCTTATTAGAGAAAATAGAAATCGTCTGCTGTGCTCTCAAATTTCCATATTTATTTGAGGCTCTTCTGTCATTTTCAGCTTTCCATTTCTGCAACCCCCACACCAGATGATGGACTCGAGAGGATGAGGATATACATTTGCTTTTTTAGAGATCATCTTTCACATCTGGCTCTACAGCTCTCCATTTCCACACTTTGCAGGAAAAATCTATATCCCCTTGAACGGGGAAAACCTGTATAGCAAGCATTCTTCCAGTTTTATTTGTCTCGTACCTGGATTTGGGGATATTAAATTGCAAGCCAATAATTCGACTCCTTTGTTTTTTCGCTGTAACAACTCCACCCTAAGACATACGTGCTAAATGAAGGCAATGGGGTAGAAGAGGGCTACGGGGAAGAAACTAACAGATTAATGCTTTAAACAGTTTAAAGTCTATTTTACAATTATATTTTAATGCTTTAAATATTCCTTTACTGTGCATTTTTTTAAGCGTAAATTTGGAGCTATTTAAAAAGAACACAAATGTCCAGTTCTCAATTAAAATTACTCTAGAATAATGACTGTGAGGACGTAAGTATTCTCTCTAGGATAGGATATTTAAAACAGTGTTGTTTTAGGGGCACCTGGGTCAGTAGGTTAAGCATCCTACTGTTGCTTTTGGCTCAGGTCATGATCTCTGGGTTGTGAGATGGAGCCCTGCATTGGGCTTTGCACTGAGCCAAGGGCCTTGAGGATTCTGTCCCTCTGCCCCTCCTCTCCCTCGCACACAAACTTTCTCTAAAATAAATAAATAAATAAATATATTTTTTAAAAAGCTGTTTTTATTTTTTTTTTTTTTAAAGATTCTATTTATTTGAGAGAGAGAGAACAAGCATGAGTGGGGAGAAAGGCAGAGGGAGAGAAAAAGGGAGAAACAGACCCTCTGCTGAGCAGGGAGCCCCATGCAGGGCTCAATCCCAGAACCCCAGGATCATGACCTCAGCTGAAGGCAGATGCTTAACCCACTGAGCCACCCAGGCGCCCCTGGAAAGTATTAGTTTTATTAGTGTGGTGTTACATAATATTTTTCAAGTATTTATTAAGATAAATATTTTATTAAGATTTTTCAAATCTTAACCAACATTCAGTTTTTGAAAGGATAATTGGTAAAGATGAAGAAGCTTTGGAACTTTTTTCCTTGGAAATTAGCCTCTAAGTGTTCTATCTTTGATATGTTACTTTAACACATTAGATTCTTTTTTTTTTTTAACCTGAACATTTTTATTAAATTTTGAAGGTAGTTTAACAAAATAATTAAGAGATTTGTAGAACAATAAAGTACTAGGACTATAAGGGACTTAATGATAATTTGTTTTAAATTTCAACCATTAGTCACACAGTGTGTGCACCTAACTTACACTTGTTTATGAAGGACATTTATTAAATTCCATCCTGCACTGTAAATCCGTAGGAATTAAACTATATTTATGTCAAAGATCTAAAATTGCTCTATTTATTTCAGTCCTGATAAATTTGAAGAAAAAAATAAAATTGATGTATGAAAAATTTTGAAAAGGAATGTTTTAGATTTTAGTTTTTAAAAATTTGTCTTTAGGGAAGTAAACTAGTTTAATGTATTCTGCTGATGGAAAACCCATTTTACCTTTCTAATTTGAAAACTGTGTTAATGATATGTTTCTACAAAGACAAGTGATAGGGAGAGAATTGTGTGGCTAGCACTGTATGAAAGACACATGTTTTTCAATATGACAGTTATTGCTAGCGGAGGGTTAAATGCTTTCATGTAAACATTGAAAGGAAGTAAAACGGACTGGCAAATCTTACAATTAATTAAAAGTATGACTAGGGGTGCATGGGTGGCTCAGTTGGTTGAGTAGGTGACTTGGTTTGGGCTCAGGTCATGATCTCCTGGGTTATGAATGGAACCCCCACATCAGGCTTTGTGCTCATCCAGGAGTCTGCCTGATGATTCTCTCCCTCGGTCCCTCACCCAGCTGGAGGGCTCTCTCTCTCTCTCAAATAATCTTAAAAAAAGTATGATATCTATAAATGGTAAGGGGTAAAATTTGTGAATAACAAGTTTCAGCAATATCTTCTTTTTTTAAAAAAATGTATTTGTCAGAGAGAGAGCACAGGCAGAGGGAGCAGCAGAGAGAGGGAGAAGCAGGCTCCCCCTGAGCAAGGAGCCCCAGGCGGGACTTGATCTCAGGACCCGGGGATTATGACTCCACTGGGAGGCAGACACTTGACCGACTGAGCCACGCAGGCGTCCCTCAGCAATATCATCTTATTCAAATTTGGAGCACTGTACTAACTGGTCCGTCCTGAGTTCAACGCATCGGGTTCGCCATTAGGAATGAAGCCACTGGCTTCGTGTACTGCTGCTTGTCTTTGGGCACTTGATATCGTTTGGCAGTTACTTAGCAGACATCTGTGTGTATAGGAAGAACATGGGTCTAGAAATTAGGGAACAAATTGTCTTAGAATCCTTACCATTGCAAATGCTAGAAACTCAACTTGTACAGGTTAGACAAACAGTTCAAGGACAAGGAGCTTCAGCACAGCCTGAGCCAGTTTCCAACGATGTCAACATGAATTCTCTTCCCCTTTCTTTCTCCACTCTTTTAGCTGAGTTTTGGTTTCAGAGCAGCATCAATCTAAGGAGAATAGTGACTTTTAAAGAACTCCCTCTCAGGGCCTTGACGGAGCTACAGTTACACCCCTGAACCAATCACAGTAACCCAGAGGTGAAGTGGACCACTCTGATTGGTCAGCCTGGGTCACATGACTTGTGGATGTTGGAGGAAAGCAGGCAGGCCTACCTAATTTGCACCCTCGTCCAAAAAGCATTGAGTGGAGGAAATGCAGTTCCCAAATAGGAAAGATCCTGATAAGCAAATCCGCTTTACCTGTGTTCTATCACATTCTTTCTCAACTACGTGTGTGGCTTACAGCAAGTCACTTACATAATGTAGGCCTCAGTTTCTTCAACTATAAAATAAAGTGCTCTGATTGATACTCACCCATCTTTCCATCTATGCATTCTTCAGTTAGTGATCACTATGCAGCTTGCTCAGAATTCAGAGAGGATTAAATATGATCCCTCCATCTGATGGTCTAGTATGGCGGATAAACGTCAGTTAAATAATGACAGAGCACTCTCAGAGCGGCATGGAATACTACTCCTAATAGCTGTCACTCCTTAAGAATCTAGTATGGCTAGGTTCTGGTCTATGTGATTTGCGTACCTCTTGGAATTCGGTCCTCATGTTACCTGATAAGGTAATCACTGAGCTAAAGTACTTTAAATAAAGGGGAAACCAGGATTAGAAGGATTTGGTAAATTACTCAGAATCAGATGATCAGTGGTGGAAGCTGGCAATTTTGAATTAATGCTGGACTCTGGATTCTCTGTTCTTTTCACTACACCTCACGCAAAGAGGGAACGACTAACTGTAGGCAAGGATCAGGGAATCCCTCACAACAGAGGTGACATTACAACTGAGTGGAAAGATAAGAACTTGTCAAATGGAGAAGAGAAACATGAAAAGGTGTGGTTTATCTGGGGAACAGTAACCAAGTGTTCCTGTAGAGTTAGGAGTGCTGGGGAAACAAACACAACTAGAAGAAGAGGGTTATAAAGGTGGTAAGGGCTTCGGTCAAAGGACATTTAGTCTTTACTTGTATAAAGTAGAGATACTATGGAAGAGTTAACACAGAACTTTGAAGAATCACATCTTGATTTAAGAATATCGTCAGTGGTCCTTCAGATCCAAATAATTTATAATCTAGTAAATATTATTACGTAATTTAGATCCAGAGCTTGAAATAGTGTATAGAGCAAACACTGTAAGATTTGTTACTTATCATTTTTAGGTTTTGATTTCCATAGTGTCTTCCATGTAAGAGTTAACATATTCTGTCTTTTCCATCCCATACTAGGTCTTTTCTTGGTTGGTATTTCTTGAGCACCACATGGATGCAGAATTTTAGATTTTATATTTTTACCTGGTCTCCCTGAGCATTCTCAGTTTACATAAAGAAAAACCGAGATTCAGAAAGCTCAGGCTTGTCTGCACTTATATCTGCAACTGGGCTTTTCAATTCAATGCCTTTTTCACGCAGAGTACCTTGCTTTTGTACTAACCAACAGATAGGACGCTTAATGTCTTGGGGTCATTGTCTCCATGGAAAAAGATATGAGCTGAGGGTGGTCAGAAGAGTTGTGCTTATCTTAAGGCTGCCATTGTGTTCGACTTATTTATTTATTTTTCCAGTGTGGACGATGATAAATGACATGGAATGAACAAGTCAACTAACTGTATATTAACAATGCTGTTAAATTATTTTTGACTCACTTTGCCTGGGATTTAATTGTGCGTTCATGTTAAACCATTATTCATTTGAAAATGCCCCCTAGTACTCATGATGATGTCTCATTCATTATAATAATTTCTTTGAGTGTATCACATAAAAATGGTACTTGAGTTATTATGGCTTTTCTTGAGACGACATTAACCCTCTGGCCTGGTGCTGAAAATCCCTTGACACTCAAATAGATGAGACCATGTCTTGATACATTTAATAAAGAACAGTCTTACAGGATCCTAAAATTGCAGGAAAAGAAAATCTTACATGTTTCGAAAAATTAAAAACACAACAGGAGTCTATTTTTATCTATGTTTCATGATTTGAGGTATAGATTCTATAGGTATTTTTATTTTAAATGAAAGTTTAATTACATTTAGGTAATCGAACTCCTCAAAATTCCCTCTCTTGATCCTTTTTCCTTGACTCTCATTTCTATATGCAGAAGCTGGGTGACAATACTGCTATTGCAAATGTGTCACAAGTCATGCTGGCCAAACACGTTAAGACTTTGTCATGTTTGGCCTGTGGAATGGCTCATCACATTCATCTTGGAAAACACCTGTACTCTCCCTGTATATCTAAGAATAGGTTGTTTTTAATTAAATTTTTAATTTCAGTATAGTTTACATGCAGTGTTACATTAGTTTGAGGTATACAATGTAGTGATTCAACACTTCCGTATAACACCTCGTGCTCATCACCAGTGTCACTCCTCAGTCCCCATCAGCTGTTTCACCCATCCCCCCACTCACCCACCGACCTCCCCTCTGGTAACCACCAGTTTGTTCTTGGTTTGTCTCTTTCTTTTTTTCCCCTTTGCTCATTTGTTTTGCTTCTTAAATTCCACATATGAGTGAAATGATGGAGTATTTGTCTTTCTCTGACTTATTTCACTTAGCGTTATACTCTCAAACTCTAGCCATGTCTTTGTAAAGGGCAAGATTTAATTCTCTTTTAGGGCTAAATAGTATTCCACTGTATATACACCCCACATCTCTTTATCCATTCATCTATCAGTGGACACTGGGGCTGTGTCCATAGTTTGGCTATTGTCAATAATGCTGCTATAAACATAACGGAGCATGTATCCATTTGAATTAGAGTTTTTGTATTTTGGGGGGGTAGATCCCCAGTAGTGCTACCATTGGATCATAGAGTAGTTCCATTTTTAGCTTTTTGAGGACCCTCCATACTCTTTCCCATAGTGGCTGCACCACTTTACATTCCCATCAAGTTCTATATAAGAATAGATTTAATAAATATTTGTCCTCAGGTCCCCATATCTTACGCTCACACTGGAACTTTTTCTTTCAATAATTCTTTCTATCCAGGGACACTTAAAGCCAATTCCCACCTGGTTTGACTCCCAATTTTGTTGCATGATTTGTTGCTTGGTTTATTAGATTTACAAATGTATCCATGATTTAGATGCAATTATATTTGCTCTGTAATTCCCTGGTGCTCAGTGGGCACACTACCATTTCTCGTGGTTGTCCACAGGAGAGTTTTCAGCACACAATTATGTTGTTTCATCTTTGCTGGGGCGGGGGTTCAGATAAGGTGATGGATTAGAAATCTATAGCCTTTATTTGATATTGATAATGTCCGTGCTGACACAAGGGAAATTTACATTATTTAGTAGTAAAAATCTCTGTTCATTTCCCAACTAGTCTAGGAAAAATGGATCTTTAAAATTTAATATTGGTAAGAGAAAGGCTGAATATACAAAAGTTATTTCTACCTAAGCAAATGATGGCTAAAACTGAGAGGGGAAAATGAGTTAAGGGAACCTCTTCTGGAACTTGGTTAAAAACTGGGTCTGATTACAATAACTTTCCCAGGTTAATGTTCATTTGAGGATAAGTGTTCCTCTACAGGGACTCATGAAAAGGCAACACACATTCCTGTTTGCAAAAGTTTCTCCCCCTCCAGAAGACTGCCTAAAACTGCTTAGAATGAATTTTGCAATCTGCTTTCCATTTTATTCCAGGAAATAATGGGAACAGTCCATACTCGAAAAGCAGAAGGTGACATTACAGAATGCAGTTTACCTAATGAAGTAGAAATATTTCACTAAGTGTTAAAATAGCTTTATTGAGGTATAACTGACACACGATAGACTGTGCATGTTTAAAGGGTACAATCTTAAAGAACTTGTCTATCTAGATACAATTCCTTGTCATGTATATGATTTTGCAAATGCTTTCTCACATTTGCAGCTTGTCTTTTTACTTCCTTAATGGTGTCTTTCAAAGAGGTCACACTTTAATTTTAATTTTAATGAAGTCCAATTTATCGGTTTTCCTTTTATGGATTGCACTTTTGGTGCTGTAGCTAAGAAACCTTTGGCTACCCCAAGGTCACAAGTATTTTTCTCCTATATTTTCTGCTAATTTTTCTTTATAGTTTTGGCCTTTACATTTTTGTTCATGATCCATTTTAACTTAATTTTGGTATAAAATGTGAGGTTTAAGTGGAAATTTATTTTTGGTATATGGACATCCAATTTTTCCAGCACTATTTGTTGAAAAGACTGTCCTTTATTGAATTGTCTTTCAAGTTTATTGAAAATCTGTTGTTCATAATCATGTGAGTATATTTCTGGACTCTCCATTCTGTTTCATGAAGTTATTTTTCTATCTTTATAATAATACTACATTGTCTCAATTCTAGAGTTATAAGAAGGCTTGAAATCAAGTGGTGTTACTTCTCCAACTTTGTTATTTTCTGTCAGTTTCTATCAAAAATACCACTGGGATTTGGATTAAGATTGTATTAAATCTATAGATTAACTTGAGGGAAACATCATCTTTACCGTATCAAGTGCTCCGACTCATGAATATGGTATATATCTCCATTTATTTTTTTTCTCCATTTATTTTGTCTTTTAAATTTCTCTTAGCTCTATTTTGTAGTGTTTAGATCTTATGACATTTTGTCAGATATATACTGACAAATGAGTATGTCATATATTTGTGATTATTGTAGATGGTATTGTTTTATAAAATTTCCATTTTCAGTTGCTTGCCATATAGAAATGAAATTGAATTTTGCATATTGATTTATATCCTGTAAACTTGCTATTAGTTTTTTTAATAGATTACATTAAGTTTTCTATATATTTAAATAATTTTATACTAATAGTTTTATCTATCACTATATACTTAATGTTTAGGGACCATGAACACTTAACGATTGCTTTGTCTAAGGTCGTCTGTGAAGGATTTAGCAATTCTATAACAATTAACATTTAGATCTCTAACAGAGGATGCATGGTGTTATAAGAGTTATGGCTGGGACCCAAATACAATTTGGAATAAAATAACTATCTTTTGCCAGAGACCATGACTGACTTGAAATTTTAAACTGTTTCCTACATATTGTTAATGCTCAATAAATATTAAATATTAGAACAGTTAGGTGGGCTAAAACTTTTTTCCTCAATATTGATTTACCTTCATATAACATTTATCTTCTTACAAAACAGAATAATGCATTGAGGCAATCACAGTGTCTCTCTTTTAGATCATGATCTTCTGTTCTTTGTCCCCTGGACCATCATAAAGAGCTTTAATTAAGATTAGCAACAGTATTCTGCCTTTATCAAAGTGCATTTAATGAAGGTGTTTGGTTATTTTCTCCTGAATAATTTCAAGTATTAAAACTTTCTTCTGTTAGGATGTTTACAGAGAAGTAGTCATAGCCACTAAATCACTTTCAGAAGGAATCTGTGCAAAGATTTATACTGAAAGCATCCTTTCTCTTTGTCTATTTAAAGATGTGAAAATGCAAAATAGCGACTTCTAAATTGCATGGAATTTCTCAGGTAGTTTCTTGTGATCTCTTTTAGGGAACCAGCTTTGTAACAGAAAAGCTTTTTATTTCAATTATTAGGTAATTAGATAAGGATTTCTTTTGATAAATCATTCTTAACCTGTAAGTCCGGATCAGAGAGCCGTCCTGGGTGTTCCCATGGCTCTCCGTTTTTCTCTTACCACAGCAATGCTCATTCTGTGTTGAGATTGCCTGTTCACACATTGATAATCTCTCCGGACTGTCAATTCTATGTGGTCAGGGTCTCATTTCATCTTCCAGCTGCCTAGCACTGTGTGGAAGAGAGAAGGCCTTCAAAAAATGCTACTACTGAGGGGCGCCTGGGTGGCTCAGTCGTTAAGCATCTGCCTTCAGCTCCGGGTGGGATCCCGGCATCCTGGGATCGAGCCCCACATCAGGCTCCTCCGCTGGGAGCCTGCTTCTTCCTCTCCCACTCCCCCTGCTTGTGCTCCCTCTCTCACTGGCAGTCTCTATCTCTGTCGAATAAATAAATAAAATCTTAAAAAAAAATGCTACTACTGAACAACTAAATCACTTGAAAACATGCTGTTTTCAATCTAGTTTTAAATAACTAGATTCTGTGATGGCGTCGAATCACTAAGTCATTTAGAATTATAGTTACTTTTATATATTTAAAGATCACATAAGTAAATTCTAGTATTATTGGGTAAACCAAATAGAATCATTTTTTTGTTTTTAATTAAGATTTTAAAACATTTTCAACATCATGTGGTGCTAACACTCACAACAGAATGTTAGGGACTTAGGAAAGCAAAGCATTCTCCACTATCTATAGTTAGCAAATTGCAAAATTGTTATTGTAGCATTTCTTGCTATTGAACTTTTTAACCAGTATGCAAATATCAGTAATGCACTTTCAAAGTAAAGAAAGTGGATAAATTTGCAGTGAGGTATATTTGTTTATAATTCTAGTTAAAATTAAATGAAAATGAAGTTTGAAACTCATTACTGAATGTGGTTTATTCCAATATGTAGATACTGCTATTCATACAACCTTTCCCCCGATAATAGAGTTCCAGATAGTGAGTAACAAAGGGTGAATTCCCTTCTTCTTTACCTAAATGATGTACTTCTGCTTCAGTTACTAATAATTTCTAAATTTTCCAGACAATGGAAGCTTTTTTGCCTTTTCTAATTGATAAACTATGGAACTATGGTTTAGCACCAAGCACAGAATTATAAATTTCAAATATAATTTATTATTAACTCCAGCCCCTTTATTTAGCAGAAGGAAACTTAGGGCCAAAAATCACACATTATTTTGAAAGTTCTATGATAATAGGCAAAATGATTTCTTATCTTTAGCGTTTTACAATTTGCTTAAATCCTCTCAACAAAATCCTCTTAGGTGAATGAAAACAGTAAAGAAAAAAAGGAGAAAATCCCCTGTTTGCATGAGGCAAGAGCATATCTAACTCTAAATCTCAATCAGGATGCATATTTATTTGAACATTTGAATTTATTTGATCCTGAGTTGCCAAAGGAACAATACTTTGATCTAAATCACAAGGACCTGGGACAGAAATAGGCTATCAGAAAGTTTGGGGATATTTCTTGGGGTTCGGTTCTACATTGCAGAGAAACGGGGGGAGTAAAGGGCTTTAAGAGAGATTGTATGAATATGTGTTTTAGTTTGGGTCTCTTCCGAGCAGAGCCTGACACGAAGATTCTGGTGCAGAGACTGGACAGTGATTCCGGAAGCAAGAGTTGGGGATAAGAGAGGGAGGAACAAGGATGGAAGGAAAGATGAGGAAGGAAGGAAAGCCATTTGCACGTGGGTTAGCAAAGTAGCCGTGGTGAGTAACGAGCGTGAGATCCTCTGGGA
The DNA here is from genome assembly GCF_017311325.1 of Ursus maritimus. Classification (NCBI taxonomy): domain Eukaryota; kingdom Metazoa; phylum Chordata; class Mammalia; order Carnivora; family Ursidae; genus Ursus; species Ursus maritimus. The sequence continues at coordinate 22,864,630 of NW_024426230.1, read as the reverse complement.
CCTCTTGTGTACAGAATGGCTCTGAGTTTTCTGCTTGAGGGACCATAAGCGGGAAGGAATTGAGACTGAAAGCAGAACAACACACAGTTCTCACTTCAGACTGGTGCTGGTGGTATGAGGTGAAACTGAGCCCACCCAGAACCGTCCACTAGAGCTACAGCCAAAATCAGAAGTGGAGGGATATGAGGCACCAGCACACCGGGTCCAAAATGAGAGTATTACCTCATGAGACCTGTAGTTCTAGCACAATGAGTTAATATAATAAATATATAATAAATATAATAAATAATAGAGTTGAGGATGAGGCAGAAGGGAGAAGAGAGGGGAAGCGGAAACTAGGTTTGTAGTGTTTGAGCAATACATAAATTCTAAATGACTCGGTGGCTGTCTCACCTTGTGTTTCGGAATTTCTCTCTTCACAGCAAGGGCATCTACCAAAGTGCTAGTTGGAATGGTCTATAGTGATGCCCATGGGATAATTTAGTTTACATTAGAAAAGTAGAATTTGACTCTAAAAGGTATATATAAAATATATAAGAAATAAAAGAGAACATGGGCTCTAAGAAAAAAAGAAAAGACCAAAGAAAATGAAAAGGAGTTTACAGAGAACAGAAAAATAGGGGAAATTAAAAAGTGGGCTAAGGAAAGAAATTGAAGATAGCAAGGAAGCCATTACAAAAATTAGAACCGTATTAAGAGCGATAAGTAGAATACATGATGAAAAAATTGCCAGTGATAATTTATAATGCTAATCCAAGCTAATATTGACTTACCACATACCAGGAACTCTTCTGAGGGCCTTACTTTTATAGGCTCATTGCATATTCAGAAGACTTCCATCAGTTAGCGCTACTATAATCTGTGTTCTGTAGATGAGGAAATTGAGACTCAGATAGCATGCTCTGGCTATATCTCTTTCTTATGAGTCCAGACTGTGTAAAATTAAATTACATATGTGTAAAATCTTCTTAGCTCTTTACTCTCACTGCTAGACAACGTGGAAGCATGAATATGTATGCAGAAATTACATAGACAAAGCCATGAAAACAATTAGCCATAAAGACTGGAAAGTGGAGATACAACATTTGCATAATTGTTTTTGTACTAGGGCCTGAAATAAATACAAAAAAGGCAATAAAACTTTATAGGAACTGAGCTTACACATGTAAGCTGAACACCATGTTCCGAGAACAAGTAGGATTATCAACCTTGAGGAGCACTGTGGTATAAATATTAACATTCAAGATTAAATAGAGTATTGCCGTCGTCCACCAGAAACAGCAGTTACCTTCAAAAGGGAAAAATGAAGCTAAACTCAGATTCTTCATAGGACACGGTGGAGCATGTCTGCAGAATTTTGAGTTTAAAAAATTGTGATGAAAAATTTAATAACTAGTTCATCCATGAGTAAAGGCAGTAGGAAATCATTCTTAAATAAGAAAGGACTCAGAATATAGTACCCACGAGAGACTACGGGGAAGAATCTTAGTTATGGATTCTGTCAACCAACCTGTATCAGTTAGCTGTTGCTATGAAACAAATAACCCAAAATTTAGTGGCTTAAAGCCAAAACCCTTTATTTAGCTCATGATTCGGTCAGGAGGCTGAGCAGTTTTTCTGATCTGGACAACTTGATCCATCGCTCTGGATTCTCCTACATCTGCTTTTAGCTGCACGTGCCCTGCAGGTGGCTAATCTGATGTGGCCTCATTCCAGCGGCTGATGGTTGGCAGGCTGCTGGCTAGGGCAGCGACAGTAAACTGGATCACACGTCTTTCATCATCTACAAGACTACATCAGAATTTTTAGCAGGTGGAGGTGACAATATCCCCAAAGCAAAAGTACCATAATAGCTGAAATTTCTAGGCCCCCTGAGGTTGGGGCTCAGAATCCACATGGCATCACTCTGTGGCATTCCACTCATCAAAGCATGCCGTAAGGGATAAGGGCATAGACTCATCTCTTATGGGAGAAGTTGAAAAGTTCTGGGACCATTTTGCCATCTGCCACACAACTGAAAAGTTAAAATTAAAATGAAATAGCAACACTATGAAATGAGGCTAACATCAAGAACTGCCTGTGCACTTGGAATTCACATGAATATAGAATAAAGAGTGAAAATTTGTAGGCATATTATGTTTAGAAATCAGAATATAAGCTCAAAGATCAAAATATTAAGGTAATAAGCTAGGGAGAAGAGTTGTTAAATTAAGTGGACGTATGTCTAATCTTTCATACTGTGTGGAAACAATAGATATTTTCTACACTTTATAACTTAGAAAATTGAATTTTAAACATATTATTTAAAATTATGAAGGTAAGCTAGTTGAAAATTAAGTATAGATTTTAAGCGGTCACAATTATCAGAAGGAGGAAAAAAAAGATACAGACCACATCACAAGGGATAGGTAACAATAAAATAATTAAACCTGACAATAAAACATAGTATGTAGACTGAAGTTCAGATATATGTATTATCCCATACCTATAAATGAAAGAAACATACCAATAAAAAGGTAAAAGGCTATGGGATTTAATAAAAATAATGAACACTGAGTTATATCCTATATATAAGAATCATTTATCTAACATTCTCAAAATAAATTGTATAGGAGAACAGATTAATGACTTAGAATTTTTTTTATTGAGAGATAATTGACATATAGCATATTAATTTCAGGTGTACAACATAATGATTCATATTTGTATATTTAGTGAAACGATCACCATAACAAGTCTAGTTAATATCCATCACCACGCATGGTTACAAATTTATTCTTTCTTGTGATAACTTTTACTCTCTGAGTAACTTTCAAATATAAAATACCTTATTATTAACTATAGTCACCATGCTGTACATGACACTCCCTTGACTTATTTGTTTTAGAAGTTTGTACCTTTTGACCCATTCGCCCATTTACCTTACCCTCGGCTCCACCTACCCTGACAAACTCAATCTGTTTCCTGTATCAGTGAGTTCAGTCTTCTGTTTGGTTATAGATTCCCCATATAAGTGAGGTCATAAGTACAAGAAAAGAAAAATGTCTGTTCAGATGTTCTGCCCATTTTTTAATGGGTTGTCTTTTTTTTCTCTTGAGTTGTTTGAGTTCTTTCTACATTTTGTATATGAACTCTTTCTCAGATATATGATTTGCAAATATTTTCTCCTGCCTTTTCATTTTTTTTGATGGTTTCCTTTGTTGTGTAGAAGCTTTTAAATTTCAAGTTTTTAAATTTTAAATAGTCTCACTTGTTCGTTTTTGCTTTTGTTGTTTTTATTTTTGGTGTCAAAAATATCACCAACCAAAGTCAAGGAGTTTACTGACTATGTTTTCTTCTAGAAGTTTCATGGTTTCAGGTCTTATGTTCAAGTCTTTAATCCATTTTGAGTAAATTTTTGTGCATGGTGTAAGATAGCCGTCCAGTTTCATTCTTTTTTATTTTGCTGTCCAGTTTTCCCAGCACTATTTGTTGAAGCGACTGACCTGTCCCCATTGTTCATTATTTGCTCCTTTGTCATAACTTAATTGACTGTGTGTGTGTGTGTGGGGGGGTTATTTCTGGTCTCTTCTGTTCCATTGATCTATGTATCTGATTTTATGCCAGTACAATAATGTTTGGGTCACTACTGCTTTATAATATTGTTTGAAATAAGGAAGTGTGATGCCTCCTTTGTTCTTTTTTCTCAAGATTGCTTTGGTTATTTTGTCTTCTGTGGTTCTATGCAAATATTAAGATTATTTCTTTTCTTTCTGTGAGAAACACCATCTGAATTTTAATAGCAGTGACAGTAAGTCTATAGATGACTTCAGGTCATATGGACATTTTCACTATATTCTTCCAGTTCATGAGCATGCAGTATCTTTCCATTTATTTGTGTCTTCTTCAGTTTCTTTCATAATTGTCTTATAATTTTTAGTGTACAGGTCTTTCACCTCCTTAGTTAAATTTATTCCTAGGTATTTTATTCTTTTTGATTAAATTGTAAATGAGATTGTTTTCTTAATTTTTTTCTTTTTGATACTTTCTTACTAGTGACTTCCAATACTATGCTGAATAAGAGTGGCGAAAGTGGGCATCCTTGTCTTGATGATTTTAGAGGAGAGCTTTCAGCTTTTCACAATTGAGTATGATGTTAACTGTGGGATTGTCATATTTGACCTTTATTTTGTTTAGGTATGTTCCCTCTCTACCCAGATTGTTCAGAGTTTTTATCATAAACGGATGTTGAATTTTGTCAAATGATTTTTATACATCTATTCAGATATGATTTTCTCCTTCATTTTCTTACTGTGGTGTATCATGTTGATTGATTTGTGGATGTTGAACAACCCTTGTTTCCCTGAATGAATCCTATCTGATCATGTTGTACGATCCTTTTGATGTGTTATTGAATCCAGTTTGCTACTATTTTGTTGATGATTTTTGCATCTATGTCCATTAGTAATATTGGCCTGTAATTTTCTTTTGTTAGGGCATTCTTGGAAATTGTTTTGGCATAAGGGTAATGCTGGCCCCATACATAAATTTGGAAGTGTTTTCTCCTTTTCTTCTTCTTCTTTCTTCTTTTTTCGTTCTTCTTTCTTTCTTTTCTTTTCTTTCTTTTTTTTTTTTTTTTTTTGGGGAAGAGTTTGAGGATTGGTATTAATTCTTCTTTAAATGTTTGGTAGAATTCACCAGTGAAGCCATCTGGTTTTGGACTTTGTTGGGAGGTTTTGATTACTGATTCAATCACTTCATTAGTATTCAGTGTGTTCAGACTTTTTATTTCTTCATAATTTATTCTTAGTGGATTGTAGGTTTCTAGGATTTTATCCATTTTTTTCAAGGTTGTTCAATTTGTTGGTATATACTTCTTCATAGTAGTGTCTTTCCTTTAGTCGAAAGGCCAAAAAGCAGTCATATTTGTGTCTTATGATTCTTTATATTTCTATGGTATCAGTTAACTCTACTTTCATTTCTGATTTTGAGTTCTCTCACTTCTTTGGTGAGTCCAGCTAAAGGAATGTCAACTTTGTTTTCAAAAAACTACCTCTTAGTTTCCTTGATTTTTTTTTTTTTTTTACTAACTTTTTAGTCTCTATTTTATTTATTTCCATTCTGATCTTTGTTATTTTCTTCCTTCTAACTTCAGGCTTTGTTTGTTCTTCTTTCTCAAGTTCTTTGAGGTGTAAAGTTAGGTTGTTTATTTGAGGTATCTCTTTCTTGTAGGCATTTATCACCATAAGCTTCCCTCATAGTATTGCTTTTTCTAAATCCCATAAGTTTGGTATGTCGTATTTCCATATTCATTTATCTCAAGGTATCTTTTGATTTCTTTTTTGAGTTATTCTTTGACCCACTGTTTGTTTAATAGCATGTTGTTTAATCTGTACACATTTGTGAATTTTCCAGTTTTCTTCTTATAATTGATTTCTAGGGTTTTTTAAAAAGATATTAATTAATATCAATTAATTTAAAAATTAATTTGATGGGGGGAGAGAGAGAGAGCACAAGCAGGGGGAGAAGTAGAGGGAGAGGGAGAAGTAGGCTCCCCAGTGAGCAGGGAGACCAATGCAGGGCTCGATCTCAGGACCCTGAGATCATGACCTGAGTGGAAGGCAGACGTTCAACTGACTGAGCCACCCAGGTGCCCCAATCTAGTTTTATACCACTGTGATTGAAAAAGATGCTTGATATGATTTCAGTCTTGAAGGAGTGTCCTTGTATAGAAGATGAACCTTCTCATTCAACCTTGTCCTAGCTCTTGGTTATCTCTCAGACCTGTGTGATTGTCCAAGCAGCCTACTTTATTTTCAACAGCTCCCAATAGGTGAGGGTATGCTAAGACCTTTCAGTGTTCAGCACCTAGATTCGGGCTGACTGAAAACCAAAACCTAGGCAGCAACTTTTAAAGTCTGCAAATATATACAGTCTGGTGGGACGGTGAGTGTAAGCCCTATTGGTCCCCAGAATGAGGTGATCTTGAGGTGTTTCCTGGGCAGCATTTGCCAAAATGAGGGAGCCAGATGAGTATACAAGCTTCTCTTTGGAAGCTACCAGCAACTTGGAAACAAGCAAAGGGAGAGGGCAAAGAGGGCCTTTGTTCCCAGAGAGCACCTCAGTAGGCTCCTAAATGTGTGCCAAAATAGAAGCTTCCCTTCAGGCCAAAGCTCCAGGACAACCGAACAGGCCTCTTTCATGGAAAGACTGGTGGTGTTTCAGTCTGCTGTCTGTGCCGTGTGCCCTGGGTGTGGAAGCCAGCCAAGTACTATCTCCCCATTTGTTACAGTCCCATGGGACTAGGAACACAAGCACCTTTGGCCACCACAGCCAGGTGATCCATGGGCATTCCCCGGCAGCAGCTATAAAACCAGGGATGCAAATGTGTATGTAAGTTCCCTTTCAGAAGGTATTGGCAGTTTGGAGCATGGCAGAGGGAGAGCGTGAAGATATTGCCCACTCTTCAAGGTCTTTGGAGAGGATTACTGTTAGCCCTTAGATCTGTGTGTATTTAGAAGCCTGTCCCTCAGGCTGTCATTCTGAAGAGAATAGGCCTGTTTCACAGAAAGACTGGGGCTCTTAGTTGTTGCCTCTCTGCTCTGTCCTTTAGATGGTAGCTGGTCAAAAACTCTCTCTGTTGGGGGCTCCTGGCTGGCTCAGTCTGTTGAGCATCTGACTCTTGACTTTGGCTTGTGTCACGGTCTTGGGGTCTTGGGATTGAGCCCAAACGGGGAGTCTGCTTGAGATTCTCCGCTCCCTCTCCCTCTGCCCCTTGCACTGAGTGCACTCTCTCTCCAAAATAAATAAATAAGTTAAAAATAAAAACCCCAACTCTCTCTGTTACAGTCCTGTGAGACCTGTAAGAATAACTCCTGCTGGCCACCAGAGCCAGGTGACCTGGAGATGTCCCTTGGGTGGTAGTCACAAAAATCAGGGAGTCAGCTGAGGGTACAAGCCCTTTTTTAGGGGACACCGGTGAATTGGAGGAAGGCAGAGGGAGGCTGCAAAGATGGAAGCTGCTGGCCCACAGCTTTGGAGAGTACTTCAGTAGACCCCTAGGAGAGTATTCAGTGTTAAGGTAGATGCCTGCCGCTCAGGCCATACGTTTCAGATAATCAAATAAGCTTCTTTCTCCGAAATTCTGGGCATTTGCAAGCCAGCTGCTTCTATGGGGGGTCCTGTGGTAGGTGAGTCCACAAGTATGAGCCCTCTAGGAGTCATTTCTCAGTTTGTTACAGCCTTGTGGAACTCATGGATGCCAGCCCCTTTGGCTCCCAAAGCTGGATGACTTGGAACTCCTCTCTCAGACTGTCCTATACACTTCGGTGTGTTTGCTTGTTGGTTTGCCCAATGTATACAAGTTGCTCAGCTAGCTTTTGTTTTCAGAGGAAGTCATTCCATACATATCTATAGATTCAGTGTGTCTGTGGGAGGGGTGGAGATCAGGGTCTTCATATGGCACCATCTTGATTTGGAACCTATTGTATTTTGTTTTTTAAAATAGACAATACAACAGGTGGTATATTGGGAAAAAATTGAAATAGCAAATCAGTGTGTGAAAATACGAACTATTAAATAAATGCAAATTTAAATAAAAGGAAAACATGATTTTTTTAAGCTCTCAGACGGATCAAAAAAGAAAAAAATATAACACTAAGGGATGGCAGGGATTCAGTAAACAAGAACCGTTAGATCCTGTTAGTGCAAGCAGATGAACTTTTAAGTTTATAGGGCCCAGGACAAGAGTACAAATGGAAGCTGCCAGCTTTCAGTCTGCCCCTGTTCATGTCCCAATGTAATCATTCACCAGTAGCGGCCTCACAACATGTGTGTGGACAATTTAGTCTGTACACTCAAGTTCCATCCACCCACACCCACCTTCTCACAACCCTGGTTGTCCACCCTTAAACCTCAGAGTATACACTTGCAACCTGCCCTGAGAAGAACGGATCCAGGGAAGATACCTTTCTAGTCTCTGGAAGCAGTCTCAGGGCCACTTGGACAGACCATTCTCCAGTCTCAGGCACTCAGATCATGATCTAGAGTATAGTACGTAAGTCCTGGGTGGACATCCCCTAATTCTAGGGTTTTCTCCCATTCTTCACAAGGCCATGATTGGAAAGGACCAGAGGAGTTCCTAAAGTATGGCTTAGGATGGGGTCTTTGTTGCCCAACACTTTGAGCAAAAGCATAGATTAACATCTTTATGGAAGGCCTTAATATCTAACAAAATTTAAAACTACCCTGACGTCCATCAACAGGTGGTTAAATACACTTTGACACATTCATACAATGAAGTATTATGTAGCTGTGTCTGATATTTAGATATTGAAATAGGATTATTGTATACCATAAAGTATAAAACTAAATATAGCAAGGACCAAGATGTAGAACAGTGCATGTGTAATCATACTACATACGTGTCTTTCCATTTTCACCATCCTAGAATACGCTACATATTTTTCCATTGTCTGTGATTCAGTTTTGACTCAACCATGGCTTTTTTTTTTTTTTTTTTAGAATAGATGCTATTTCACAGAAGAAAACAGAGCAGTTGGGTTTTTAAGAGAGAATGTTGGGGTAGAGTGGAGGTTTTTAATACTCTGCATCTACCCATATATATTTTTTATATGGAACATGGATTAATTTATTGTTAATCATCATAATAAGAACATGTGAAAGGAGCTGGAATGGGGATAGTTCTCATTTTCATTCTACTATTGAGCCAACTGAGGCTCAGAGGAATTGGGCTTACTTGTGCGAGACAGTGACAGGAAGGACGACAGGTCAGACAAGCGGGTGGGAATGTTTACAATAACCTCTTCAAACTAATTTGCTGCAGGAATAACTTACTTGGCGAACATTGTCATCAATAATGTGCAGCCCTGATTTTTAATTCTAATCACTCTTAGACTTGAAGTTCAACCTAAATGGCGGTTGATCAAGCACCGCGTTAGAATTGAATAGGGTGCCTGCAGCGTGCCGTAGAATGAAAAAGGGGACGCCTTTTCCTTTCCTTTTCTTAGACTTATTTCTGAATATATATTTTGGGTCAATACTGAGGATGCAGAGGGGGAGGAAGAGATGGGGGGCTTTCTTCTCTATTCTTGAAGAATTATGGAAAGAAGAATGGCCATCTTCTAAGACTGTATTCTGCCGAAACCACAACCAACCAAACCAATAGCAACTTTATAACTGTAGGTCTGAAGGCAGTGATGATGGAATTAGAAGAAACATTTAAATTGAATGAATTATAAAGACAGGAAATCCCGTTCTTTTCATCAATAGGAAAAATCCATATATGATATTTAATTCAACTTCCGTGCTTTGAAAAATTTAAACAGTTACTGAAATTTCAGAACAGGAAAGATTTTATCAGAAAACAGACATCAGTCTTTTAATTCCAGAAATATCACTTGCCCGTTCTAACACATATATAAACAAGTGTTGTGACATACACCATTGAAATGGAAGGTGACTAGGTTTTGGCTAAGAATTCCTTTTGTTCTTTTGCACTTAGATTGTGTGCAAGAGAAACAAGGTTTCTAGACAGAGAGTACATGGCTTTTCTTTGAAGGAGAAAAACCTATAGGAGCAGCAATTTGTCTCCTGAGCATAGTCTTAATGGTTCTCTGGTTGTGGTTTTGTTCTAATCGGCCCTGAAAATTCTGGAAAGAAGTGCATGAACTGGTCTCCCAGGATCTGATTTTCTACCCTCACTGTCAACATATTAGTCAGTATATATTAGTCAATGGCCAGCTTTGGCCATTGTGGTTGATGGTATTACTAAATTCACTTACAGTGAATGACTGAGAATAAAAAATTCATTCTCTTTATAGTAAAGCATTTGATAATAGGCATTTAAGGACATCTTTTTAATTACTGAGGTGGTTGATCAAGTCTATTTTACCCCGACCCCTGTAAATGTAACATCTGTGAAATTTATCACCTCTCCCCTATATGACTGTGCGGCGTTGATTAAGCATGTGGCCCTTCCAATTCGGTGACTCAAGAGAGCCCATACATATATCACTTAGCACATCCAAAAGCATGTTCAATTGCTTTTGCCTTCATTTATGACCCACAGGACAGAAATGACTCTTAGCTTTCCTGATTAAAACACTGTGACTGTGCTTTCGGTTTAATTGTATACATTGATGGTTGATAGGGAACACTTCCCTTGGGCATAAACTTTTACATCTCATTTGGATTGGCTCTGTGTTATGATAAAGGCCAGCCTGGGAGGAAGGAGAGCAGTTGCCACATCTTTGGTCTCTAACCATATATATAACGTATCCCAGAAATTCACAGAAAAAGCAAATTCAGGTAAATTTTAGAGATATACTACCAAAAAGTAATCATCAGAAAATACTTAAAAATAATATAGTTCTGAAAACTCATGCATACAGAAAACAAGTTATCTACTTAAAACACCCAGGCAACTTGAAATGGGAATAAAGAATTCTAAAACATATATATGATCAATTACAAACATTATGATCTTTGAAATAGTGACTTTCCCTTAATGGATAATAAAACAAAAAAGACAATAAGTACATATAAGTCTGGAAAAACAATCTGAACTGTTAATTTAGGCCATTTTAATGATTTTTTAAATCCCTGAGCATTCTTAAACCTTCATAAAAGCCTAATTTAAAAGAAGATTTTTATTATCAATAAATACTGAGTTTAAATGGAATTTTAGACATTTTTAAACAAGTCATTTGTATTAAAAAATCTTTTTTATTGTATATATGTAAATTTTTTTCCCTGTGTTTTAGAGTTGGTCTAGGTGAGGGGGAGTTCTCATAATCAAATCTTTACCATAAGCTAGTATAGAAATAGAGATTTCTAGGCATATGCCCAAGATACAGACTTGTCATTAATCATTAGAGTGTACTATATAGTAAAAAAGGGGAGACAAAAACTATAGAAAAAAAAAGAATTTAGAATGTAATTTAAGCAATCACATATTGGGAGTAAATAGTCTTTATTCAGTAATCTACAGAGGAAATGATAATTTTTTATAGACAATATTTTTGGTGGAGTGGTGATAGTGGATTAACAAATTGTGTTATATGTTTAAAATTTTGGTTTAATCACTTTCTTCCGCCTTTTACAGATGATTTATTTAAGGAATATACAAGTATAAGATCTCCCTTTGTACATCTACAAATTTTTTTACATTTAGTTTTTTTAAATTTTTTCTTTATTTATGATAGTTGATATACAATGTTACATTAGTTTCAGGTACAACTTAGTGACTCGACAAGCTTATACATTATGCTATATTCACCGCAAGTATAGCTACCATCTGTCCAGCTACGTCTCTATTATAATACCATTGACTATCTTCCTTATGTCGTGCCTTTATTCCCATGACTTATTCCATAACTGGAAGCCTGTATCTCCCTCTCCCCTTCTTCCATTTTTGTCTAACTCCTCACACTCTCCCTTCTGGCAGCCATCAGTTGTCTGTATTTATAGGTCTGATTCTGCTTTTTGTTTACTTATTCATTTTTGTTTAAGATTCCACTTGAGTGGAATTATATTTGTCTTTCTCAGTTTAACTTATTTCACTTAGCATAATACCCCCAGGTCCATCTATGTTGTCTCAAATAGCACAATTTCATCTGTTTTTATAGATGTGTAATATTCCACTGTACATATATACCACATTTTCTTTACCCTATTCATCTATTGATGGACATTTAGACTGCTTGCATATCTCGACTTTTGTAAATAATGCTGCAATAAGCATGCGGGGGTTGCATACATCTTTTCAAATTAGTGTTTTCTTTTTCTTTGGGTAAATACCCACGAGTGGAATCACATGGATTTCTATTTTTAAATTTTTGAGGAACCTCCATACTGTTTTGAACAGTGGCTATACCAATTTACATTTCCACCAATAGTGCATGCGATTTCCTTTGACTCCACAGTCGTGCCAACACTTGTTATTTCCTGTCATTTTGATTTGAGCGATTCTAACTGGTGTAAGGTGGTATGTCATGGTGGTTTTGATTTGCGTTTCTGTGATTATTAGTAATGTTGAGCATCTTTTCATGTGTCTGTGGGCCATCTATATGGCTTCTTTGGAAAAATGTTTATTCAGGTCTTCTGCCCATTTTTAAATCAGATTTTTTTTTTTTTGGTGTCCAGTTGTATAAGTTCTTTATTTTGTATATTAACCCCTTATTGGATATGTCATTTGCAAATATCTTCTCCCATTCAGCAGGTTGTCTTTTTGTTTTGTTGATGGTTTCCTTTGCTGTGTAAAAGCTTTTTATTTTGGTGGAGCTCCAATAGTTTATTTTTGCTTTAGTTTCGCTTGCCTTGGGCGACATATCTAGAAAAATGTTGCTATAGCCAATGTCAGAAAAAGAAGTTAAGCTGTCACTATTTGTGGATTACATAATACTATACATAGAAAATCCTAAAAACTCTACAAAAAAACTACTAGAAGTAATAAATAAATTTAGTAAAGTGACAGGATATAAAATTAATACCCAGAAATTGGTAGCATTTCTATATATTTATATCTACCAATTTCTTTTTAAAGTTATTTTGATAATTTTTGCATTAGTTTTGCCATATGTCTTAATAGTTCAAGTCCATTGCAAAAGAAGGCAATGTTAGGTGACAATATTGACTGCTAGCTAATATAATAATTTATCCAAAAAACTTGTAGAACCCTTGCTATGTGCTGGGTACCATTCTAGACACTGGACGTATAGACACTTGGGGCATAGAGGAACTATACCAGTGATTTCCCTGACTTCGTGGAGTTTACATTCTAGTGAGGGGGAAGGGCAATATGCAAATGAACAGCTACCAGTATAATACAGTAAGAAGATGAAGGAAACAGCACACAAAGATCTAGAACAATGGGAGATGTGTGTGAACAGTGGTGTGAACTGTGCAGACCTCTCTGAGAGGGTGACGTTCACGCAGATCCTGAATGTACTAGAAGGTCCTGTGAAAGTTTGTGTGGATGTAGGAAGGTGTTGGGATTTGGGAAAAAACCTTTGAGTCATGGTGACCAAAGGGAAAATGCTGTGAGTTGAGACTGTTCCTGGCTTGGAGAAGCCACCAAGAAGACAGTAATACTAGAGTACAAGAATTGAAGAATTACAAGATTCAGGTCAGGGAGCAGAGCATGGGGTCAGGGCATGAGGAAAATGTGAGAAAAATGGATTTCATTCTAAATACAGTTGGGGTGACTTTGAGCAGGAGAGTGAAATGATCAGATTTGCATTTGAAACACACCACTCTAGGTGCAGTGTGAAAAACAGCGCGTATTTGGAGCAGGGGTGGACACAGCAAAACCAGTTAGGAAATTGTTGCAGTAGTCCACAAAAGAGAAGCTGGCGTTTGGACCAGTGTGGTAGCAGTAGTGAGAAGGGATTGGGTTCTGAATTTTATTTTTGTATATTTTGATTGTGGAGGTAAAATTTGGTGAGTAGATGACGGAAAGGCAAGAGTTAAGAATGACTACAGGTTTAGAGCCGAACAACAGAGTGGATTTTTTCCGCCCAGTTTCTGAAATGCAGACACTTTAGGGATCAGAAAAACAATTCAGGAGTTCTGTTTTGGACTTGTTAAATTTGAACTGTCCATTGGACATTCAAAAAGGGATGTTGAATGTGGCTGCGTTCATGAAATGGTCACTCAAGGAAGAGATCAAGGCCAGATGCACGTTTCCAGTTTGTTGGTGTACCCACACCATATAAAGTCATGGGGCTGGGTGAGTTCAGCTACAGTATAACTTCAGAATAGAAGAGGAGAGAATAGACGCAGCTATTCCAAAATTTGCGAAGAGGAGCAAAAATCACCAATAGATAATTAGGACTGGCCAGGGAGATTAGGAACACCAAGTTTCAGAATTGTAACCTGAAATCAAATGATTATTACTGTTTGGTGTAATAATCTCTTCCTGGAGTAATGTCTTACTGAGACATAGGAAAAGATGCTTTGCTCACAGAAGCAGAAGGTACCTAATATTTTGTGTACCTGAACTTTGTGTCCAGGGTTCATAAGTAGACCTGGAGAGGGATGATGTTTGTTTCTCCACTTTGCTATGAAAACAATGAATTATTTCCTATGACGTTGCCTGAATCATTCATTACAAAGGCGTTAGTATAAATAGTACCATGGCACTCCTTGATAGAAGGCAGCCCTACTTAAACTTTGGCTGTTGTATAGAGAGTGAAGTGTGGAGGGCACTGAACGTGGACTCAGGGAAGCCCATTAGGAAGCCATCGCAGTGTTCCAGGTCAGAGTTGATGGTGGCTTGGGGTAGGGTAATAGCGACATTTTAAAAGGCTTAGAACCAGTGTGATTTATTTTAGTGCCAGTTGGATAGAGTAGTTTCAGCATCTAAAGGGGTTCTTTTAACATGAGACTTAATACAATGTCATTTATTGAGAAGAGTTAAATTATTCTTTGGAACAAATGGCCTGTATTTTACCAAAAGGTTATTTTAAAAATTTTATCCATAGTGTAGTATACTTCCCTCGGCTCTATAGTTGTTCCAGTTTGGCTTTATCTCTTTTCTCTAGAAACTGGGGATACTCTTCTTCAAGAGAGGCTCTCAAAAGATTCTGTTCTTGTTCTCTTTTAGATGTCCTCTAAGATATATATATGCACGCACGTGCACACACACACACGCACGTCATCACTTAGCACCCAGCACAAAGTTCATTCTGAGCTCGCCATCCCACTGTCAAAAAGGAAATGCCTCTTTTTTGGCCTGGCACAGTTTTGTAATAAATTACTCAGTAGCCAGTTAGGTGAAGATAAAATGTAAAATCATAACATAACTTTGGCACTTTCCGTCTTTTGCGCAAGTACCATCATCTACATCCTCGCTTCTCTCTGGTAGTCCCAGACAGACAGGAGGCCAAGTCAATCGGTGGGTGAAATGCAGACCAAAATGTTAGCCTTTTTAAATTTGCTTTCTTTTGACTAATTCTTCACTTTTAGGGGAAATACCAGGTGTGTCCAATGACTGTTTAGTATCAAAGACAGATATTTGCCAAAACACAGTGCTTGCAAACCTGATTTCCATTCTAGAATGAAAGCATGCAAGTGAAACCAAGGACTTGGAAGTAGCTTGAATATTATAGGCATTAGGACATTTGTTTAATAATGTATAAAACTAATTGGTAACCATAGAGTAAAAGACACATGCATGTGCACACACAGAGAATTATATAACTGAAATTTCTTTTTGATATAAGAAAAATTTCAAGGAGATTATAAACTAGAAAAGGATTTCAAAATATATGACCAAGTATTACTATACTTAACCCATGAATGCTAGAATTCTATAAGACCAAATTTTAAAATTTTACTCAATGAAAAGGGGAACTACAAAAATGAATAAAGTTATAAAAAATGTTCAACCCCATTAGAAAGCAAACATTAATAATTAAAATTCAAATACAAAATTTTTATCAAAATGATTAAAATTTAATGTATATACACTCCGGTGTGTACGGATATGGAAAAAAAATTTTTGGAGAACAACTTGCTAATATAATATTTTTAAAAAACCCTGGAGACCATCATTTTAATCTGATAATTTGATTTATGGAAGATAGCATTAATTATAACAGTAGTGTAGGAAAAACAGCTCTAAGTGTCCATCATATGATAATGGTTTCCTCAAGAGGTTAAAAACAGAATTACCCTATGATCCAGAAATTGCACTACTAGGTATTTACCCCAAAGATACAGATGTAGTGAAAAGAAGGGGCACATGCACCTCAATGTTCATAGCAGCAATGTCCACAATAGCCAAACTGTGGAAGGAACCAAGATGTCCTTCAACAGATGAATGGATGAAGAAGACGTGGTTCATATATACAATGGAATACAACAGGAAGGATGAATACCTATCATTTACATCGACATGGGTGGAACTGGACGGTATTATGCAAAGTGAAATAAGTCAATCAGAGAAAGACAATTACCATATGCTGTCACTCATATGTGGAATATAAAGAATAGTGCAGAGGACAATAGGGGAAGGGAGGGAAAACTGAATGGGAAGAAATCAGAGAGGGAGACAAACCATGAGAAACTCTTGACTCTGGGAAACAAACTGAGGGTTGCAGATAAGGTGGTAGGTGAGGGGATGGGGATAACTGGGTGATGGGCAATAAGGAGGGCATGTGATGTGATGAGCACTGGGTGTTACATGCAACTAAGGAATCATTGAACATTATATCAAAAATGAATGATGTACTATATGTTGGATAATTGAATCTAAATAAAAAAAATAAAATTGAAATATGCCCTTTCCCCCCAAAAAACCTCTTCTGGCAAATTCACAGAATGGAATACGGCACAGGCATGAAATGATGCTGCCAGAGAATATTTAATTACGTGGGAAAGTATACTGCAAACACTCTGTCCGGTATGACCGTGTGCACACTATGCACGTGACTATATGTGTGTGAGAGAGACAGAGAAAGGAGAGGAAGAGCTAGTGACTCAGAGTTTGGCTTTGAGGCCAGACTGCTTGGGTTCATAGTCTAGTGCCATCATTTCCTAACTCATTCTTGGGCAAATTATTCAACATCCCTGTGCCTCAGTTTCCTCATTCATAATGTTACACATGTAAGACATTTAGAAGGATGAAGAATGGCACAGATAAGCACCCCCAAACATTATTTTGTTACTTTAATAACCTAAATGTTAACCTTGGGTATTCATTTATTCAATAGCTACTTATTTTTAAAGACTTATTTATTAGAGAGAGTAGGGGAGGGGCAGAGGGAAAGGGAGAAGCATCCTCCATGCTGATCATGGAGTCCAGTGTGGGGCTCAGTCTCATGACCCTGAGATCATGACCTGAGCCAAAACCAAGAATCGGACACGCAACCACTCAGGCGCCGCTATTCGACAAATATTGAGGGCGCACTATGGGTCGAGGACTTTATCAGCACTGGGGATACTCTGATGAACAAAACAGATCGAGCTCCCGTCCTCAGGCAGCTTGCGTGTTAGTGCATTGACACACATGGAGGTCACCAACTGAATAGCAATGTAAAGTGAAGTGACCGGTGGTAGAGAGGTTAGGAAATGGCAGGGTAGAGGAGAGGGTGACATGGAGGGCGGTTGCTTTAGGTGGGCTTGTTGGAGAGGGAGGACCTCTGAGGGGTGACGTCTGCGCAGAGATGTGCACAATGCACAGCAAAGGCCGAGCATCTGGGTGAGGTATGTTACGGCCACGAAGTAGCTGAGAAAGTGTCCTGTGCTGGAATGTGCTTGGCACGTTTGATAAATATCCGTTCAATTCTTGTTTGGAGCAAAAGGAGCCGGTGGGGGAACGGCGGGAAACTTGGGAGGAAGTGAGTGTGTCCGAGATCAGGTCATTTGGGCTGTGAGGCATGGAAATATATTTTATTTTAGATGTGCAGGGAGCCATTATGGGGCTCGGAGCAGATCAACAGTTTGGAAGGATCACAGTAGTTTCTCTGTATAAAATGTGTTGTGCTGGTGCAAAAGTGGGTAGTGGGATAATGAATTATGTAAATAATCCTTTCTGTCCATCTATATTTTCCAAGTTGCTTACAATGGACAGGTGTTCCTTTATAAGAAAATTAACTTGTTAATTTTCAAAGGAAGGTTTTGAGTAATAGGCACATGGGATAATAATTGTTTTTTTACCCTTTTCCTCAATTTCCAAAAGGGTACCTGATTTTGTACAGACATACAAGGTCTCTATGTTTCTGTGTGTGGTTTTTTTTTTCCTAACCAATTTTTAAAATTTATTTCTAGTGACACCTCCTTTGTTAGACCTAGAAAGTAGTTCATTTTTGTTATTTTCCCCTATGGAGACATCAGTCTGTCATTACACAAGGGCATTGTCATATCCACTGCAGAGAGCAGGACACTTACCATACTTTCTCTTTGGTTCTGTTTTCAAGACCCTAACACAACAAGTGCTGTTGTTGTCAAGAACACCTTTCCATCGTACAGTTCATGATTCAATGTGAATAAGGCATTGTTGATTTTCTAGACCGATAGTAAGATAGTTACTGTTGAAAGAATGACACATTTGAGCTACTCTATCATTATCTACTGACTGACTGCGGCCAAAAAAAACCCCCCAAAAACCAAAAAAACCTGTCCTGCCGGCAGTGGAACATGGCATGTCACAAAGACGGGCCCCCTCAGTTTATGCCACATTGCCTGTGAGAAGGACGGATGGCTGTGCTTGATCACAGCTTGAAGCGTGTGGTTCCTGAAGGGTGATGCGAGCACTCAGGCATTTACAATCATGGCGAGTGTGTCTTTCACAGCGTCATTTTTCTGAACAGCCACTTCATATCTGACATGGTGCCCTTAGCCAGAATTCCTAGGGACACAGGAAAAATGTTAAGTTTCAGAAAAAGTCTCAGGTCTGGTTTTCTCCTGTGTAAGTCTGTGTGAAAAATCAATAGTATAAATAAGTACAAACAAATAGAAATAGAAGTATACTTATAATTATAGAAGTATAAAGCACACATGAAGTATATAAGTAAAAAGTAAATGTGATTTTGACATTTGGTATGACATGCTGTGGTTTTAAGATTTATATTATAATACATGGACAACAGCATTATGTTGACATATTAAAAAAAATGATAAAAAAATAACGAATAGGTAAACAGATGGTTCTAATTCATCCCATTCTGCTCTTTTTTCTTTCTGGGCACAAAACAAAGGGCTTAGAACCATGCAGCTGTATGTTCTAGCCAGAAACTGATAATGGCCCCCCAGAGATCACCTCATATATTCTGCAACTAAGGTGGTAAGTGACATTAAGACAACAAATAAAAACTAGAGCTAATATTGCCCGAGTGTTTACTACATGTCAGGCAAAGTGCTGAGGATGTTGCATACATACTTTACGTCATCCTCATGATAACCTGTAGACTGGAGACCTTTGTCATCCCTATGATATCAAACAACTGAGGTCAAAGAAGTTACATTGTTCAGACGGCACAACCAGTAGGGGACAGAATCGGAGTGGAAACTCGGCGGTCTGGCTGCAGATTGGAGTTCCCAGCTGCTTTGCGATCTGGTCTAGCCGTAGCCAGAGATGGTGATGTAGGGAGCGTGCTATCTGAACTCGTAGGATACAGTCACTGCATGGCACACAGGTGTTGCTCAATCGGTGTCAGTCCCCTGTGATGACATTATTCATGACTTTTCTAGAACTCAGATTACAGACGTCAGGTTTTCTCAAATGTTTCCGAAAAACGAGGTGAGTCAAATCAGTTACACAATTTCTGTTCATGGGCTCAGGAGATATTCCTAAAGGTGTGTCCCTTCCTCACTGGTTTCTTGTAAAGAAAGATCGGTTCCAGTTGCTGGTCCTGTCTCCATCCCATGTTTTGCACGATATTTAGACTATCTGAGCCACTGTGTGAATGGAGCTTAGACATTTTCCTTAAGATTCAGTTTTGCTTTTCCTTGAACAGATTGAATAAGCCTCTGTTACTTTCTCTGTGGCTTAGGAACCCAGCTAGGTCTGTAACAGCATACACCCCTTCTCAATATACCCTAAACACACAAAGGCCCATTAGGCTCATGCAGTATGTTCAGATGGATAATTAGAGTAATGCAAATCTACTCACAGCCCCTGGAGAATCATTTTTGACCAAAGGTACTAGCAATTGAATGTTTCTTGTTAGACCCAGAGAGAACAGGAACTCTCACTAGTGGCAGCAATTGCTGCGAAGAAAGCCTTCGCTCTCATGCAGGCGTGCTTAAGATTTGTCGCACGGCCGGGCAGAGCTGCGGTAGGAGCCATGGTAATAACTATCTGGGAAATTTGGTTATCCATTTGAAGGGAGCAACCCTGTTCTTATTAGTTTCTAAATTAATTTTAACTTCCATTGACACAAATTAAAATAGGAATCTTGCTGTCGATTGATTGTGTCAGTAGTAGATTTTTTTTCTCTCTCTCTAGAATTCATTTTTAAAGACTTTACTTTTATTAAACTAAATACTGCCGGTTAACTAAAGTCTTGGCTTTTATAGACTCAGGAGAGCAGGATCTCACATAAATTAATCATGACTTAATTGACTGAGCTAATTCAAGTTCCCTCCAGTCCACTGCACAACAATATTCTTGTCTTCCCAATGAAGGCTAAATTGTACATTGCTTCAGGAGTATCAACGTTTACGTCTTTAGCAGTGTATTTTTTCTGAGATCTAAAGTTTTAATATTATTGGACTTGTCTACAAATGTCTTCAGAGTTAGGAAAACTAAATTAATTGACCTTACACATTATTCCTGGCCAATTTCATCCTCTTACTTATTCCATGCATGGACTACGATCTTTATTTGGTAATACCATGACACACACACACCCCAACAACAATTGGATTGCAATTTACATCTGCCTTTTTCCTACCCAAAGATGATGTAAAAGTGCATTGAATTCCTAATGCCACCACTACATTGCTATAGAAAACCAAAACACGATTAGCAAAATTAGCAAAGTCGTCAATGCTAATAGTTTTCTCAAAACATGTTTGTACAGAGTAGTAAGTACTGATAATGCTGGTAAAGAAATCATAAAAAAATAATGTTTCTAGAGCTTAGTTTTGTAAGTATCATACACAAGAAGGCAATGCAAAAGTATGTGAAAACAGAAAACACCAAGATTTTTGTTTTTTTTTAAACTTATAAAGCTAAAGAATTAGTCACGCTTAAACTGGTAGGAGAGAACCATGTAAAGAAAAATCTAAACTTGCTGTGTTATCTTTTTTTCCCTCCAAATTCATTAATTGGAATAGCACAAAAAAAAATGAAGAAAATACATATTTTTTTTTTACTAGAGATTAAAATAGCTATGCAAAACCTGAATTTCTTGAACCGTTTTTGGTTTTGTTTTTTGTTTTTGTTTTTTTGTTTTTGTTTTTTTGCTTTTTTGTGTTTTATTATAAATGCTTCATTTTTTGTCTTATTTTGTTTTTGATTTATTGTTTTGTTGATTTGGTTTTGTTTATTCCACTCAATGAGTCCTCTCCTAGCTCCTCTCTTAGGACTTAAACATAGTTAACAGCTACTAGACTGATATTGAATTCAAGGGGGTCATTGATTCTTCAGTGACCATGACTTAAAGACAAGAATTGACTGTGGTCAGGTCTCCAAATCAGGGAACAAAGGACAGCAAAATGCAAATGTTCAAGCTTTAGTGAGGCTCTCTTTGTATATCCCATAATATGCTTAGCATTAAAAATATTCCACGATGTAATAGTGAAATAGGTGAAAGGGATTAAGAGGTACAAACTTCTAGTTATCAGTAAGTCATGGAGATGAACAGTACGGCATAGGGATATAGTCAGTAATATTGTAATAACGTTATAGTGACGGACGGTGACTACAGCCGTCGTGAGCCGTGAGTGATGTCTAGAACTGTCAATGACTGTGTTGTGCCTCTGAAACCAACACTGTATGGAAAAAGAACTTGCATGACATAAAAGAGAGATGGGTATGGAGTCGGATAGTAAGAATTTTAGTTTTATTTCTGCCACTTGCTGAGTCAACTTGAGGAAACCTAATTCATTTGGCTTACTTTTCCTCAACAGTAAAGTGGGATTTTATATACCTTAGATGTTACTAATGGTAAAATGAAACCAAAGATAGAAAGATTTTTTAAACAGAAAAACATTATCTACTGGTAAAGAGGCCCTTTGAGATGATAATGGACTCTTAATTTCAGGCATATATTAATTATAGGATTACTCTCAGAATTTTCTGACTTAATTTTAGTGAACAAAAACCAGCCCTTCCATTAGTGAGTTGCCATGTTTCTTATGAATTTTGGGTCAAGGATTTTTCCCTGTCTGTGATAAGCAAAGAACAGGTAAGGTCTGTCACCTGAGCTACTTAAGTATATACAGGACATTTGTGGAGGTAGCATTGTTAGTCCCCGACTCTCTTCTTTCTGCTAAGCCTGAAGTACTGAATCTGTGGGGTATTGGATTTTGTATTTAATGTATGCAAATCTAAAAGATCGGACTGAAGCAGCTGACCTTTCATGGATTCGTGTGGAACCACAATTGCTGGTCTCACTGTACAGAGTTTCCTTTGATTTCCCAAGACCATAGATGGGAACTGGGAAAAGTTACCTGATAAAATCAAACACTAGAGTAGTGGCTTCCTTGACAAGTCTGAGACTGAGATAGCAGTTTTCTAATAACTGAGCTTTCACACAATTTCACTTCCCATAAGATGAAGTTCTCACTAATTAGATAACATCAAGCTTGTATTAAGAAGCCAATGTGGTAGACGGTAGATGACTGAATGAGAAGCTCCTAACGTGGCACATGGATTTTGGAAAGTTCTGAAGACGTGATTAGGTGAAAGTAGAGAAAAAATAAATGCCCTTTAAAATAGACACAAAATTTAAATAGTTATAAACTACTGTTTCCTACATAATAGTGAGACCAAAATTGAATGCTCAAGTTCATCTTAATAAAAAAAAGTTCTTTATTCCTTTCTGTACATGGTTACTTCAAAGTGAACTAATAAAGTTAAAAAACGCATATGGAGCTTTTAGCTATTTAAAAGTTTGAGTTATTTACAAAACTTAGATTATACTTAATCTTAACCACAACTGGAAAAGTAACTCCTTGTAGGGTGTCTCAAACATATAAGACTGATTAATATCTTTACTGCTCTCTTATATGTTATATTGAACCATAAAATAGTTTTGCAAATAAAAAGTGATCAGATATTAGGAATTTCATATGGTTCATCCTGTATATTTGTTTATATTTTCTAATCTTTTGTGAAAGACATGGTCCTTCTTGAGACACTACAAAGACAGACAATATATGTGTAATATCCTTAGATTTATGAGTATTTTTAAATTGTTTTTACTTGGTTTCCTGAAAAGCTTGTCATATAAAAAGGGGTTAGTGTCAATGATAAGGAAAGAAAATACACTTTTTCTACCTTGTAGTGTTGTCAATATAAGAAAGATTCTGGATTAAATGTATTTGAAGCACTATTTCCAAGACTCAACACGATACTCAATAATTAAAATTTGTGAAAACTTTGTTTAAGGATTCTGTGTAATACACTATTTAGCGTTTGGCACACTTGCTACGTACAAACCATTTGATTCTGTTTGCCTTTTTGATTAAAAGATGACCAAATACAGGGAAGCTACTTCTCCAGCAAGCAGTTTTTAAAAAGAGATACAAATTTATGTGCAACAGTAACTACCCACTTAAATACTGACTTTAATAACCTCTAAGTACTTTTTTCTAATATTGTCCCTAAGGAATATTTCATTACAAGGTTTGATTCTTTTATATGTCCATTTGGTTACAGGTCATTACTTGCTGATAGGGATTATTATATTTTACAATTTTGGTGGTAACATTTCATTTCCTAAGACTACTCATGCTTTTACTAAAACAATGTGACATCCTTGACAAACTGAACTATTTCCGTACATATCCTGAAAACAGATATAAGTGCCGAAGTGTGTTTTAATGCAGCTGCATGTAATGAAGCTGAAATTAAATTCTAACTTAATAAAGTAGATTGTTTTTTAATTGAATGTTTCCCCCCTCAGTTGAGAATATTACCATTTTAATTATATTTCATTGACGAGGAAGAAAATGAAAATCAATTTATGTTTTGACAGCTAAAAGAAAACTTAGAACATTTCCTACCAAATATTTTTTTAAAAATTTCCAATACAATCAGAATAATTCGAAATTGACCAATTTTAATTTAGGCTTATCATTTAGAAGATGACTGTTGTGCCGAAACATGAAACATAAACATACTTTTGATAAAACTAAAAGTGTGTTGGGAAGATAAGTAGGATGTTTGATTTGAATACGGATGGGGAAAAGGGAAGACTCAAAATGTTTTTTCACTTGATTATTGCTTTATATTTTCACAACACATGAAACTTACAGAATTCAAAAAATAGTATCTCAAATTTTAAAATGCATTTTAGAAGGGGGAATGAAGTATGAGAGACTGTGGACTCGGAGAAACAAACTGAGGGCTTCAGAGGGGAGGGGGGTGGGGGAATGGGATAGGCCGGTGATGGGTAGTAAGGAGGGCACGTATTGCATGGTGCACTGGGTGTTATACGCAACTAATGAATCATCGAACTTTACATAAAAAACCGGGGATGTACTGTATGGTGACTAACATAATATAATAAAAAAACATTAAAAAAAAGAAGTATAACATTTATTACTGCTGATGAAATTCAGAGAAGAGAAAAGGGAAAAGAAAAAGGAACTACATTCAGACAACTGTAACCTAGGATCTGGTTCAGGAATACTCTTCTTTTAGGATCTTACATATTTAATTGTAGACATGTTGTTCTCGAGGTGCCAGGTGGTAGATATCTAGACTTCCAAGTGGCAATCTAGAATATTGGATATAGTTAGATAACAATGCCATACTATTAGCACTGATAACAGTAACACTTATTTGGCATTTCCTGTCAGCTGTGGGTCCTAAAACCGGGTACTTGACTGTCTTACCTATGCAGCAACTCCATATGGATGTGTAGTAGGCATTCCAAACTTCGTCTGTCTCAAATAGAACTCTGTTTCGGCTCCACCTCATTCTTCTCACCATTTTGCTCCTGTCCCCCAGCCTTCTACATCTCAGTCATCATTGATCCAGTTCCTAATATATATGGATTAGATATATATTATATATATATTTACATAGGAATCACTATTGACTTCCCTTTCCTGTACATCTAATCCATCATCAATTTCTGTCAACCCTACTTGCAATATATATCCCAAACTTTATTACTTTTCATCTTCTCTATGATTGCTATGTCCATGATTACCCACCTTGCAAATGATCTCTTTGTCTCTAATCTTGCCTTTGTACCAATTGGTTATTTTGAACTATGTAGCTCTATTGTTTAAAATATTCTAATCATGCTCTGTCATGCTTTAAGAAAATCCAAACTGCTTTCCATACCCTCTGCAGTCATAAGTAATCTGGCGCCTTCCTACTATCTCACCTCTTCTTATATTATCCTCTACCCTGTTTCTTCTTCTCTGTCCATTTTAGCTTTCTTCTTTTCCTCCAACAATCTGTATTCTTAGTTTAGATATTTGTATTTGTTGTTATGTAGCTCTGGAACTCTACCTTTCATTGCACTGAAACACTGAATTACTTTCATCTTTCACATTCTAGTTGCAATGATATTTCCTTTCTTAGTAGAGCCTACATTGACTAAAATAACCCACCCAGTCCAAGTTACTATCCATTTCTTACATCTTCCTGTTTATTTCCTCCTTGGCCCTTAATAATGGTCTTATGTTTTTATTGAGTCATTCATTAATTCAATTATTACTTGTGTTGTTATTGATCGAGTCATTCATTAATTCAATTATTGCCTGTTTACCTACAACTAGACTATTAGCTCTAAGAATGTAGATGCTTGGTTAGGGACATAACACATGCTCAATAAACATTTGCAGAAGGAATTAATGCTTTAGAATTGAAAAGGGATTTTTTATGAATATAAACTCATCATCTGATTGACTGTTATCAACAATGTAGTATATTCTGATCATCTGCTACCATTAGGAAAACCTCAGTGTAGAGAGATTTAATCATCTTACACAAATCATAAGAGTTGAGATGGAGTTTACCCCTAAAAATCTAGCATCAAGTTATTCAATGTCTTCCTTATACCATCTTTTGACAGTTCAGTTTGCAACACATTTTAGAAAATATACTGATGGCATCTACAAGTTATCTTCTTTATAGCTAAATATGATTGATATTCAACTTGACGATTAAGATCTGAAGAACCCTTTTGAAAAAAAAATGTATGACTTCTCAGAATAGGGTGTTTCTCAGTTTCTATCCCTGACATTAAAAAACTGTTAAAAAGTTAATCCAAGGGTACCAGGATATCTTCCATCATTCATTAAGTTTTTCAGAATATATCTATATTCAGATTTAATGAACACACACTGAATAGATACTATGTGCTAGGTGGTATGCTGATTACTTTTGCCTATATTATCTCACTTAATTCTCACAATCATTTGGTAGTTATTTTTATAGCTTTTGGTTTGAGAGAAAGCCTTGTACAGCAAGTAAGTTACCAAAGTCTTCTGATTCATAATTAATTTCTCCTTACATTGTATTTTATCATCTATGCACTGTCCGGAAAATATCTGCATGATATAATTAGTGGAAAGAAATTAAGCATCTTGACAACTATATTGCAATGTACCATAATATTCTAGGACTTATCTCCCAAGTCAAAAACCCTGGAATTTTCTTTGTTTCTTTTGGCTACATGCCATATTTAATTTTTCAATAGATCATGATTGTTCTATCTCTAAAGTAACTTAAATCGGCTCACTTCTCTCCATCTCCACTGTCATTGTGCTAGTTCAAATCCATATCATCTTTAAACTGAACTAACTCTGGTATCTCTATTCCCACACTTGTTTCCTTACCAGAATTCTTTGTACACTGCAACTAATATTATCTTTCAAAAACTGAAATCAGATCATAGCTCTCTGTTAAACAAAACAAAAACATAAAACAAAAATATCAGGTAATGACTTGTTATTGTATTTAGGATCAAAACCAAATTTTTGACCTTGGCTTGTAAGACTGTACATATTCTGATTTCCACCTGCTCCATTATACAAGTCTTCTCTTCTCCTTCTGGGTTCCAGTTATTGGGGCTTTCTTTCTCTTACTTAAATATGCCAAGTTCTTTGTGGTCTTTGCATCTGTTACACTGTTTTCCTTCCTTGATTTTTCTAGTTCTGTGAAAAATGCCATTGGAATTTTGATAAGAGTTGCATTAAATCTGTAGATTGTTAAAATGTCCATCCTACCCAAAGCAGTTCTAATTCTTACCATATACAAGCATGGAAAATCTTTCCACTTATTTGGGTCTTCAATTTCTATCATCAGTTTCTTATAGTTTTCCATGTACAGGTCTTTCACCTACTTGATTAAATTTATTCTGAGGTATTTTATTCTTTTTGTCGTAAATGTAAATGGGGTTATTTTCTTATTTCTCTTTCTGATAGTTCATGATAGCATAAAAAAACACAACTGGTTTTTGTATATTGATCTTCTACCTAGTAACTTGGCTATTTTTTGTTTTTTATTCTAATAGGTTTTTGGTGGGGTGTCCAGGGTTTTCTATATATAAGATCATACCATCTGCAGATAGTCATAGTTGTACTTCTTCCTTTTTTTTTTTTTTTTTTTTGAGAGAGAGAGAGGGAGAAAGAGCAAGAGTGTGAGAGCATGAGGGGTGGGGGAAGGGCAGAAGGAGAGTGAGAATCTTAAGCGGGCTCCACACCCATTGTGGAGCCCAACACTGGGCTCGATTTCACGACCCTGAGATCATGACCTGAACTGAAATCAAGAGTCAGACGCCTAACCAATTAAGTCACAGGTGCCCAGTCCTTCCTCCTTTCTTATTTGGATAATTTTTTTTCTCTTTCTTGCCTAATTGCTCTGGCTAGGACTTCTGAGAACTATGTTGACTAAAAGTGGCAAAAGTGGGCATCCTTGTTCTTAAGGGAAAGGCTTTTACCTTTTCACCATTGAGTATAATATTAGCTATGGGCTTGTCTTCTTTTGGACCTTTATTGTGTTGAGGTATGTTCTCTCTATACCCACTTTGTTGACAGTTTTTATCATAAATGGATATTGAATTTTGTCAAATGTTTTTGTGCATCTATTGATATCATATTTTTATCCTTCATTTTGTTAATAGAGTGCATCAAATTGATTTTCAGATATCAAAACATCTTCCCATTTCTGGAATAAATACCACTTGATCATGGCATATTATCCTTTTAATATACTTTTGAAATCAATTTGCTAATATTTTCTTGAGGATTCTTGTATCAATGGTCATCAGGGATATTGGCCCATAATTCTCTTTCCTCATAGTGTCCTGGTCTGGTTTTGGTATCAGGATATTGCTGGTCTCATAAAATGAGTTCAGAAGTGTTCTCTTCTATTTTTTTGGAAGAGGTTGAGATGGATTGTTATTAATTCTTCTTTAGATGTTTGGTGGAATTCACCGGTGAAACCGTCTAATCCTACATTTTTCTTTGTTGGCAGGTTTTTGATTACACATTCACTCTCCATCCTGGTTATCAATTTATATCTTCTGTTTCTTCCTGATTCAGTCTTGGTAGGTTGTATGTGACTAGGAATCTATCAATTTCTTCTAGGTTGTCCGAGTTACTGGTGTGTAATTGGTAGTGGTCTCTTACGAGCCTTTGTATATCTGCTGTATCTACTCTAATGCTGCTTCTTTCATTTCTAATTGAGTCCTCTTTTTTTTCTTGATGAGTCTAGCTAAAGGTTTGCCAATTTTGTCTGTATATATATTAAAAAAAAACACAGTTCTTAGTTACATTGATCCTTTCTATTGTCTTTGCAGTCTTTATTTCATTATTTCCACTTTGTTCTTTATTTCTTTCCTTCTAACATTGGGCTTCATTTGTTCTTCCTTTTCTAGTTACTTGATGTGTAAAGTAAGGTTGTATATTTAAGATTTTTGTTTTCTGATGTAGGCACTTATTGCAATGAACTTTCCCATTAGAACTGCTTGTGCTGTTTCCCATAAAGTTTTGGTATGTTGTTTTTTCCATTTTCATTTGTCTCAAGGTATTATTTTTTTCTATCTCTCTTGATTCTTTGACTCATTGATTGTTCAGTAGCATGTTGTTTTTAACCACATATGTGTAAATTTTCCAGTTTTCTCCTTGTAATTAATCTCTAATGTCATACCATTGTGCCCCAGAAAGCATAATATAAGCATAATATGATTTCAAACTTAAATTGGTTAAGACTTGTTTTGTGGCTTAATATCTGGTTTATTTTGGAGAGTATTCCATGTGCACTTGAGAAGACTGGGTATTCTATTGCTTTTGGATAGAATGTTCTGTATATGTCTGTTAGGTCCATCTCATCTCAAGTGCTGTTTAAGTCCAGTGTTTTCTTATTGATTTTTTGTTGGGATGATCTACCTGTTGGTAAAAGCGGGGTATTGAAGTCCTCCGTAATTGTGTTGCTCTCTATTTCTCCCTTTAGATCTGTTAATATTTGCTTTATATATCTAGGTTCTCCTATACTGGGTACATAAATACTTATTATATCTTCTCATTAGATTGACCCCTCTTTTAATTATATAATTACCTTCGTCTCTCATTGCATTCTTTGTCTTGAGGTTTATTTTTTCTGATATAAGTATAGCTACCCAAGCTTTCTATTTGTTTACATTTGTATAGAGTATGTCTTTCTATCCCTTCACTTTCAGTCTGTGTAATTCCTTACATCTAAATTGAGTCTATTTTAGGCAGCATATGAGTCTTTTTTTTAATCCATTCAACCACTCTGTGTCTTTTTATTGGATAATTTAGTCCATTTCCATTTAAAGTGATTTTTGATAGGTAGGTACTACTTATTGCCATTTTGTTAATGATGTTCTGGCAGTTTTGTAGTTCTGTTCATTTGTTCTCTTACCTTATGATTTGATTATTTTCTTTACTGTTATGCTTAGATGCTTATGTGTGGTTACCATAAGGCCGACATAAAACAACATACTTATAAAAGTCTATTTTAAGTTGATAACAACTTAAGTTTGAATGCATTCTAAAGATCTACCTTTTAACCACCCACTCCCGAGATTTATATCATCGATGTCACGATTTACATCATCTTGCGTATCCCTTAACAAATTATTGTGGTTTTACTTATTTTTACTACTTTTGTCATCTAACCTTTATATTGTCTTTAAAGGAACTACTACCTTTACAACATTACTTTATTCCAAATTTTATCTTTCCCTTTACCCATAAGATTTATATTTTCATATGTTTTCCTGTTACTAATTAGTGCCCTTTAGAATCTGCTTAAAGAATTCTCTTTAATATTACTTTTTAAAGCCATTCTAGTGATGACTTCTTTTAGTTTTTGCTTGTCTAGAAATCTATTTATCTCTCCTTCAATTCTGAAGGACAACTTTGCCAAGTAGATTATTCTTGGTTGGCAGTGTTTTTCTTTCAGCACTTTGAATAAATCATGCCATTCCTTCCTGCCCACAAATTTTCTGCTGAAAAAAAAATTGCTTTTCTCTTGCTGTATTTAAGATTATCTCTTTAACTTTTGATTATAATGTTTCTTGGTATGGGTCTCTTTGCTTTCTTTCTTTCTTTCTTTCTTTTAACTCTGCAGACCTTCTGGATCTGGATGTCCATTTCCTTCTTCACATTAGAGGAGTCTTTAACTATTATTTCTTTAAATAAGTTTTCTGCCCCTTTCTGACACTGTTCTCCTTCTGGGACCCCTATAATGCAAATGGTGTGTTTGATGGTGTCCCATTAGTCCCTTAAGCTACCTTCACTTTTTTTTTTTCCTGCTTTGATTGGGAAAAGTAAAAAGTATGACAATAAAAACACAAAGGGCTATGGGTAAAAAAAAAAATGAATATACTATTGCAATATATCTTTGTGTGTTAAGTGGTATAATTAAAAATAATTAAGATGAATATAAAAGATACAGTGGAAAAGACAAAAAGAATAATAAATATTAGAAAAAGGTAGGATAAAGGAAAAATAAGTGAAAAAGATGACACAAATAGAAAACAAATAGCAAAATGGCCAACCTAAACCAAACTATATCAGTAATTAGAGAAGTAATCAATTGTCAGCAACCCTTTAATCCACACAAACCCCCAAAACTAATTGTTACCAAATTTAATTAATGGTCTCTAGTCATAAATTATGATGTGTTTGTCCCAGCAAGTACTGAGTTATTTCAATGTGTAGAAGGAGAATATTGAAGTGGACAACATGACATAGTGATTCTATTCCCAGTCCTTACTTAAAGGAGGAAAAAAGCACTTGATATATCATTAGAAATTACTATTATCAAAATTCTTATATGTAAAATAAAAGATTAGCCTGAAATAGTTCTACTTTAAATATTTAAAAATTCTGAGGTCATGTAGTAAACTGACAAACACCATAAAGAAAGATTAGGCAACATTAAAAATAAATATTAGTTCTCTGTGACTACTCATGCTAAAAGTTAAAAGGAAGAAAAATGATCTAAAATTCTGTACATTACCAAATGTGTTGGATGATAATGTGTGAACAACTTTGCTCATTTAGAATTTGTTAAAAATTAAGGGGCACCTGGGTGGCTCAGTCAGTTAAGCTTCTGCCTTTGGCTCAGGTCATGATCCCAGGGTTTGGAATAGAGCCCCATATTGGGCTCCCTGCTCTGCAGGGGGCCTATTTCTCCCTCTTCCTCTGCCTGATGCTCCCCCTGCTTGTGCTCTCTCTCATTCTGTCAAATAAATAAATCTTTAAAAAATAAAATTTACACATGTAAATTCAGAACTAAATGTTTTTAAAAAAATTCACATAATACAGATGACTTTATTACTGAAATATGTTGACATATAACAGTATATGAATTTAAAGTGCACATTAATTTGATACATTTA
This sequence comes from Ursus maritimus, assembly GCF_017311325.1. Lineage (NCBI taxonomy): Eukaryota > Metazoa > Chordata > Mammalia > Carnivora > Ursidae > Ursus > Ursus maritimus. Next base: position 22,833,122 of record NW_024426230.1, on the reverse strand, counting down.
TAGATTGTTATGATTGTTACTGTAGAGATAATTAGCACCCCTATCAAGTTAAATAATTGTTCTTTTTAGTGGTAAGATCATTAAGATGTAGGGGCGCCTGGGTGGCTCAGCCTTTAAGCATTTGCCTTCAGCTCAGGTCATGATCCTAGGGTCCTGGGATCGAGCCCCACATCGGGTTCCCTGCTTGGCGGGAAGCCTGCTTCTCCCTCTCACACTCCCCTTGCTTGTGTTCCCTCTCTCGCTGTCTCTCTGTCAAATAAATAAATAAAATCTTAAAAAGAGAAGATTAAGATCTAATCTCATGGCAAGTTTGATAATATTGTTGTCTATATTCATTACAATGTGCATTAGATTTTTAGGACTTATTTACTATTTGTTGGAAGTTTGTACCCTTAAACAACATGTGTCCTGTCCTCTATTATAATCATTTTACTTTCTATTTTTATGAGTTGGCTTTTTTTAGATTCTACATGTAAGTGATATCCTCTAGTACTTGTCTTTTGCAGCCTTGTCTCAGCATAATATGCTCAAGGTCCGTTAATGTTGTCACAAATGGAAGGCCGTCCTCTTCTCTCATGACTGAATATTACACACATACAAACACACCATCTTCTTTATCCATGCATTCATATATGGAATTTACATTGGTTCCAGATCTTGCTCTTGTGAATAACGTTGCAATAAATGTGGGAGCAGGCTTGCTGGATCACGTGGCAGATTGATTTTTAATATTTTGAGGACCCTCCATACATTCCCACCAACAGTGTATAAGGGTTGCTTTTTGTCCACATCTTTGCCAACACTTATTTCTTGTCTTCTTGATTATAGCCATTCTAACAAAGCAGTGATAGCTCACTGTGGTTTTGATGTGCGTTTTCCTGATGCTTAGTGATGTTGAACAACTTTTCATGTACTTGTTGTCTATTTGGATGTCTTCTTTGTAATAATGTCTATTTAATTCCTCTGTCCATTTTTAAAATTAGATTGTGTTTTTTTATTAAAATGTATGAGTTCTTTACAGATGTGGGTATTAATTTCTTATCTGATACATGGTTTGCACAACTTTTCTCCCAGGTTACCTTTTTATTTTGTTAATTGTTTCCTTTGCTGTGCCGAAACTTTTATTTTTGCCTTTGTTGTTTGTGACTTTGATGTCCTATCCAGAAAAACATTGCCAATACCAAAGTCAAGGATTCTCTTCTCTACATTTTCTTCTGGAAGTTTTATGGTAAAAACTTGGTATCAAGTCTTACCTGATAAGTTTTTATTACATTTTGAGTTAATTTTTGTGGATGGTGTGATATAGGGCTCCAATTTAATTGTTCTTTATATTTATCCAGTTTTTTCACACCATTTGTTGAAGAGACTATCATCTCCCCATTGGGTATTCTTGGCTGTCGTGTTGAATATTAGTTGGCTATATATACAGTGTTGAATTCTGAGCTCTCTATTCTGTTCCATTGGTCTATGTATCTATTTTTTATGCCAATACCATACTCTTTTTATTAATATAGCTTTGTGGTATATTTTAAAATCAGGACATGTGCTACCTCTGGCTTTGTTCTTTTCCCCCAGGGTTGCTTTTGCTATTTGGGGTCTTTGGCAGTTCCATATAAATTTTAGGACTTTTCCCCTGTTTTTGTGAAGAGTGCCATTGGTATTTTTATAGGGATTGCATTGAATCTAGAGCTGGTTTTGAGTAGCCTGGACATTTTAACAATAATCTTCTGATCCATGAACACAGGATATCTTTTCATTTGTGTGTTCTTTATTTTAGCAAAGCTTGTATTTTTTATTGTACAGATCTTTCTCTTCCTTAAATTTAAGTCTAGATATTACTGTTTTTGATGCTATTGTGAATGGGATAGTTGTCTTTATTTCTTGTTCAGATGTTTTGTTATTAGTATATAGAAATGCAACTGATTTCTGTATATTGATTTTATAGATCCTACAACTTCCCTGAATTTGTGGATTAGTTCCAATAGTTTTTTTATTGAATCTGTGTGATTTTTTTATATACAAAGTCATATAATCTGCCAAGAGCAAAATTTTAGTTCTTTTTGATTTATATGTCTTTTATATCTTTGTCCTGCCTAATTGTTCTGTCTAGGACTTCCAGTACTATTTTGAATAAGAGTGGTGAGAGTAGGCACCCTTGTTTTTTTCTTGATCTTAGAGGAAAAGCTTTCAGTTTTTTCTGAGTATAATGTTAGCTGTGGGGTTGTTTTATATGGCCTTTATTATGTTGGGGTTATGTTCCTTCTAGACGTGATTGGTGTAGGGTTTTTATCATAAAAGGATGTTGCATTTTGTCAATTGCTTTTTCTACATCGATTCAGAAGACCATGTGATTTTTATCTTTGATTCTATGAAGGTGTTATATTACATTTACTGATTTATGTATGTAAAGCCAGCCTTGCAACCCAGGGATAAATCTCATTTTATCATGGTGTATATTCATTTTAATGTGTTCTTGAATTTGGTTTGCTAATATTTTGTTAGCTAATTTTTTTTTGGTTAATATTTTTGCATACATATTCATCAAGGGTATCGGTCTGTAGTTTTCTGTTGTATCTTTATCTGGCTTTGGTATCTAGTAATGCTGACCCTGTAAAATGAGTTTGAAGTGTTCCCTCCTCTTCTAAAGACACTGAAAGGCTTGTCATTAATTCTTCTTTAAATGTTTGGTAGAATTTGCATGTGAAACTATTTGGTCCAAGACTTTTCTTATTGGCAGGTTTTTGCTTAGTGATTCAATCTCTTTACCTGTTACTGGTATTCTCAGGTTTTTTATTCGTTCCTGATTTAGTCTTGGTAAGTTGTATGTTTCTAGAAATTTATACATTTCTTGTAGTTATCTAATTTGTTTACATATAACTGTTCATAGTAGTCTCTTGTGATCTTATGTATTTCTGTAGTATCAATTGTTTTGTCTTCTCTAATTTAGATTCTTATTTTGATTCTTATTCTGGCTAAAGTTTCATCAGTCTTATTTATCTTTTCGAAAAACCAGCTCTTAGTTTTGTTGATCCTATTTTTCTAGTTTCTATTTCATTCCTTCTGCTACCTTTGGACTTAATTTGTTCTTGTTTTTCTAGTTCCTTGAGGTATAAAGTTAGGTTATTTTTCTAATTTCTTAATACATATATTTATTACTGTAAACGTTCCTGTTAGAACTGCTTTTGCTGTTAGATGTGGGTTTGTTTTATATGGCCCTTATTATGTTGAGGTTATGTTCCTTCTAGATGCAATCTGTATCCTGTAAATTTTGACATGTATTTTCATTTTCATTTATTTCAGGGTATTTGTTTTCTTTTTGATCTCTATGACCTATTGGTCAAAGTGTGTTGTTTAGTTGCCATGTATTTGTAGATATTCCAGCTTTCCTCTTGTTGATTTCCAGTTTCATGTCATTAAGGTCAGGAAAGATACTTGGTGGTATTTCAATTTTCTTAAGTATGTTAAGGTTTGTTTTGTGTTCTCTCATATGATCTATTCTGGAGAATGTTCCATGGGCACTTGAGAAGGACATGTATTCTGCTCCTATGCTGCCATTAGATGAAATGTTCTACACATGTCTGTTAAGTTCATTTGTTCTAAAGTGTGGTTCAATTCCAACATTTTCTTGTTGATTTTCTGCCTGGATAATCTAGCCATTGCTGACAGTGGGCTATTAAAGTCCCCTACTATTATATTGTTTGCAATTTCACTGTTAATTTCTGTATTTGCTTAATATATTTGGGTGCTCTGATACTGGTTCCATATAGATTTATAATTGTTTTATCTTCTTGATGTATTGATTCCTTTATCATTATATAATGACATTTTTTTGGTCTCTTGTTAGTATTTTTGGCTTGAAATCAATTTTGTCTGCTATAAGTATGACTATCTCTGCTTTCTTTTGGTTTCCACTTGTATGGAATATCTTTTTCCATCCCTGCACTTTGAACATATTTGTGTCTTTAGAGCTGAAATAAGTCTCCTATAGACAGCATATAGTTTGATATAGTTTGTTTTTTGAGGGGAGGGGATCTTATTTTTTAATCCATCCAGCTGTTCTATGCCTTTTGATTGGTGAATTCAATCCATTTACATCTAGAGTGATAACTGATATCTAAGGGTGTTTTGTCGCCTTCTTGTGGTTGTTTCTGGTTGTTTGTATCTCCATTATTTCTTTTCCCTCTGTTTCTGCCTACCTCTGTAAATTGATGGTTTTCTATAAGAATACTTTGTTTCATGAATCTATGCTAGATTTTTGCTTTGCAGTTGCCATGAGGCTTACCCAAAGATCTCAGGGGAAAAAGTCTATTTTGTGCTGAGAGCAAGTTATCTTCTTTCACCAATAAAGTCTCTGCCCTTTTATTCCTCACCTTTATATTTTTGATGTCACAGTTTACCTCTTTTTATGCTGTGAATTCATTAACAAATTATAGTAGCTATAGTTATTTTAAAGTTCTTTCCCTTTAACCTTTATACTACAATTTAACACACCATTCTATTTTTTACTTTTACTGGAATGTTGTATACTTTCATGTCCCTGTTTAGCATCTTTTTTCCTTTAATTCCAATATAATTAATGTACCTTATATTAATTTCAGGTGTACAATATAGTGATTCAACAATTCTATACATTATTCGGTGCTCATCATGATAAGTGTACTCTTAATCCCCTTCACCCACTCCCCCCACCCACCTCCTCTCTGGTAACCATCGGTTGGTTTTCTCTATTTAAAAGTCTGTTTTTTTAGTTTGTGCCTTTTTTTTTCCTTCTTAAATTCCACACAGGAGTAAAATCATACAGTATTTTTCTGACTTATTTTCCTCAGCATTATATCCTCTAGATCCGTCCATGTCCTTGCAAAGGGCAAGACCTTATTTTTTTATGGCTCAATAATATTCCATCATATCTATCTATCTATGTGGATGTGTGTGTATCTAATCTCACCTCTATCCACTCATCTATGGACGGACATTTGTGTTCCTTCCATATCTTGCCTGATTAACATCTTTTCATTTCAGCTTGAAGAATTCCTTTCAGCATTTTTGCAAGGCAGGTCCAATAGTAGGGAACTCTGTCGGCTTTTGTCTAGGACAGCCTTTATTTCTCCTTTGTCCCTGAAGGATAACTTTGTCAGATATAGGATTCTTAGGTGGCAATTTTTATTTTTCAACACTTTGAATATGCCGTTCTACTCTCTCCTGGCCTATAGCATTTCTGCTGAGAAATCTGCTGATAGCCGAATGGGGGTTCCTTTGTAGATCACTTTCTTTCTTCCTCTGGCTGCCTTTATTTTCGATAGCTTTGTTGTAATAGATCTTGGAGAAGGCCTCTGTACATTGCAATCATAGCGTGTTGTATTAACTTTGTGGGCTTTATGTCCAGTTCCTTCCCAAGGTTCCGGAAGTGCTTGCTATTAAGTGAGCTCTCTGCTCTCGTCCCCCTCTCTTCTCCTTCTGGTACACTAATTATTCTTATATTTTCCTTCCTAATTGAATTTGATAGCTTTCATAGGGTTTCTTTGCTTTTTAAAAAGTCTGCTCTTTGAACTGAATTATTTCTATATTTCTATCCTTCAAGTCACTTAATCTTTCTTCTATCTGGTCTCCCCTGTTAACTTATGCTCCCAGTGTATTCATCTCAGTCATTGAATTCTACTGCTCCAGAATTATGTTAAAACGTTCTTTACCATTCTTTTTTTGTGTGTGTGAGTTTTTTTGGTAGCTGATTGAATTTTTCCATAAAAGCTATTTTGAATTCTTTATCAGATTGCAATAGTCCATGCCTTTGAGTTCATTTGCTACAGAATTTTCTTTTTTGTGATATTTCCTTGATTTTTCATGATGTTGAACTATTTGTAAAGAATTTATTTTGTTTCTTACAATTCAACAGGCTGACAATTAGAATCCTTTCTCTCATACAATAGAAGGTGGCTATAGCTTAAGTTTGTGGTTTCTCCTACTGGAAAAGCTAGCTCTAGATGTGGGAAAGATGCATCTGGGGCTTTGGGGGGTCCACACTGGCCCAGTAGGGGGATATTCAAGTGAAGCACTCCCAAATGTTCATGGTAGATCTCCTGCTGAAATTCTGAAGCAAGCATCAGGAAATATGTTCCTTCAGTACCCTTCGATAAGATTATCTGCCTCCTTCACTTTTCTTCCCCTCTCCTCTGCCACACACTGCCCCCCCAATGCCCCACCAGAGGTCTCTCCTCAGCAGTTCAGGTTCCTATAAAGAAATGGATCCCTTTATCTGTGACCCAAACAAACACCTTGGGCAACCGGGTGGTCACTTGTCACTTTTCCTTTCCTTCTCTGTTGGAGAGGTAGCCTGTGTTCCTGCCAAAAGCCCAGTGCTGACTTGGCAAGTTCCGTCTCCCCTGCCTCAAAACTTGTCTTCGTTCCTCTCTGATGGCATGCTGGATTCCCCTGGCAGGCAGGCAGGCTCAAGCTCCACAAATTCTCCATCTTCCATGGGAATCCATCCAGTTTTGTTTCCTCACCATTCCCCTTTTCCTGACTGTGTTCAATTGGGGTAGAGGAGGCTCACTAACTTCCTTGTCTCCACTGCCCCCACTGAGGTCTTGTCTGCCCACTTTTGGATGCACTGGTGGGTAAAAAATCCTGGGTGTTCTGTTAAAATGTGCAGAGGAGCTTAGGGTCAGTTACAGATGTCCAATTAATTGTAAATCTAGGGAGAGAGAAAAAAGGAATGGCTCGCACTACCATGATACTGACATCCAAAAGTGACTTCTGCCTGAATTTTCAGAGGCAATATTTTCTTCACTTTGTATAATGAAAAAAATGAGGAAATAAACTAAAATATTTTTTAATATAAAACAAAGGGACTTTGGAGGCAAGAGATGATAAGTTTGCTCAATAATACAAATGAGTCTCCCTGAGGTTTTCACACTTGATGGAAAAGTATGTGCCAGCAAAATCCTTCTCTAAAATCTTCCTTGTCTTAAATGATCAAAAAATGGATTTGTGTAAGATTCACCCAGAATAAAAAAAGATAAATTCAGAATGATAAGGAGACAAGTCATGAGAGATAGTCTCTGATAGCAAGGATAATAACACCTGGCTTCCGTAGCACAGAACAGAAGAGCAAGCAGTACCTCTCATCAATACAGCCCCGTGTTGTCCAAATGGATAAACTTAATTATTCCAAGACCACTTAGTGAACTTCCATAGTCGAAACTGATGTTTTTTAAATTAATACCCCTACGGATTTCCCTCTTTGCTGCCAAGTCAGGTGGCCTGAACAGATTATAGGGAAAAAAGAAATGCTGTTTTCAAACCTAACATCTCTATGCTGAGCATAGACAAGCTAATAGAGATTGAGGGCTGTTTTGGGGTTTTGTGTTTGTTTTAACTTGTAAAAGTAGTAGTGAAATTAAATAATTGGGGAATGAAAAAAATGCTTAAAGTGTAAGAATTATTAAGTTTAAAATTCACCACCGCTATTTTCATGGGATATTTTCTGTACCTATTTGTGTTTCCCTGATATTTGTCATTTTTCAATAATGGAATATTCTGGAAACTAGTACGGAGTTAAAGAAGCATGATATTCACCACTTACCTACTCATAATTATTCAGGCACTTTGATTTTGTTTTAAAATATTGCTTTTTAAAATGTTAATAGCTGATATATGTCTGTATATTAGTGAATTTCTTGAAAAATTTATATATTTTGCTTCTTTAAAATCTCAACTTACTGTAATGAATTTAATGGAGGGTTTTAATGATTATGGCATTTTCTTAAATAAAAAGTAGATGACAGTCATTTTTGCACAAAACTTATTTCATGTTTCAACCATAAACTGGTATGTTCTGGAAAAGTCTGGTGAGTTAATTCAGGGGTGTTAAGAAATACTCTTGTTACTTTCAAGTAAATTATGGATTATTGGTGGCCTAGAATGAGATCCTTTGCAATAACATGTATTGATGGCTTGATTATTTTTAGTTCAGTCATGGAAAAGTGCCTGAAACATTTGGAGGCTATTGTCTAGGCAATTCAGAAAGCTGGCTTAAAGGCAAAAAGAATTGTTGGTTTGTATTTCCTAAGGTGTATATGCAATTATTAGGATACTGTATGTGGAATGTAATGAATACTTTTTCTGAGATATTGCTGAGGTCTTTAGCATGGAGTGCTCAAAAACAAAGACATCTCTTTAGTGAATTATTAGAAAATGTGTACTTCACTATCCTTTTTATCAGTAGGAAACAGATTCAAGGAGAAGACTGATAGATCTGAGAGGAAAAGAATGCTATTATTTGTGCAATTTGTGGGGCTATAACAAGAGAATAGTTTTGCTATCCAAACACCAGTCCTCTTCTGGAAATAATAAAAACTTTTGCTCACTTTACCTGTGGTATAGAGGATGCTTTGTTCTCTATAACCAGCCCAACAATAGACTGATATAAAAGCTGAGAAAATATGACCAAAATTAACTTTATACTGTCATCTTAATCTTAAGATTAGGATATAAAATATACCTTTTCAAGTGCTGGAGTCTGTAGTCATTAGAAGTGAGCAACAGATTGGTATCATACTTCCTGATGGCCAAAACAAAGCAGAAAGTGATTACAGTGTCCAAGAAATAAAATGACACAGTTCATAACTACTGCTGAAATTGAAAACTGAAAGAAAGTAGTCAATAAGTGGTGTCACCAACATCCCTATGACAAATATGGTTTTAAGTTTCAATTGAGTAATTCTTGTAGGGACTCAAAATGTGAGCCAAATACAAAACAAATCAGTGAGTAAAATTCTACAAGGCAAGAAAACAGTGTTACCTAATCAGGCAGCTTTCTGATTATCTAGTTTGGTCTAAAGATAGAATCCAACAAAACGCATATCCCTTAGTTTTCTGTAGTTCAGTCACATAAGGTCCTTGTTAGCTTTGCAGATCCCAGTACTTTATTTAAAGGTATTCTATGGACCACAGATCACCTTGAACACGGCATTAAGCAGTCTCTCATGAATATTGTATGAGTGAAGATTATATTCAGCTGAAGTGTGGAACACCTAACATCATGCGCTTAGACAAGGGGCACTACTCGTGTCACAGAGTGTGAGGCACACAGGAAGAGGCAGTTCCTCGGCATCGTCAAGGACCCAGGCATTCTATCTTCTTGCCGTGCAGTCTTTAGCATGTGGCTTTTGTCCATTCAGTCACAAAATTTTCCTGTACCTTCAATGCATCATATTTAAGCAGGAAGAAAAGGGAAACACAAAGGAGTGAAGGAAGATGCAGTCTTATTCTGTCCTTTGGGAGAAAAAAAATTTCCAAGAGTCCCGCCTTGTTATATCTTTTATTTCCGTCATTTGAACTAAGTCACATGGCTACTGCTAGAAGCAAGAAAGTCTGAGATGGGTGGGCATTTATAGAAAAGGTGGGATTCTCTTAATAAGAGGAAAGAATGCGTTTGCTGGCAACCAGCTGTGCCCGTCATATATATCATTTCTTGCAATCAAGGTTTGAAAAAAAATGGTCATCAGAAAGATCAAGGCTATATTTTACGTCAAGAATATGAAGTGCAGTTGTGCTATGTTGCCGGGGAAGGGCACCCATGTGTTTGATGTGCAATTGAACAGAGAAAAGTGCTGACATCCTTTCATGGAAGTCAATAAGCCTCACCGGGATAGAGGCTCAATAGGTGGTCAACCCTCCGGGGTCCAGGTTGGTACTAAGGAAATACTTGAGTATGGAACAGTAGCTTGTCTCAGAAAATAACCATGGTCCCATTTAGCACATTTAAAAAACAAGTGTGTGAAGATATTCAGTAAATGATCAATTCATTCAGCGAATATGTTTGTGTGTCTTTTATACACAAGGCCCACACCAGGTATTATGGATGACACGAAGAGGGAACAGGCAGGGGCTTCATATACAGTACTGTTTGCTAGGAGAGATTCAGCTGTACAAGTAGCTATTAACATTTACCTAACATGACAACATAAAATATACCAGCACATATATTAGGAAAGGCCTGACGCAATTCCATGAGATTTGTATTTATTTCCTGGTGATGGAGATGGTGACATAGGTCGATGGGTGTGAGAGTTTATAGAGACTTTGGAGCCCAAAATCTTGGTTCAGTTCTCTCTAGATCGGCCACTCCAAACTGTATGATCTTACAGAGGGATTATAGTCAGCCTCACAGGGTCTATTTTTATTTATATGTATAAAAAGGTCAGCTCTATCTTTACCACCTACCTCATTATGATTCTGGTTTTCAAAAAGTACAGATAAAAAAATCTTAATTTGGTACTATGTGTTTGCAAAGAAATAGTCTTAAAGATAGCAATACCTACCACCTTATTTTTCCTCTGGGTTGTTTTGTACTTTTATCATCTAAAACCTTTAATCTTAATTAAAGGTGAAATATTTCCTGTTGCTCCATGAAACTCAGGAAATTTTGAACATTTTAGGGGAAAAATAACACGAAGATATAAAATATAACATCAATAACATATTCTTATGCATATTTAAGTTTGCAGTTAAGTTTGAATAGACCCTCCAACAGTGTAAGAGGGTTCCCCTTTCTTTGTATCCTCGCCAACATTTGTTATTTCCTGACTTGTTAATTTTAGTCATTCTGACTGGTGCGAAGTGGTATCTCATTGTGGTTTTGATTTGTTTGTTGTTTCCCCCGATGCCGAGTGATGTTGAGCATTTTTTCCTGTCTCTGTTGCCCATCTGTGTCTTCCTTGGTGAAAGGAGTGGTAATGTCTTCTGCCCATTTCTTGACTGGATTATTTGGGTTTTTTGTGTGTTGAGTTTGATAAGTTCTTTATAGATCTTAGACACTAGCCCTTTATTTGCAAATATCTTCTCCCATTCTGTAGGTTGTCTTTTGTTTTTGTCAACTGTTCCCTTTGCTGTGCAAAAGCTTCTTATCTTGATGAAATCCCAATAGTTCATTTTTGCTTTTGTTTCCCTTGCCTTTGGAGACATGTGTAGCAAGAAGTTGCTGTGACTGAAGTTGACGAGGTTGCTGCCTGTGTTCTCCTCTAGGATTTTGATGCATTCCTGTCTCACATTTAGGTCTTTCATCCATTTTGTGTATGGTGTAAGAAAATGGTCCCGTTTCATTCTTCTACATGTGGCTGCCCAATTTTCCCAGCACCATTTGTCGAAGAGACCGTCTTTTTTCCATTGGGTATTCTTTCCTACTTTTTCAAAGATTAGTTGACCACAGAGTTGAGAGTCCTTTTCTGGGCTCTCTATTCTGTTCCATTGATCTATGTGTCTGTTTTTGTGCCAGTACCATACTGTCTTAATGACTACAGCTTTGTAATAGAGCCTAATTTGTTGGTATATAGTTGTTTATAATATGTTCTTCAAATTGTATTTCCTTGGTGTTGGTGATGATCTCTCCTCTTTCATTCAAGATTTTATTAATTTGGGTCCTTTCTCTTTTCTAAGTCTGGCCAGGGGTTTATCAATTTTATTATTTCTTTTCAAAGAACCAGCTCCTAGTTTTGTTGATCTGTTCTTTTGGATTCTATTTCATTGACTTCTGCTTTAATTTTATTATTCTCTTCTTCTGCTGGGTTTAGGCTTTATTTGCTGTTCTTTCTCCAGCCCTTGTAGGTGTAAGGTTAGCTTGTGTATTTGAGACTTCTTGTTTCTTGAGAAAGGCCTGTATTGCTATATACTTCCCTCTTATGACTGCCTTTGCTGCATCCCAAAGGCTCTGAACTGTTGTTTCATTTTCATTTGCTTCCATGAATTTTTTAAAATTCTTCCTTTAGTAGGATGCTCTTTAGCTTCCATGCATTCGTGTTCCTTGCAAATTTTCCCTTGTGATTTAGTTCAAGTTTTAAGGCACTGTGGTCTGAGAATATGCAGGGAATAATCCTGGTCTTTTGGAACTGGTTGAGACCTGATTTGTGACCCCGTATGTGATCTATTCTGGAGAATGTTTTGTGTGCCCTGAAGAAGAAATGCTCTGAATATATCTGTGAAGTCCATCTGGTCCAGTAGACTCTCCTTTCTTAATTCAACGTTACTATTTGTGTTGGCTACAGTGTGGCATGTTGAACAATAAGTGAACTCAAAAGCCTTACTGGTCATTCTTCTCTGATATTCAGCTTCAAGATATCCTTGATGATCTGTGGAAACCTTTCAGTATGAATTTAAGTATGTTGAATATTTCTTTACAACGAGCTGAGTTAAATGCAACAACCCTTGTACTTGAATTAGTTTGGACTAGAAGCCCCTTAAAATAGTCTCGTGAATTCCATACTTACTTTTGAGAAAGCTGATGACTTCAGTAGGCTATGGTAAATATGTTAATTCCTAAATAAAGTCTTTTGTTATTTTGTATATCACAATCAAGTCTATACAATCAGATGTAGCTAATATTTTCCAGTGAAGAGTTAGTTCTTGGAGTAGTTATATGCGACTATGCCTGGGAATGTAAATCTATTTGCAACAAAAATTCATCAATTACGAACAGCTAACTAACTCATCTCTTAAATTCCCCAAATAGGTTTTATAAAGGAAAACAAAAATTAGGAAAATGTAATTTTCAATGAAAGCTATCCTTTCTTTTAAACAAAGTTTATTTTTTTATTTTAGAGAGAGTAAGCCGGGGGAGGGTCAGGGGAGCAGAATGCCCCACTGAGCACAGAGCTGGACACAGGGCTTGATCTCATGACCCTGAGTCAGATGCTTAACCAACTGAGCCACCCAGACACCCCAATTAAAGTTATTCTTTGAATACCCTAGATGAGAGGTGACTTGAGTATTATCTACTGAAGTATCAATATTTACTAGCTGTGATGAAATTGATCAAGTTCAGGTTTTGTGACAATATTACACCCATAAAGAATTTAAAAAATTAAATCATTGAAAACAACCAATATATTAGTATTGCTTTCAGGGACACTTGCCATTAATACCAGAACAATTGTCGTAGCCCACTTGCTAGAGTCCTGTGTAACAAGGACATGTAGTTCCACTAGGTACTCAAGTTTGTCAAACGATGGTTCAGGGGTAAAGAAACGTTTTTCCTTCATACAATAAATGTTTTTAGCAGTTACCATGTTCCGGGTATGGTGCTAGACTCTGTTTTCACTGGAATTGGTTAATAGTCATAACCAGAGGAAATATTAAATTTCTCCTGTAAACTTCCAAAGCATGGGCAGTTAGTTGATAGTTTTTGTTGTTTCACTTTTACTGGGACAGAAATTTTAAATATTTATTCTATTATTGATTCTATGATATTTTTACAAAATCTCATTTCTGGATTTGACAAGAGGTTTCTCTATGAAGCTATGATGTGTGGTTGTTATAATTCTGAAAAATGAATGTTGGTCCCATCCACATCTAACAGTTCTAAACTAGGCCAATGTGCTTTTTTCCTTTGACATTTTATGTAATTAAATGTTTTGCCTTGGGGTTGGCTGAATGTTAGAGGTTGAAGTGGGAAAGAGTTATGGGGAAATTTTTTAAAAAGTGTAAATATGCAGTTTTGATATTTAAAGCAGAATTTCCAGTAAGAAACTCATCTTGAAATGGAGATTAGTGGAGAAAGGATTTCCTAAATTCTTTTAGCTTTCATTTAATAGATCATGAAGACTAAAAAGTATAATTTGAATTCCTCAAGGTGTTGAAAAGATATCTCTTCACAAAAACTAAATTTTCTGCATTACAGAAGGAAATAATGCAGAGGGTACAAAAAAACCTAATACTTGATCCTCTAGTTTCTAATGGGTTGTAGAGAGGACACAAGTAAGAAAAGAGGAAGGACAGCCAATGGGTAGGATAGCAGCCTCTCGGGGATCTGAGACTTGGGGGATACCTTAGAAATACCTGATTATCCACATCTGTATAGAAATAGACAATGACAACATTCTACTTGTGGTATATTTTACTTTAGGGGATGCCTCATTCATTGGGCTATTGCCAGGATAGCATGCAATGATAGTAATTCGGGTTCCTTTGGATAGGTGTTGGCTATTTGTCTTTGGGGCCTGTGCACCATAGGTAAGGAAGCCACAGGTCTCAATATGCCCCACTGTGGAGACCCTGAATATCTGAGAGGACTGGTAGCCTAGGTAGAGGCGGGTCAGGAGCTTGAGCTTGTAAGAAATGGCTGGAGGCATGGACTTCAGTGGTGAAAACTAACCCATCTGTAGACAACAGTCAGGTGGAATCAGTTGTATGTCAGAATTCACACAGTTATTCATCAGCACCCACCAGTCCAGCTACTAATTCAAAATAGAGATGAGAGAAAACACAAAAGGCACTAAATGGATCCAAGGACTCCCTTTCCTAAGCAGTGAGACTCCATACTAAGCAGTGAGACTCCATACAACAAAGTTCTACTCCAAATACTCAGGTCAGTCTTGGAGAAGTGAGAGGAAAGGACTCAGAAATCTAAAAGATTTCTACTAGAGGGGCACCTGGGTGGCTCAGTCGTTAAGTGTCTGCCTTTGGCTCAGGTCATGATCCCGGCGTTCTGGGATCGAGCCCCCCATCAGGAAGCCTGCTTCTCCCACTTCCCCTGCTAGTGTCCTCTCTCTGTCAAATAAATAAAATCTTTAAAAAAAAATGAAAGATTTCTACTAGAGAAACCTAATTAATATTGCCATTTAGGCCTATATCTTCGTCCTTTCTGTCCCAATCCTAAAGGTTAAAGAAAGACTCGTACAATAGTTTAGAAGCAATAGAGAATCAGACAATTAGAGAAAATTTCTAACCTCTTAATAAGCATTTATAAAAGTCTCTATGAAAAAGATGTAATTATCAAGACTTTATATATGAGTTCCAGAGACTCAGATACTACTTAAAATTTTATTTGCTTCAAAGAATTGTAAAATTCACTAAGTAAAATTGCTTTTGAAAAGGAACTGAAGGTGCATTTCACAATGCCTAATATTTGGTACTGATCTGGGGCCTATAGAGTGGGGAGTTGGAAATAATCACATTTTTCTTGTCAGCAGTTGACGTTGTATGAGGTTGCCAAAATGAGTCAGGGAAGAAACTAAACTGATTATTGTTAAATCCTAAAGAACTATTGCATACAACTATAGGAACTCAAAAGGAACAGACGACTAAAAGTAATAGAGACATGAGTTGATAAAATGAATACCTAATTTTCTCTTTGGTATTCCATTGAAAACCAAAAATAACTATTTTCTTCCAACTTTAATTTCCCATATCAATGTTTTACTCACTAAGCCATAAGCTCAGGGAAATCTGTCCATCAGTTTTTCAACTGTGGGGGAGAAATGAAAAATCTGTATATGTTTGCTTACCTAGGACAAGATAGGGGAGGTATTGCTTCAAAGGAGAGTTTGCATATTTCTAAAATAACATTGACCACTACATCTGAAACTAATGACGTACTATATGTTGGCTAATTGAATTAAAAATAAATAATGCTTATATAAATCTGTATATAGTACATATAAAAATCATTATGCAACCATTCCTTACACTGAGTAGATTTTTAATAAGTGATAAAGTTACTTAACTCTCAGTCATGTAAATTTTATGGTATTTAATATTTAGATAACACAGAATTCCAACTAGAGAATAAGTAGTCTAAATTTTCTTACATAAGCATCAGTAATCTATGTCTTACTACAGGATTTTCAAGGTTATCATTTTCTACATAAGGAGGCTTAAAAACAATGAGAATGAAGACTTAAACTCCCAAAAGAGGTGGCTTGTGGTGACCTACCATGGGTGTAAAATCCACTCTATAAATATCCGGCATTTAATTTATTCTGTAGAAGTGAGAGTGCATTTTTCTCCTGCCTGTTGTGTTTCTTGAGCCGTTTGTATTATTTAAAGACAAGAAGAGAAGATTAGGGCTTTTCGTTTATGGGTTTTTTGGTTTTTTTTTTTTTTTTTAGATTCAACACTGGTATATATACCTTATCAATAATAAAAGTATTTAATACTTACTGTAAGTTCATTCCACTTACAATATTTCAAGCCTTTTGCTTTTTCATGCATGAAACCGGCTTATGTAGGAGGTGAATCAGTGCAATTGATATCCTGAATGCCTCAAGGTTCTAGAAATAACAGCTGCAACAAGAGAAAAAAAAAAGGTAGATAGGAAAAGGAGCTTCCGTTCATATTTTGTGACAGGCACATCTCTGTTAGCTTATAAGGCCTAAAATGAATAACTACTGCAAAGAGATTTGGACTGATGAATCTAAAATTTGAGAGTACTTGACATGCCTGGGAAGGCAGCCATGTGAAAGATTAAAATAGCCTGCTCTGATTTCGGCTCCATTGAAGAGTAGCAGAATCAGTCATGGAGGGTGATTCAGAGGCATATTTATTTCACTGTGATATTATTGTCACACAGGAGCCATTTATTTGCTAATAAAATTATTCCTAAGGTTTATAATTTCACGCTTGTAATACTTGCTCTCTGATTTTTTTTTATCATCTGTCTGTAAATATGAAGCCTAATTTAGATACATCTTACAACTGGTTAACATGTGGATAGCATGGAGAGAAGAGGTTCTGTTTCACCCAATGTGTATTGGGGAATTTTTTGAATTTTTCTTAGTTTGGCATTCACTTCCTATAAGTTGGTTTTACCCCGTCACTCAAAAATGTGAGATTGGGGTTTACTGACTTTTTAATCCCGGAAGAGCTTACTGTCTGCCATTGACAATGTGATTTTTTAAACAAAGGTCCACCTTCAGTTCCCCTGGAGTTGACTCCCAATAGCTGTGGGTTTACAAGACTGCAGGATGGTATAGTCAGTGGTTAACCCTTCATTTCCAGGTGAGAAGAGTTCTGCTGGAATCTCAGCTCAACAGCTGTGTGACCCAAGGTGGGTATTTTTTTCTGATCTTAGAGAAATAAACATACTTCACATGTTTAAAAATAAACTATAGAATTATGGTGAGGATTTAAATGAGATCATGAACATCAAGAATTTAGCCAAATACATAGCAATGAAATATTAAAACTTAATGGTTATTTTTTCTAAATTTAAGACATTTAGACAGACAAGCATGCAGGTGACAGAAAAGGGCCAGAATAATGTATTTACGATTCAAGGACTACCTCAAAAACCAAGTAGCAACTTTTCCCAACAGGGTCTTAATAGTGTTCTATGAGACTAAGAATGGCCTTCCAGGCAAAATTTTTAGCCAGAGTCCAAATGTTCACAAAGGAAGAGAAATCATTAGCAAACCCAAAGACATTGCCATGTACAGGAAATGGGATACTCTCCAGGTGGAGCATGGTACAACAACACAGTGGGCGTGTGGCTTGACTTTTAAAAGTAGAAAATAATTCATAAATATTGGTAGTTTTTTTTAATGTCATTGCTTACATATCACCTATTTTAGGTAGTTTTTTTTAATGTCATTGCTTACATATCACCTATTTTAGGCATTTAATGTCTGACAATATTTGAATTCCTGTAGCATACTAGAGAAGTAAAAATTGAAAATTATCCTAACTAGTCACATTGGCAAAGGCGAGGCTGTAGGAAGCAGCCACTCCCACACCTGCTGGTGAGAAATCAACTGTATACAATCTTTATTTTTTTTTATCCAGCAACCCATTTCTAGATACGCCCAACACGGTCTGGCTGGCTGGCTCAGTCCATAGAGCATGCAACCCTTGATCTCAGGGTCATGAGTTCAAGCCACACAAAGGGCATAGAGATTACATACCTACATAAAACCGGAGCTTTCCTTTAAAAAAAGATATGCCAAATAGTACAAAAACATAAGCACAATTATTCATGACAACGTTGTTTGGAAATTGTGATTTCCTGTATGACTTTATGTGGGTAGTGGTTGAGAAAACTACATTCACACAGGGCAGTACTGCATTTCTTAAAAACAAAAAGCCAAAAAAACACCCGAAGTGTCTGTAAACCGATATAGAATGATGTCTAGGATAAACAGGTGAAAAAGCAAAGTAAGTGAGAGTGTCTTTAGTATGCTATCTTTTGTGAGAAATTGTGAGAAATAAGAGGAAATAGGAAAATATATAGATATCTGCACATTTTTGTGCCAAGACATGCATGAGGAAAAAACTGGAGGCTAGAAAGATCGGTGACTTCCAGGCAGAGAACAAAGTGAAAAAGAAGAAATGTGGGGGTGGGGGGTGGAGACACTTCTCTAAACCTACTTTGGCGAAGTTGTGACTTTGGAACCCTGCTCATGTTTCACACACTAGATTGGGTAAAAGCTGTAAAAACACAAAAAGGAATGAACTATGTTTCACATGACTCTTCATTCAAGGGGGGAGAAAAAGAAATTAACTTTTGTATATAATAGTTATGGACAATAACAAATATGGAACTCTGGTTCGTAGCTGATTGCTCAGTGATTTAGGTTAGCAGTTCTCAAACTAATTTCTGTGTACTCTAGGATTAAGCAAGTTAGTACAAATGTCTGAACTTACTCTCAAAAGGTGCTGAATAAAAATTATAAGTGCGTATGTGTCGGAAGGGCAAATACAAATTAGAAATAAGAGGATTAATTCTCCTCGTTGGAAACAAGTGACTTTCCTCCTCCTTTGTCTTGGAGTAGGAACTTTAGACAACTTCTAAGTGTATTCTCCGTTTCTTTGAAAGGTATGTCGGTATGTGAAACTTTTTAGAAGCTAAGTAAGCCTCTTGTCAGCTCTAAGACCCAGCAATATTCTTTCTTAAAGACCTGGGGACCATCTCTGAAATGGAATCATCTAGGGAAAGAGATCTCCCATTTTCTGTGGAAGGGTAGGAATCTAACTTGAGTGGGTCCCTTGCTCCAGGCTGCAGACGCACTGTCCCTGCTTGGCCATATAGAAGGGTGATATTTCTTCCTTAGGAGATTGCCTGTGGAGAGCATCACATTCTAGATTAAAGCTTATTCAATAAACTTTCTTTCTCTTGTACCTTTGTGGAGAGGTTTTCTGGGTTGAGAGATTTTGTAATTATCTTTCCTCAACAGCAGAGGAACAGGGAGAGGAGAGAAGCAAAAGCAAATGTGGTAAAGTGTTAACATATGAGGAATTTGGATAAAGATTATAGGGAAATCTCTATTTTTCACCTCTTCATTATGTCTGAAATTATGTCAAAATAAAAGAAAAAAATGGAATAAATAGGGCAGGGGTACAGGGAAAGTACTGAGCATGAAACTCACCAGCCTCAGCTTGGTTTTATTCAGGAAACCTGGGGCCTTCACACTTCTT
Source organism: Ursus maritimus (assembly GCF_017311325.1). Taxonomy (NCBI): domain Eukaryota; kingdom Metazoa; phylum Chordata; class Mammalia; order Carnivora; family Ursidae; genus Ursus; species Ursus maritimus. The sequence goes on along the minus strand of NW_024426230.1, from coordinate 22,813,943 downwards.
TTGGAGTTTTGTTCCACTTGTCCCACGAAAGAGCTCAAGCTCGGTCTGTAACAAATTTATCCACCTTGTCAGTTTATTGCTCAAGATCAATAGAACTTTTCAGAACTATAAAACTCTTATCTCCTATCAGACATTTTAATCCATGACAAAGATGTAATTAAATTTCCAAAAATGAGAATGTATTATATTTCATTTAGAAATACATTATCTAGCAAAGTCAGCAAATCTGTTATTAAGTCACCCTTAATGTAATAAACAAAATTATCAACTGTGAATTTAGAGAAGCTCTTAATAGTTTAAACTTTGGATGTTAAAAACAACTATTGGGATTCAATGGAAGAGGAAAAGCTTGCAGAAGCTACGTAGTCTAGAAATATCTAAGAAAAAGATACATCATGAATACATAAAATAGATATAGAGACTTGTTTACGTTATTTACTGCCATAAAATATACACAAATATTTTATCCATTTTAAAAATGTATCAAAACTTAGGTAAACGCACACAGACCCTGACGTGGCACCATTCACAGCCAAGAGAAATGTAAACGTAAAGATGAGGATTAAATCATAACTGCACAGAATTACCTGCTGTATGCACCATACTCCTGGAATCATTTGTGGGGCGCTCAAGTATTACAAGGATCCACTTAAAATGCTGTGTGACACTAATTATCTCTGCATGAGCAGTTTGTCTCTTCAATAAATTGTAGCGAAAAGTGATCTCTCATGGTTCTTGTGTATTTCTCACTGTCTTTAGTGCAACACCGTAAACCTTGAATAACACCAGGAGAACCATACGAAGTGCCACGAGTGGTGCTGGAAGTGCTCCCAAGAAGCACAGGAAAGTCATGATATTACAAGGAAAAGTCGAGTGGCCGGCTATGTACCGTAGATTGAGGTCTGCAGCTGCAGCTGCCTGCCATTTCAAGATAAATGAATTCAAGGTAAGGACCATTGTTAGAAAAATAAAAAAAATAAAAAGGAAATCATGAAGTCATTGCTGCAGCTGTGCCAGCAGGAGCAAAAACTTTGCACTTTTTACAAAACACCTTTTTATCTTGTATCAAAAATATAGCTTTTATGTGGGAGCAGGATTGCTACAAGAAAGGCATACCTATAGACACTAACATGATTCAAGAAAGAGTGAAGTCATCATATGACAATTTAAAGCAAAAGGAAAGTGAAGGATCTAAAGCTGGAGAATTTAATGCCAGCAAAGAGTGGTTTGATTTCAGAAAAAGGTTTGACTTAAAAAATGTCAAGATAACAGGAGAAGCAGCTTGTCAACCAAGAGAGACAGCAAAGTTTCTAGACACCATTAAGAAATTATTGAGGAGAAAGGATCTCTGCCTGAACAGGTTTTTATTGCAGATGAAAAGTTACGTTGGACTCAAGGGGTTCTGGGTAGCCAGCGGCATTGTCCAATATCAAAAGAACTTTAAAAGGCTGTCCCTTACTGTAAGATACTTCCTGTCTTCGGGGACAAGGCACCCATCGAACCAATCCAGAAAAAGGATTCTTGTTGTCCAGGCCTCCTTGTTGTCCAACCCAAAGACTGGCAGCTGGTATTTATCCTTTCCCTTTAAAGCTCAGGGGTTAGTGGCCTTATACACGTAAGGGCAGTCCTGATCATAAACCCAAATGCATTTGCACAAAGCAGAGTTCGCTTATCCATCCCTGCCTTAGACCCTAGTGCTCTCTTCTTTTCCTTACTAGTCTATGTCCTCTGTGACTCCCCTCCCCCCCCCCCAGAATAGGAAGTTACTGAAGCGGTTTACTTGCCCCCAAGCACAACATCTCTAATTCAGTCTCTAGGTCAGGGGGTCATGAGGACTTTTGAAGCCCGTTACACATGGTACTCTATGGAAAAGATCATAAATGGTATGGAAGAGAACCCTGATAGAACATCATGAAAACCTGGGAGGATTACACCACTGAAGAGGTCATTGTCGCTATAGAAAAAGCCATGAAAACTGTGGAGCCTACTGGAGGAAACTTCACAGGATTTATGACAGAGCCAATCAAGGAAATCATAAGAGACTGTGGATACTGTTTAAAAAAAAAAAAAAAAAGTGTGGGGGGGTGAAGAGTTTCAATCTACGGATCTTGAAGATATTCAAGAGCTAATTAACAGAAGATGCCTGGATGGAAGGCAGTGCTCCTGAGCCCAGTGCCAGACAACAAATTGCGTCTTCAATTAAAAATCTAATAAGTGTATGGCAAGAACTGTATGAGACATCATCACGTAGAAAGTCCTGTGCAAGACTTGAAGTGGCCAGCCAAGCCTTAGAGGCATATGGTGAGTGATTTAATATGAAATAATGTGTTTTCTTATGGCTTGATGACTTTGAAGAATTATATTACCATATGGGATGCCTCTGTCTCTCCCCCAGTTAGAGAAACTGCATCAGCTATCATCACAGGTAAGGGGTTTTTCAAAAAACAAATTAACATTGTTTTTTCCTATACAGTAGTATGAACATGGCTGTAAGACTGTATGCCATAAAATTTTTATAATAATTCATTTATGGTACAAGGTAGGCTACCATGAAGCAATCATATCAATTACATTAAGCTATCGTAAAGCATTAAAGCAGCAGCAGCAATATTATCAGTGCATGAATCATTATACCTGTTGTACGTATCAGTTTCTTTTTCACATTATCTTTCCATTTTTGATGTTTCGTGTTAGTAGTACGTAACATCTACAGTGTTTTGTATCCTATAAGACAGTATTGATGCAGGTACAGACAGATGACTCATCTTGTAAATAAATGACATAAACTTACAGTATCGATAAATATAATATAGAACTGTAAATGCATTTTCTTTATGGTTTTAATAGCATTTTCTTTTGACGGCAGTATATGATACATATGTTTTAATCAATTGTTTGTGTCAGCAAGGCTTCCAGTCAACAGCAGGCTATTAGTAATTATTTTGAGGGGAGTCAAAAAGTTATATGTGGATTTTTGACTGTGTAGGAGTCAGTGCCCCTAAGACTGCATTGTTCAAGGGTCAGTTGTATGCACAGATATCTATATCTACCAGGAAGTCTCAGCATTCTAGGGTTCTATGCCCACTGTTATTATGGGGTGGATAATCTCTTAAATGATGTGTATTCCTCACCAGCAATAATAGCGTTAAATATTACCTTTTTAAAACTAGTTAATCTCGATTCAAACCATCTTTACCTACTAAAATTATAGGAACAGCAAATTGTTAAGCATCAAAAAATACAAAAAGTACAACTTCTATTAACTTCCTTTTCTTGTACTCCTATTATCCTTTTGCCAAATCGTTCTGTACTATAACACTACCTTCATTAACCACCTTGCCAAAAAGAATTCATCAAAGTATACAAAAGATCATGTTATAAATAGTAACCAACATGTTATGAGAACTTGCTACATGCCCTGTACAATGTCATGGTTATACATTTACTTTGTTTCTCACGACAACCCTGAGAGTCTTCTCTCCAGTTTGCAGACGAGCTCACTGAAGTCTGGCAGGTTTAAGTAACTTTTCCAAGGATGCAAAGCTAGTAAATAGATGGTTCAGTTTAAATCTAGGACTGTCTTATTCCACAGCCTGGGAAACTTACCGATAATGGTATTTCTCAAACTGGATAATTATTTGAATGTCTATTTCCTCAATATTCCCAAGATATAAAACTAGACTAGATGCCTAGAAGTTAAATCATCAGCCTCTGTTCGTTAATGGTTAGTGTGTACTGGATGATGTGATATGTACTATGTGTGTTAACACCCAGAGCCACCCTGAGGGAAACATGGCATCATTTCAAGCTTCTAGATGGGGAAGCTGATGCTCGGAGTGGAGAGATAAATTGGCCAATTTCATACAGACTCTGAGTGGTGATGAGAAGAGAACAAATAACAAGTGTAGCATTTCAGTTGATCCAGATGATAGAACACTAAAGCTTACTGATAAGTGGAAACGCAGTTAACGAATGGGTTGTTTACTCTGTCATTTGTTTTCAAATCTGGCTACACAGGGGCCCAAGTTCCACCGTAAGAAACTCTGATCTAATTGATCTGGGATGGCTGCAAGGCATCACGATTGTTAAAGCGCCTCAGAGGACTTTGAAGTACATCTGTCTAGTCTCCAAAGTCATCATCTCCTCCTCTTCCCTCATCGTCTTTTTGTCTAGTCAACCAATTGCCGTAGGCACTACAGAGATATCCCAGCTTTTATACCAAAGAGAAGCAAATAGATTATCTGATGCTACACATTGATTTCCCGTACTATCTCTAAATCAGCCAAACCAGAAGAAAGCACACGTTCTTTCCACAAAGAACTACTTCCCACCCACTTAACTTACACTGGTGTATGATTCCCATTAGGAGGTCTGTCTTCAGAGGAAAACTCAGTTGTCGTGAGGTAAGTTACCCAGTAATTTGCTGAATCGGTCATTATTACCACTTTCTTTGGACAGAGGGCTTCTGTGTGCTTTGCAAAATGAGGGTAAGGCACAAACCAAATACATGTTGACATTGCCTGAGCAGGCCTGACAGGAGACTGTGAAATAGTACAGATTCATAGAAGCAGAAGCTAGAAGGTCATCCATCTCATGGACGAGCAGACGGAAAGATGCCGCAGTAGGTGGGCCAGGCTCCATAACAATGATCCACCGGTAATGAAACACTAGGTAGAGCCGCCACTATTGAAAAAAAGTTTCTGCTTGCATGGACTTCTATGGCTGGGTCTACTTCTTTGCTCCTCTTGCCTCCCTTGCCCAAGGCGCTGATGGAATAAAGGGAGAGCAGCCATTTGTACACGTCAGCAGGTAGCAAAGGGCAAATGAGCCACCTCACTCCTACACCTATTAAGTGACATTAGACAGGTAAACAATGGTGAGAAAGAACAAAACTGGAGGCATCAAACGTCCTTGTTTTTAAACTATATTACAAAGCTACAGTAATCAAAATAACGTGGTATTGGCATAAAAAACATTTATATGTATGGAAGAAAGGACCCAGATATAAACCCATACACATATGGTCAACTGGTTTTCAGCCAAAGAGCAAAGACTATACAATGGGGAAAAATAATCTCGTCCATAAATGGTGTTAGGAAAACTACACAGCCACAATGAAATCAAAATAAACAAGTGTGATGCCATCAAACTAAAAAGCTTCTGGTCAGCAAAGGAAACCATTAATAAAATGAAAAGGCAACCTATGGAATGGGAGAAAATATTTTCAAACCACATATCCAATAAGGGCTTAATAGTTAAATATACAAGAGACTCCTACAACTTATTAGTAAAAAACCAAAGTAACATAATTTAAAAAAAAAAAAGCAAAGGACCTGAAAAGACAATTTTCCACAGAAGAGATCCAAATGGCCAACAGACACATGAAAAGGTGTTCAACATTCCTAATCAACAGGGAAATGCAAATGAAAACCATAGTGAGAGTATCACCTCACACATTAGGATGGCTCTTATCAAAAAGACAAAAGATAAATGCTCAAGAAGATATGGAAAAAAGGGAACCCTGTGCTCCGTTGGAATGTAAACTGGCACAACCACTATGGAAAATAGTGTGGACATTCCTCTAGATAAAAACTCGAGCCACTGTACGATCCAGCAGTCCTCCTTTTGTGTCATATGTCAAAGGAAATGAAACCATTGTCTAGTTGTTTTCTGTACTCCCACGTTCATTGCAGCACTATTCACCATAACCAACGTATAGAAACAACCTAAGCGGCCATCAGTGGATGAATGGATCAAGACAAATGAGACACACACATATACACTGGAATATTATTCGGCCTTAAAAAAGAAGGAATCCTGTCATTGGCAGCAACAAGGATGAACCTGGAGGGCATTATGCTAAGTGAAATAAGCCAGACAGAAAAATACTGAATGAGATCATTTATATATGCAAACTTCTATAAACATTGAAAAAGTGATTGCCAGGGGATGGAGGAAATAGGGAGAGGTTGGTAAAAGTGTGCAAACTTTTAGTTACAAGATGCATCAGGATCTAACGTATAACGTGGTGAGTATAGTTGATAGTGTTGTATTGCATAACTGAAATTTGTAAGAAAGTTAAATGTTCTCACCAGGGAAGGAAAAAGGTAAATATAAGAGGTGATGGGTGTGTTAAGTAGCATTCATGATGTATACACGTATCAAACCATCCTGTTGTATTCTTTAAGTATAACTTTGGCAACGATACCTCGATAAACCCGGGAAAAGAAGTTTCCATAAAGACAAGAATTGTATTTTATTTGCTGCTTTAGACCTACTTCTTTAAATAGTGCCTGATACATAGCAGTATTTTGGCATCATCTCCAGGTGCCCTCCACTTAGTTTACTCTGCTTACATTTCTTGCTTTGACCACCTATCATTCTTTTTTGAGATTTCTATTCTGTTTACCACTTTCTGGTTTGGAGTAGTTTGTTAAAATAAAATCTTTCCTGAGTTTTCATCTGCTTAATGCATTCATCCATTTACATTGTTTTTAGTCTTAATTTAAATACTGTGGTTACTCTAATAGAAATTTCCATTTTACGTCTAGTTGAAAATTAATAAAGTATATGCTTCTATACATTGTAGAAGATACAAAAATATTTTAAGAGAAAGCAGTTTCCTTCAAATAACTGAAAGTATCGTTGGGTAAAAAAAATTACATAAGAAATAGAAAATACTTGCTTAAAAGTTGTGGTTCTCTTACTATATGCAACGTAGATTGGGAAGAGAGAGCTCCGTGCAGGCGGATTTAATTTCTCCTTATTTTCTCCCTACTCAGGCTTCTCTGTCATATATAAGAATTTTGCTTCTAGTTTTTGTTTTAAATTATTATAGAAGTAAAATGTGTACAGAAGATGAGAGAATACTATATTGAACCTCATGGACCTCTAGTTTTAATGGTTATTGCCTCAAAATCAATCTTGTTTCATTCAAACCTCCACTGGCTCTCCTTGCTGGATCACTGTGAAATCAATCCCAAATATCACATCATTTTATTTGTAAATGGACCATTTTAAACATATAAAGGAAACAATTTCTTAATAGCATCCAAATCTCCTCATATTGTCCCAGTTGTCTTATTTTCATAGTATTTTTTACTTGAATCAGAATACAAAAGCGTTTTTATATTTGCGATTGAGACCTCAAAAGTATTGATACATGTTTAATTTCTAATGCTAGAAATTTGTTCCTTTTAATTGTGAGACTCTTGTCTAAGCCTATACTGGAGAACATATTTGGCATCAGCTAAAACCCTAGAAAGAAAATTGAGATATCAGAGTATGATTTCTGCAAGGAATCGTTCCTGCCTCACTGGTTTGTAGATGAGAGCTTAAACCAAGCCGCCCAGAACTTCCCACTAATCACCTGCTTATACACTGCAGTGGTCACCCTGACTGTAGAACATCCGAGAGCTCATAGCCCGTGCCTGATGTAATAGTGAGGGATTCTCAGCCCATAGGCATTCTTGGGATGCATTTTTACCAGCATGGATGTTATGCCATAGAAAGTTATTTTATTCAAATGACAATATTTATTCAATTTCTGCCATTATAACTTTTATGATTTTTTTTTTTGGCAAGGAAAAGAGGTATATGGCCCACTGTAACAGCAGTGATTGGAAATAACTCTTGAAATGTCAAGGACTTTTTCTTTAAACAATAATTAGCAGATCAAATGCCATCAAGTACATCTGATAACCCTGATATTTTGCATTTGGACTATAGCCAACATCATCAGTAAATGTAGTCGTCACTTAAGGGTCTCAGAGCAGGATAATCTTGAATTGAAATGGTATTTATTCAGGTATATCTTAATTACCTAACAGTAACCTCCACTATATCAGGTTTGTGTAGCATTTTAGCTTTTGCCTTAAAATATTTTTTGATATACAGTACCACCAATATTCCAGTATTTTGAATTCATATATAATGCTTTAGAAAATAACATTAATTAAATCATTAATTCGATGACGATTTATATAATGCCTACTGTATGTCAGATGCTATTCTAAGAAGTATAAACCAGAGACTAAAACAAAACAAAACTCTGCCTTTATGAAGCCTCCCCTTTAAATAACCCTCCCAAAGGAAAATAGGAAGGGAGAGTTCTCACTGACATTTCTGAAAAAAAGTTGAGTTTATTTATGAAACAACTAACATGTTCCAGGAACCGAGCTAAGCAGCAGGGACAATGGAATGAGTTGGCAACATTCTTCACTCCAGAATGATATGAAGAGCTAAAAGAGAAGGTAGCAGCAGACCAGGCGAAACAAAGGGTTCATAGCAGAAACCTCAGCTGAAAACTAAAGGCAGTGTTGGTAAATGAGAATATTTACTAGAAGATAATGAAAGAAAAGGAAAAAGAACATAAGACGATATGGAGACAGAACTTTCCTACCTATTTTGGTGATAAATTCTTGGACAAATAGAGAAGATTGATTTAGCTTTTAGTTTGCTGCAGATTGAACTGTATGACAAGCTATTAAGAATAACAAGTTTGGATTGCTAAGGGTGGGAGCTGAAAGGCACTCTAACAACTAGGCAAGTCAGAGCAACAATGTTGAAATAGTTTCCTAAATCAAGTTGTTGCAGAACTTGAACTAAATCAAAATTTATAAGGCTCTCACAAATGGATTTGGATTCTATAACTCAAAGTTTATGAATATTAATAAGTTTATTTCTCTCATGATTTTTTTTTCCTATACAAGTTGGTAACTCTTGGATTTTATCATCCTTTTCCCCCCTCCCCCTCATGAAGGCCACATTCTTCTCATATTAGGACCTTTGCACATGCACTTCTCTAGCCTAGAATGGTCATCTCCCCACACTAACTGTGAATTCCTTCTTCTCCTAATTCTTTAGGAAGCCTTACCTGACCTCAGACTAGTCAACCCTCCCACTTCCATGGAAATAATTTATTTCATCAACACACTGATCAGACATTGCAAATACTGATTAATGTCTACGTCTTCCACTGGACTGTAATCTCATAAAGGTAATCAGTCTGTCCCCTACTTCTTTCATTGTTTTCACAGTGAATTATACAGAGTAGATACTCAGTAAACATTTGCTGGATAAATGAATTCAGCATGCTTCTTAGAACTAGCAGTCTCTTCTAGAGAATACTGAACCTCCAGTCTAGTGCGTAACTCTAAAGGGGGGAAATAACCCCCCAACATCTTCAATAGAATTACCGTTGACATAGGATTATTGAAAACCAAAGGTCTCTCTGGTCACTGTTTTCTAATCAATACCTTTCTAAAACCAGAAACCCAAATTGTTTGGATCTTTACATATAGAAAGATAAGCCTACAAAAATCTTAAACCAATCAGAAAACCAAGAGTGCCCTAAAACATCATCAGCTGAACAGTGACTTAGAGTAGTTACTCTTCCACAATATAAAGTCATTAAAATACAATAAGGAAAAGTCCCACAAAGTCAAAATAAAGATGTTATTCCTTACTGGACTCCTAATAGGCCTCATAGTCCCAGGGACAAAGGTAATTAAATTCCAGAAATTTTAGCATGGGTGAGCGGTTTCATTACTTGACAGCCTTTCCACATACTCAGCAAGTTCTATTCTCTGCTTCAATCTGGGCTAATTAGGAAAGAATTTTGAGATGCCGGTGCTGCTGTTCCAGGTGTGGCATGAAGCAAACGGCCCCCGCAAAGAGCTTCCTCCCACAAACCAAACCAAGATAAATGCACCAGGTGCAAGCGACTTGTCCCCACTGGGGCTGTGCGCATTTGCATGTACGTGTCCTGTTTAGTCTGTCTTCCTAGACCTGGTCATTGGAATATCAGGAGATTGAGAGCCATAAGGTACACATTTTTGAAACTTTGAAGGACAAAGGTGAAAATAAAAATCAAAGAGGTAAAAGAAGAAGAAAAAAACTGGCCTTCGGAGGGACATACAATTTAAACCAGGTCCTAAAGGAACAACTCCTCAGACAAAGCATTATCTGCACACATATTCTCACTTAAATATTGATTTTCATTTTTAGAGAAATGTATTCTGTCTTATAACCCTTGCAGAACTGTTGCCACTTTAGTATGATTGTTATTTTTCTGTTTGTATGAGTACATTAAAAAATAGACAATTGGGAGCTAAGAGTTTCAAGGAAAGATCAGAATTGTACACAGTAAAACGATAAATAAGAACCCAAAGAAACAAAGGATATAGGTTTTGAAAAGCTCAGATTGAAAAAGTAATCTGTTCATCCAATCTATTCCCAATGCAGGAAAAATTGAAAATTAGATCTTGTAAGTACGTCAGTAAAATGTAGTCCTACTTAAAAGGCATCCCTCTAGACAAACGATCTGAGGGCAAATGCTGAAATGCAGTTTTCAAGCCATTAATCCAAGTTCTAGAAAAGTTCCCCAATATAAAAGCATAGATGAATAAATGCAATGAAAAATAAACTGCTTTTCCCTTTAGAATTTAGCAATGAGCAATACACTTTTAACAGATGTTCTTGCCGGGGTCCATGAGTGGTATGTTGTAATAGGCACACAGATGAAGAAGAACCCAAAGGGCTGTTCTTTCACTGACAAATCATGACAGTAGTAAGATTATTATAATTATAAATGTTTCCATTGCTGACTTCACGTGGGATGTACACAAAGCTTTCATTTAACTGACAAAGGTTTTGTATCGAATTCATAGATGACTATAGGAGAAAAGCACGTAACTACAAGTGATTTTCTTTTATTTACGCTCTACTGCTAATGCTCTTTGAGAAAATTGCAAATACCTTTTTAAGGTAAATGGACAAACTAAAAGCAGTTTATTATTTTTGAATTGACAATGAAAAGTGAAATATAATATTTAGTTAATGAATAAGGTCAGAATACATTTCAGGGGTCGGACGATAATTATTTTTTGTTACACATTTGATGAAAGACTTAGAAATGAACTACAAACCTATGAGAGTTGTTTTGTTCAGAAAACTAAAAGTGACAGGAACACATAACTTTAAATGTGTTTCTAGCTGTCTTCAGTAAGTTACCTTCTCCATATGTGAAGGTGTTATTTATATACTTAGTCATGAAATGAGAGAGCAAAAACAGAAGTTCTGTTTGCCAGTGCATTTAAAACCCAAAGCAGAGAATCCTAAATAGGTTACATAAAGGTACATAATGTAAACTTTAATTTTAACCTAAAATCTAATGTGTATTTATCATATATCATAATTACATAATATAAAATAGAATAAAACAAGACAAACTATACTTTATAGGAAATACGTTTGCTCTGCTATGGGCAGAATTCTTTTAGAATTTAACCGGTATTTACAATCAGTTTTAATAAATCTTAGTCACCCATTAGTATAATTACCTGTTATGGACTGAATATTTTTGTCTCCTCAAATTCTTATGTTGAAATCCTAACCCCCAATATAATTGTATTAGGAGGTGGGGCCTTTGGGAGATAATTAGGTTATGAGATAGAACCTCCATGAATGGGATTAGTGTCCCCGTGAGGGGGTAACGTGACTAATGCTAGCACATACACGAGCTCGTGATGGGAAGGTGTACAATGATACCATGGCTGTCTGCAAACGAGGCAGATTGCACTCACCAGATTTCAGATCCGCCAGACCCTTGATCTTGGACTTCCCAGCTCTAGAACTGTGAGAAATAAATTTATCAAGTCACCCAGTTGGAGGTTACTTGTTCTAGCAATATGAACTAAGGCAGTTAGTTACCTGTATCAAGTTTTTCTTTTTTTCCAAAACACTCAACTAGCCTTTATAAATGTTTTACAAACATATTTCAAGTCATAATGCGTAATTAAATTCCATCATTAAATTCAAAATACAATCAGCATAATCTACGTGAGAAATATATAGGTGAGTCTTTTTAATTGTATCATTCAGGTAGTGGAGTAAAAGTAGCTACAGGAATACAAAACAGATAGTAGTCAAAATGACAATGACAACAGGTGGCATATTCCAGCTACCTAGCTCCAGTGGTCAATTCTTCTCTACAATATGTAAAATTTAACTAGGGTGACTATTCCAACACACTTTACTTCCATCTTACTTTCTCCTCCAAGATCAGTGTTACTTTGTTGCAAAAGAATGTAGACCAGCATTCATAGAAAACCTAAAAATGTGGATACCTTACCACTTACGCTGAGTAAGGCAGGTTAGATTCATGCAAGTGTGGGGGCTCCTGTTGTCTGTTCTTGTTGCTCTGTTTTCCTCTCTGAAGAGTTCTTGAATATGTCATTGGAAATAGTGCCAACCTGTGGATACTGTTTGAAAATCACCTTGGCTCTAACCATACTTGTTTATCTTTTTTACCTGACTTTGTATAACAAGACTTGAGCAGAGATCCCATGATTTGGGAGAGGGTATTTTATATCTTTATAACTTTGTTTTCTAGGGAAGTTGACAGGAAAGAAAAGGAGATAGTTAAATACAGTGTAAATGTAAAGCATCAGATTTACACATTGAAATCAACGGTAAAATACGGAGTTTGCTGGCACTTGGAATTTCTCACTGCAATGAACTTTTATCCACACGCCAATATTGTAAATTTACCGCAATCTCATAATTATATGCTTAGAATACCACATTATGTATTTTGGTGAAGGAGTACTTTGAGTCTAATTGCACTCTAAAATTTTATAATTTATTCTATATGTAGGCCTGTCAATTGCATCTATGTATAGATAATCATAGCCATAAATTGACTCTTCTGTGCTTTTCATATTTGACAGAGATCTTAATGAAAGGCAAAAACCAAGTATATAATTACCTGCTCTGTTCATGCCCCATTAAATGAATAGGGTTCTAAATGTTTCATTGGGTGATACTAGCAAGAAGATCGATTCTTCCCACCCAAACTTCTTCCAACAGAATACCTAAGGCACTCAGTATTTAACTATATGAACAAGTAGAGTTTAATAAAAATAAATTTTTTCTTCTAAGAAATAAAAAAGGTGTTTTATTATTTTAATTCTAAATATATTTTTTTCCTCTTGACTTTAAAATTCCATAAAGCTTTCTTTCCTTCCTTCCTTCCTAGTGATAGTTTAGGAAAATATAATAGCTTCTCCAATCTCTAAGAGGCCCTTTTTTCCAATGAGGTCAGGGGAAAAAAAGGCAGAAATAATTACTTTGAAAGTCTAATATTTGGTTAATAGAAACAACAACCATTAAGGAAATAGGCCCATTGCATTGACTGTTTTTTTCCAGACGTAGGAAAATTTAATTAAAAATCATGCTTAGCTCATTCTACAAACAGTATTTTCTAAGTGAGAAATCTCAAAATCCCATTTAGCTCTGATGGAAATGGAATGAGCAGGGGAACAATCTTTGCCTGTTGTCAACCACATCTGGCAGATGTTTGCCTTTATAGATCATTAAAAATGCACTTTGTGAGTTGGAATAAAACAACAGTTTTAAGAACACTTCTACATATGTGCTAATAAAAATAATTTTATCTTTTTAGAAAAATTAAGTACATGATACATGAGTACAGTTTTAAGATCTACCCTGTCTTTATGAAAGTATCTCAGAAACAGTAGGAGCCTATTTAAAGAAAATTAACCAATAATATTTATGTTCCAACTTAAATTCTAATGACATATTAGTATTTTACACTTCTCATTATATATCATCAATAAGTACTTGTCTCTCTCCCTCCCTTTTTCCTTCCCTCCCTTCCAGGACCTCTACTTCCCTCCTAAGGATTAGGGTTAGGGTTGGTCTTTGCAAAGATTTCTTGGATTTGACACCAAAAGCAAAGGGAACAAAAGCAGAAATAAACAAGTGGGGCTATATCAAACTGAAAAGCTTCCATTTAGCAGAAGAAACCATCATCAACAGTATGAAAATCCAGTCTACCAAACAGGAGAAAATATTTGTAAACCATATGTGTGATAAGGGGTTAATATACAAAATATATAAAGAACTCCTACAACTCAACAGGAAAAAAAATCAATTAAAAACGGGCAGAGGATCTGAATATTTTTCCAAAGAAGACATACAGATGACTAATAGGTACATGAAATGTGTTCAACATCACTAATCATCACTAATCAAATGCAAATCAAAGCCATATTGAGAGCTCACCTCATAGATTGGCTATTATCAAAAAGACAAGAAATAATAAATGTCAGTAAGGATAGAAAAGTGAACCCATGTGCACTGCCGGAGGGAATATAAATTGATGTAGCCCCTTCAGAAAATAGTATGGAGAATCCTCAAAAAAAAAAAAAATACAATTGTATGAACTAACAATTTGAGTTCTGGGTGTTTATCTGGGAGGGGAAAAAAAGCTGAATTACCGTCTTGAAAAGACCTCTGCACCTCATATTCATTGAGCGTTATTTATGTATATAATGGAAGATTATCCTGCCATTTGCAATAGCGTGGATAGACTGGAGGGCATTATGCTATGTCAAATACACAAGACAGAGTAAGGGAAGTACTGTATGATCTCATGTATATGTGGGATCGAAAAAGAAAAGAAAAAGAAAACTGAGCTCATAGATACAGAAAACAGACTTGGTGGTTACCAGAGGTGGGGTTGGGTGAAACGGGTGAAGGTGCTCAAAAGGCATAAACTTCCAGTTATAAATTAAGTCCTGAGGATGTAATGTACAGCATAATAACTATAGCTAACAATATTGTATTGCATATTTGAAAGTTACTAAAAGAGTAGATCCTTAAAGTTCTCATTACAAGGGGATAAAACAGGTTGTAACTCTGTGTGGTGATGAATGTTACACACTTAAAACTAAGATGTCAATCGTATCTAATTTAAAACATGCTACATACAGAAGACATTGCTGAAAATCACAAAAGCTTCAGACTTCGGAACCAGGTGCAACTGAATTCAAAGTCCGTTTTTACTGTGGAGATTTGAGAAATTTACTGAGCCTTAGTTTTCCATCTGTAACATGGTGGTTCTAGTATTTACTCTAGTGCACGTTTCTGTCTGCCCAGATTCTTCTAAGCACTTGTTCTAGCTGTGGGACTTCACATTATATGTGTCACCTTTCTAGAGAGACAGAAATCTCACTTACCCAGCCTTTCTGGCAGGTGAAATTCAGGCGTGTGACCTGGGCTTTTTCCGACAGGATAGACCTGTGTACAACTTTGATTTCGAAAAGAATGACTTGAGGAAAGAGGTTCCCCGAAGAATCACAATGGTGAGGACGGCAAGAAATGCTGTTTGGAGCTAGGGATTGGCGGAGTGAACCACGCCCCTGTACCTTCTAGACCCACCTGGTGGTGTAATTTGAATTACAGCCAAAAACTAAATCTTTGGTCTTTCAGAGATTCTGTGAGATAATGTGGCTTAATGAATCCTCCCGCTTAAACTAGCTAGGATGGGTTCTCTCGCTTACGATGAAAACATCTACTTTACAGCTATACTGTGAATTCAAAAATGTGCAAAGTGCTTAAAGCAATTCCTGTTGCACACACTAGGGTTACAACATTGTGGTATGCTCTGTGTCTTACGCTTTCTACAATCGAAGGTTTTCTCCAAAAATTTTATTCCAGTTTTTAGAAACTTTCTATAGTGTATGTATACAAGTTAGCACAGTGTCAGTAATGTAGAAGGCTATTATAATGTGTATCAATGAATTACATATACAGAGACATTTCTTGTACAGTCGGACTGACCACCAAAATGTCTATAACTTATCAAAGCTTTTAGAAATTATTCAGACACTGCATATTCTGTTCTTATCTGTTCTTGTCAAAGGTTGTATTTTGTACTTTGCATAGAGAATTCTACGAGACATCTCACAGCTGCAGAGTGAGTGCACCGAGTCACAAAGTGTTCTGGATCCAATATGGAGATACTTCCCTTACCATGTAAGTTTAAGCAGAAGGGAAAATAGAATAAGGAAAGATACATTTTCAAACTCAAACCTTGTATTTGTCAAGAAGGGGAGGGATTAGTGGAAGGCAGAGAATTATCTTTAACAAATCTGGCCATCTTCAATATAGGAGAGGTTAACCGACGAAAGTGGCAAAGAAGATGGCGGGGGGGGGGGGAAGGAAGAATAAAAACACCCCGCAACCCCTTTCCCACAGGATCTGTTCCTTCGGTTTCCTTAGCTAGACTGAATTATTTTGTCCTTTGAAGGAGTATTTATCGAGCTCCTTTTATGGGCCACGCTCCAATCAAACATCAGTGTACAGCTAGGAACAAAGCACCTTTCCACGTGACCCTAGGGAAACAAAAGCCGTTCTTCCTGAATGTCCTCAGGAGAGTTGATATGTGCTCAGATGAAGGGAAGTGAAACAAAATAACCAAGGGTATGGCAGGGGCCGGGGGGANNNNGGACGATATTTGTTTGTATATTTCCTGTTTGTTTGGGGTTTTTTTTTTCCCCCAGTACCACGAAGACTGCTCCTGCGTAGAGAGTGCTTTGAAAGAAAGGCTACAAAACCAAATGGCAGCTAACTCTACTGGTCTTGTATCTAAATCGGTCAAAATGTTACCCCAATCCCACTTTATACTCACATAGTATCCCTCCTCTACAGTCTAACATAGGAGAAAAAAGATAATTAGAAAATAAGCGTGACTTCCACAAAACTAGTGTTTCTTTCAAACTGAGTCTCACACTTGTGCACCTTTTAAAGATTCACTGTCATTGGAAAGGGAAAAAGAATGGAGTTTATACAATCCACCCAATATTTCCGATGCCTGTGGGACAAGTCTACTTACCTTGCTTGTGTGGGTATTTGTGATTTAGAGCCCTGCACGGCATCTACTATGAGTCAAATATGTGTTTTCTCGACATAAACACAATAACTTTTAGTTCCAGCAGTCTATACTTTTATCATTCTAACTAAAAATCTCCCAGGGTATTTGCTAAGAAACCACATTTCTGGGGGTGTCTGGGTGGCACAGCGGTTAGGCGTCTGCCTTCGGCTCAGGGCGTGATCCCGGCATTATGGGATCGAGCCCCACATCAGGCTCCTCCGCTATGAGCCTGCTTCTTCCTCTCCCACTCCCCCTGCTTGTGTTCCCTCTCTCGCTGGCTGTCTCTATCTCTGTCGAATAAATAAATAAAATCTTAAAAAAAAAAAAGAAACCACATTTCTGTATTATATATACACACACTTGAATCAGCATCAAGGTCGCTAGATTCTTGAAAAGTGATTTGATTGAAAACCCTTCTACAATTTGTGTGCCAAAAGAAGACAGAAAATGAGAATATACGAAATGTAAATGTCACTGAATATATGTATTTCTAGAAACCGAAAACTAAGCAGATAACATCTGCTTACAAAACTAACCGAATATACGGCCATGAAAAATCCTGCTTTGGGAGGTTAACTCTAATAGGCACAGATTAAGAGGAGGCAGGCTCCCTAACTCACAAGAATTCCCAGAGTGATGATTCACACTCTCCCAGCCCTTTGAAAAACTGATTTTCTTTTCTATCTAAAGATGCAAAGGGCTATGCCACATGATGCTTCCTGCCTAGGACAGAGTAACCACGTTCATGGCCCATTAGGCCAGTAATATACATCACATCCCAGGCCTCGGTGACTGCTCCGGGACATTGTTTACCCATCTTTCTTGATGCTAACAATCACTGTTAAAGGTATTCCTTTCCAGGCCTTTCTCCCAGAGATTCAGATCCGGTGAGTCTGCTTAGGGCTCGGCAACTGGCATTTTAACGAATCTTCTTGTTGAGGAAATTTTGAAATATCTTGCTCTAAAGTGGTGCTTCTCAAACTTTGCCCTGGAGGAATTTAAAGCTCCGAATGTCCAGGCCCTCCTGCATGGGACTGGATCAGTCTCTGGCAGTAGGAAACAGGCTTCGGTGGTTTTTTTTAAAGTCTGAATATCAGCAGCACCAGCCTCATTTGAGAGCTCATTAGAAGTGGAGAATCTCAGACTCTACCCCGCATTTACCCAATCTCCATAATCAGAATTTTCATTTTATCTAAATTCCCAGGTGATTTTTATGCACATTAAAGTTTGAGAAGCATGGCTGGGGTGGAATTCTGGTGAAAATCAGGTAAGGGGTTTTCTAAATTGAGCTGGGTAAGGACTTCCCCGTTGGTGGGGAAGGTAGGAAGACAGGAGGCCCGCAGCAGTCTTTTCTGTCATTCCCATGATTTGATCATGTGAATTGAGTTTAATATCTTGGTTTTTTTCCAAACAAAAAATTCTAATTCAGTAAGCTCCTTCTAAAACCACCTTGATTCAATTCAAAAACATTAAACTTTCATAGTAAATTGCTGAGGCTCCTTCTATTTACAAAATGTGTTATTTTGTTTTTAAAATTCCTTTTGTATTTGAAATTTAATTCACTTCCTTGGGCTTGCATTCTTCTTTAAATTCCTATCTTTGCAAAATGCTCATGTAAAGGTGCCAAAGAAAAACATGTGCCTGAACTTGCTGTAGTATGTATTCATTGGGAAATGAGTTCTTTTCAACGTCCCATGTACCAACCAGCCAAGGGAGGTGAGAGTAACAATTATCAGAGCATCTTTCTTTCCCCCTCCTGTGGAATAAGTGGGTTTGTAAATATATGAACAGATTGACTTTTTTAAATTTGGGGAAATTAGAAGCCTTAAAATGAATCCTTGGAATGGTGACTCAATAATATTGGTGAGCTATTTTCAAATGATTTCATTTAAGTGGAAAAGTTATTCGGAAGAGAGTATGCTGCAACTTCTTGTAAGCCAAATGTATGTTAAGATGTAGAGGAAGTTAAGACAAAGAAGTCAGCAACCACCTGGCCTCTGGGTCAACAACTACGATTTTGCCCATAGACTGGACTAAAGATGGGAAAACATCTAGCAAAGTGAATGAAAGAGAGAAAACCTCTTGAGCTCTGATGGACAAATGGAATGGTGAAGCAGTGTAGCTGCCACATGTATTCCTTGTTCTAAATTCCTGAGATTCTCTAAAATTAGCTTCTCGGTTCTTGAGGCAGCAACATAAGCGCAGACCAGTGGCCTGTCTCAACAATCTTCATAAAGCCTCAGACAATCTTTTTTTTTTCTTTCCCCAGTACATCTCTCACCCCACTCCTCACACCCATCAATGAGGACTCATCAGTTTCACAGTAACGATTTGTAGAAGTATTTAATTTTCTTCCCTTAGGAAGAATTTACAGTCTTGGATCATCCAAACATTTTTTTATACTCTGTGTCTAAAGGACCCAAGACTTGTGTGAAATAGGATAGGTTACATCAGGTCATTACATAAGGTCCTTTAAGGTAATTTTCTACAGAGACACAGAGAGAGGGTTTGGTTTTGTTTTCCTTGGAGACAGAAAAAGACGGAAGGTGACAGCCTTCACACAAGTGGTTCTGCCTATATATGAAACCCCAAGAGCCAATTCTCAAGCTTGGCAAACAATAATATCCCATTGTACCTTGTTTTGATTTATTCCTTTCTTTCCTTTATCTTGCAGATTATTGCTTATCTTATAGTAGTCTTATAAAAATATGACAATTGCTTACTTTATATCAGTAAAATACCCATCATAACAAGTTCTAGTTTCTGATTTCACCATCTTTTATATTACTGACTCTCATAAATAATTACAGGTATGCCCTCAATGTTAACAATCACTTAATTTACATTTTCAGGAATCCTATCCTTCAGTGAAAATTTACCAACACGTTACCATATTTTAAAAGTATATGGGAAGTAATGTCAGCAAGATGGTGGGGTAGGAAGTACTGCACCATCCCCCACCCCTGCAAAACACACTGATTCAACAACAATTAGTGGACAGATTCCCATTTGTAAGCAATTAGAAAATTGAAAGGTTCTTAGACCCTGAGAGTCTGCAAAACTCGACTCACCAAAGCTGGCAGGAGATTTGGGCATGATGATGTACAATCGGAAGAGATTCTTTAGCTTCCAGCTTCACCTAAGGGAAGTTCACCTGTCTAGTGCCCCAACATTTCTCAGGGGGTATTTAAGAGGTTTGGCTTCTGAGTTGCTGCTCTCAGAGCTCTGACAGGCCTGGCAGCGCCTACCTGTGCAGGGGAAAGGAGAGGCAATAGTCTAGGCTGGAAGATTCCATTGATCTTGCCCACTGGCTCAACACACAGGAGTGAACAATACAAAATTTGCCTACTTCTCCCTGAGAAGGGAAGTTGGTAGAGGCCTCTAGAATCTCATGCTGGGCTGATGGGTAAGCATCTTCTCTTTATGAGACCAATCCAAGAAGCCACTGGGTGGCTGAATGGATTAAAACAAAAACAAAAACAAAACAACAAAAAAACAAGATCCAACTTTACCATCTACAAGAACTCTAGACTTAAAAATACAGACAGGCTGAAAGTGAAGAGTTGGAAAAATAAAATAGCCCATCCAAATGGTAAGCAAAAGAAAACAGCAGCAGCTATACTTACACCAGACAAAACAGACTTCAGAGCAACACTGTCACCAGAGACAAAAAGCACGTTATATAATGATAAAAGAGTCAATTTACCAGGAAGATATTACAATTATAAATCTATATGCACCCAATATCAGAGCACCTAAATATATAAGGCACACATTGACAGAAATGAAGGAAGAAATAGCAATGAAATAACAAGAGACTTCAATACCCCTCCTCCAGTGATGGAAAGAACATCCAGAGAGATTATCAATAAAGAGACAGAGGACTTGAATAATACTGTAGACCGAATTGACTTAATAGACAAATACAGAACATTTCACCCAGTAACAACAGAATACATTCTACTCAAGCACTCACATCTCTTTCTCCAGGATAGGTCATGAGTTAGGCCATAAAAAAAGTTTTAAAAATAAGACAAAGGTGACCACTACTCTCCCCATTTCTATTCAACACAGTACTGAAAGTCCTAGCTAGAGCAATCAAGCAAGAAAGAGAAAAAGAAAATCAGAATTAGAAAGAAAGAAGTACAATTTTCTGTATTTGCAAATGACACGATTTTATAAATAAAAAATTCTAAAAACGTCACCAAATAATGTTAGATCTAATCAACAAATTCAGTGTAGTTGTAGGATACAAAATTAACATACAAAATCAGCAGTGTTTTCATACACCAACAAATTATATGAAAAAGAAAAAAAGATAATGATCCCATTCACAATAGCATCAAAAACAATAAAATAAATACTTAACCAAAAAGGTGAAAGATCTCTACTCTGAAAACTATGATACATTGATGAAAGAAATCAAATGGTATTCCATGTTCACGAATTGGACAAATCAATATTGTTAAAATGCCAGTACTACCAAAGCCATCTATAGATTCAATGCAATCTCTATCAAGATTCCAATGCATTTTTTTTTACAGAAGTAGAAAAAAACAAATCCTAAAATGTATATGAAACCACAAAAGACCTTGAATAGCCAAAACAATCCCGAGAGAAGAAAGTGGAAGTCATCACACTTCCTGATTTTTAAGCTACACTACAAAGCTATTATAATCAAAATAGAACTGAGAGCCCAGAAATAAACCCAAACATATAAACTGACTAATATTTGACAAGGCAGCCAAGAATATGGAGAAAAGACAGTCTCTTTAATAAATGGTGCTGGGAAAATTGGATATTTACATGTAAAAGAATGAAACTATCCCCTTACACCACTCACAAAAATTAACTAAAAATGGACTAATGACTTAAATGTAAAACCTGAAACCATGAAATTCCTAAAAGAAAACATAGGAAAAGTGTTGACATAGGTATTGGCAATGATTTTTTTGGATATGACATCTAAAGCACAAGAAACAGAAAAAATAAAAAGTGGGACTAGACCACACTAAAAAGCTTTTGCACAGCAAAATAAACAATCAACCAAGTAAAAAGACAACCTATGGATTAGAAAAAGCAACGTATGCATAAGAACCATATGATAATCTCAACAGATGCAGAACAAGCATTTGACAAAGTGCAACATTGATTCGTAATAAAAACTCTCAAAGAAGTAGGTTTAGAGGGAATATAACTGCACATAATAAAGGTCATGTATGAAAAACCCCAGCTAACATCATCCTCAATGGGAAACACTGCAAACCTTTTCCTGTAAGACCAAGAACAAGACAAGAATGCCCACTCTCACTACTTTTATTCAAAATATTGCTGGTCGTCCTACCTTCGGCAATGAGACAAGAAATAAAAGGCATTCAAACTAGTAAGAAGTAAAACTTTCATTGTTTGCAGCTGACATGATACTATATATGGAAAACCCTCAAGACCTCACCAAAAAACTACCAGAATTGATAAATGTATTCAGCAAAGTCACAGGATGCAAAACTAACATAGAGAAATCTGTTGCATTTCTATATACTCACAAATGATCCAGAAATTCCACTACTCAGTCTTTACCCAAAGAAAATGAAATTGCTAATTTGAAAACATACATGTTTATTGCAGCATTATTTACAAAACCAAGCTATGGAAGTAGCCCAAGTGTCAATCTGTAGATGAATCAATAAAGAAGATGTTTTATATATGTGTGTATGTGTACATGTGTGTGTGTGTGTGTGTGTGTGTGTGTGTAGTGGAATATTACTCAGCCATAAAAAAGAATGAGACCTTGACATTTGAAACACCATGGATGGACCTAGAGAGTGTAATCCTAGGTGAAATGAGTCAGACAGAAAAAGACAAATACCATATGATTCCACTCATGTGGAAATTAAGAAACCAAATAAATGAATAAACGAAGGAAAAAGAGACAACCAACCAACCAGACTTTTAAATACAGGGAACAAACTGGTAGTTGCTGAAGGGGAAGTGGAGGGAACGAGTGAAATAAAGGAGATTAAGAGTACGGTTGTAGTGATGAGCACTGACTAATGGAGAGAATTGTTGAATCATTATATTGTACACCAGAAATTCACATAGCACTTTATGTTAATTATACTTCAATTAAAAAAAAAAAAAACCTGACAAAGATAAGAGTTAAGTGCTGGCAAGTTTTGTCAAGGGAAGCTTGTACACCGTTGGGAATGCAAACTGGTGCAGCCACTCTGGAAAGCAGTATGGAGGACCCTCAAATATTAAAAATAGACCGACCATATGATCCAGCAGTTCTACTGGGAATATATCCCTCCCCCAAATCTAAAAACTCTGACTTGATATCTGTACTCTTCTGCTCAGTGCAGCGTTATTTACAATAGCCACACGTGGAGACATCGTAAATGTCCACTGACGGACGGATGGATAAAGAAGTGGTGGTACATATATACAGTAAGAAATGAGGAAATGGTGCCATTTCTGACATCAGTGGACCCTAAAGGGATTATGCTAAGTGAAATAAGATAGAGAACAACAAATACTGTATGATCTCAATTATGTGTTGAATCTAAAACCAAAAACAAACTCGTAGAAAAAGATCAGATTTATGGTTAGCAGAGCACGGGGCTGAGGAGGGGGAATTGGAGGAAGGTGGTCAAAAGGTACAAAATTTCAGTTATAAGATGAATAAGCACTAGGGTTGTAATGTACAATGTGATGACTGTAGCTAACACTGCTGTAGGCTCTACGAGAAAGTTAAGAGACCAAGTCCTAAGTGTTGTCATCACAAGAAGAGACTATCTTTATTGTATCTGCATGACATGATGGATGTTAAGTAAACTTATTGCAGTCATCATTTTACAAGGTATGTAGATCAAAGCATTATGTTGTACACCTTAAACTTATACAGGGATGTATTTCAGTTATACCAATAAAATTGGGAAAAAAACACTAAAAGACAATAAATGTTTAAAGATGTAGAGAAATTGAAACTCTTGGGAGTGGGAATGCAAAATGGTATAGCCACTATGGAAAATGGTATTCAGTTTCCTCAATAAAATAAAAAGAGAACTACCATATGATCCCGTAATCTGGGTGTTTACCCAAAAGAATTAAAATCTGGATCTGGAAGATCTATCTGCAGTCCCATGTTCACTATAGCACTATTCGCAGTAGCCCATATATGGAAACAACCTAAATGTCCATTGAAGGGTGAATGGATAAAGGAACTGTGGTATACACATACCATGGTGTACCATTCAGTCTTTTAAAAAAAAGGAAATTCTGCAAAATGCAATTACATGGGTAAAACTTGAGGATGTACTAACAGAAATAAACAGATCACACAATGTTTTCCCCCTTCAGACTGAGCAGAATTAAGACATGAAGTATGGAGTTGAAGCAACTGTCTTAAGTCAGTGAATAAAAATCACACGTTAAGAAGAGTAGAGCGCTGGGCCTGGGAGGGCGGTGGAGGGGAAGCTGCCCGAGGAAAGTAGACCTTTAGCTACTGTATGATCCCAGAACACAGCCGGATGGTCATGCCCTTTTTAAAAGTTTAATATTGGAGTTAATCCTACTGTGTTAACAATAACAACAAAATCATATGCCTTTTAGCATTTTCATCGTATTACAATTGTGGAATATGTACTGTCCCTTTAAACAATCTTAACTCAGTTTTTTAGAACATGGCAGGAGAATCCTAAAGTTAGGTATATACATCTGCATATCTACATGCAAATTAATTGTGATTGCATTTACCTACTAGACTGTGAGTTCATTTGGGGCCGAGAGTAGGTCGTATTCTCTCTAGTACAATATATTGCTAAGAACACAATCAACTGAACTGGCAAATCAGGAGCAATAGAAAATAAGGATAATAAAATGTCCTTGAAAGGAGAGAAATGGCAGATAATAAGCCATGTAAGTCAGTAGGCAGATGTTCCTCTCTGTGAGCAATGCAAAGATACAGCTTACAAAGCAGGAGCTTTTGTCTCCAATGTCTCGCCCATCTTGCCCAGACCCTGAAAGCTGAACTTTTCCTTTCATTAAAGTATTCTTTATGCAACCAGTCATCCTATTCCTTTTTACTTATATAAATACAAAGGTAGAATGAGATCAAAGACAGTGGGCTGGACTAAGCATTTATTAATACCTATTGGCTATATACAGAAATTCAGTTCAGTTTTCATGAAAGCAGCTATTACTGAGGAGGTGACTTAAGCCCAATAATAAGCTGGTACACATTTAATGACCAGCTTTCTAGAAACAAAAGAGGTAAAATCATCCCATTCCTTCAACAACAAAGGAAGGAAGGAAGAGACAGGAAGGAAAGAGAAGACCTGACTCGAAGTGTTGGCTGGATTCTGTGATGGAAACGCTGCCTTCATGGGTACTTTCAGGCAACCAACTATTTTACTACTGCGTCACAGAATTCCCCCGAATTTAACAATCTCCTCCGGCCAGCAGGCAGAGGCTGCCATAGGGCACCTTCGTTTCTTCAAGGAGGACTGTGCTTCCCATGCATTTCTATGGTTAAAAAAAAAATCTGCTTCTAAAGGTTTTAAACAATTTTTTCTTAAAATCGTTTACTGTGCTTCTTAATATCTGCAAATAGCCCCCTCTTTAGCTACGTGATTGTCAATGTTTAGGTAACTGTTCTTTGGGTTGAAGAACACAGGTGCAAGCCCAGGTTTGATCGTCATCCGGGGAACACAGCAAAGGCCAGAAGCAAACCTCCGTCTGTGGTATTCTCTCAGAGACCTCTGCTGTTTCCAAGACCAAAGCCGCGAGCATTCCTGAACCGGCTGAAGCTCCATTTAAGCAGTAAGAGTTCCCATGTATGGAAATCACAGGACAGGTGTTCTGAAGAGATTTAGTAAGTCTTTGCAGTCCACGTATCATTTCTAGTACTCGTGTTCCTGCGCCATTTTTACACAGAAACCAGCCTCAGGAATGTGTTTGTTCCACACACAGGCAGTGGCTCTCATGCTGTATGGAACAGAGGTCAATCGAGATTCTGGGTCAAACCCTGGCCACTCTGTTTTCATACCTTAATGCAAGTGATCCATAGTCTAGTTTCCAAGGAAACTAATAAAGAAAAAACAATCACCCCAAAATAGTGTTAAGTGTAGCAAAGAACTATTATACAATGAGTCTTCATTGTTCTTAATATCTACACGAAGGGCATCCTATATACTACAAATACAATGTATGCCATAAAGAAATAATCACAACAAAGTAGTTAATAAGAGAACAGCACTTTACAGTTTGCAAGGCATTAGCACAAATATTCTCTCATTTTGATTGTCACAATAGTCCTCCAGGATGGATAGGGTAGAAGTGACCCCCTCCAAGTAAAGAATATTATATAATAATAATTGTGTATATATATATACGTATATACATATAAATGTATGTATAAGTAATATACATACTTACATTGCAATTATTGTGAAGGTTTTAAAGTGGAATGTTTCTGGAAAAGAAATCCTAGAAGTGATGGACTTCAAGCCATTTTTAAGAATGGAAAGATAGCAGACGAGCATTCATTTCAAAATTGACTTGTCTTTTTATTATTCTATGCAGAAAACTAATCCTGAAGTGTCTACCCATCCAAAGAAAGGATAGCAGGAAAGGAGACAGAAGAAGAAAAGAAGTATCTATTAACAGAAAGGATAGAAGGAAGGAAGAAGGGAAAAAGGGAGGGCAGAAGGCAGGGAGGGAGGAAATCACACACTAAAATTAAATGTTTATACACAAGGACAAGGATGTAGTTAACATTGTAATTATCACCCCATTCCCTGGAAATTTGTACTCCCAAAACTCATTAGCAAAATTCTTTTGTGAGCCTCACTTGGAGAGGGAAGTAAAAACTGTTGGTTTAACAAATAAGTATCGAGCCCCTAGACTAGGTCCTGTTTTAGTCCTGAACGGTGCTTTTCTCACCTGTGCACCTCTCAGGGAAAAGCCACATGGTATTATTCCACCTAGTTTCTACCAGAACAAGCAGCAACGTCCATTAGGAAAGACAGTGTGTATCAGCTGCTCTCTCCTACAGGTGGGATTCATTTAGGACAGTCCAAACATGGGCTTTCTAGAAGATAAAGTGCATGGAATTTGGGGCCCCGGTTCAACTGATAAGTTTCAGCACAAACAATGTGTATTAGTGTTTCCAGAGAACCAGAACCAGCAGGAAGATACTGTGTATGAGAGACTGAGATTTGTTCTAAGAATCTATTAATTATGAGCAGGACATCCAGGAAAGCCAGTGGTTTAATTTGGTCTTTATCTGAAGGCCTGAGAATCAGGGCAGCCAAAGTGTAAACCCCAGTTCAAGAGCTAGAGGAGAGGAGAGGAGAGGAGATGTCCCAGTTCAATTAATAATGCAGGGAAAAAAGCGGGAATTGGGGGGATTCCTCTTTCCCACACCTTCTGTTCTGTTTAGGCCCTCGATAGAGCAGATGAGGTTTGCCAACTCTGGGAAAGGTAGTCTACCCAGTCCACAGAGTCAAAAGCTAATTTCCTCCTGGCACGCCCTCGCAGGATGAGGTTTGCCAACTCTGGGAAAGGTAGTCTACCCAGTCCACAGAGTCAAAAGCTAATTTCCTCCTGGCACGCCCTCGCACATACACCCCAGAGATCACGTTTGATCTGGGCACCCAGGTGCTAGTCAAGTTGAGACAGAAAATTATCGCCCACTGCGTGACAGCTTCTGAACCAACGTGTCATCTAGTCTACACCCTTCACCAGAAAGTAGACAGCACATTTATTCTACTCTGTTTCAAGGTGCCAATATCCTTGAAACTCAATACCTTGAATATCACAGGCGAATCAGTCATGATTCCTGGGGCCACCAGTGCTGACCGACGGTGCTTCATTATCCCGTCTGCATAATTCCGCAGTATCGCCCACAAACTTCCCACGTAACAAAGCTAACTTCTTTAAAGGTTGGAGTTTATTTGTTCCTCTCCTGAAACTTTCAGTCTTCCAGGAACATGCAGCCACTCACTAGATATTTCTTCAACAAAAATTGAAACCAATTGGCACATGAAATTTATTTGAAATTATTATATCATAAGACTTGATTTTTTTATTCATGCTGCGTACGTGTGGGAGACACAGGCTCTTTATGATTAACTAAATTTGCGTTTGACTCTTGACTTGTCAAATTTCAATATTCAAGTCAGCGTTAACATTTCAGTTTTCCCTTCTTAAAAGCTCGATTGAAATTTTAGCATTTTAATCCTAAATTGTGTTCGCGGAAACCTTGAAAATAAATAGTAATCAGAATATTCTAGGTTAATTATAGAATTTGAGCTATTCTGCTTGGAAGAAAGTTCACGGGTCACTCCTTCCATCTGTGTATATCAGGGCACGATAGGGATTTTTAGGTCATGTCCTTGTACAGCTGAATTGTTTACTCCTCAGAAGCTTTGTTTGAAATTCACTCATCTAGTGACTGTCGGGAAGGGTCTTCCACGAAATCTGAAACATTTGTATAGACTCATGGATTTTTTTTACAATTTACAGAGAAGAGAGGACATTTTATGTAAACTCTGTCAGTAAGAGAGCCCTGTACGTAATTGATAGCAATGAAATAAGTTCAGTATATTTTATATACTGCGACGGGCCTTAGCTACTCTGATAGCTTTATTTCCCTTTTCTCAGTACCATAGAGCTTTATCCTCAGTTTCATATTTTCTCAAAACTCAAGATTTGTTTAAATGATCAGAGCAGATTTCTGAGGATAAATGGGTTGCTCAACAGCTATTATTAAAAGATCTACTGTTCATAGCTGAACACCGTCATTTGCTTCAGTTTCTTCGTATTACAATGTTTTAAAATAAATATAAATATTAAAATGTTAATGTAAAGCATTTATATTTCTCTCATGAAATGATAATTTTGGAAAAAATCCAATTTCAATTTTTTTTTGAAAATTTCATGTGTCTTTTGAGTTTTCTTAAGAAATATACAATTCCACCTGGAAGGAAGAAGTACCATGACTCCAGAAAAATAAAACAACGTGTACACTTTATGAAACACCACGCATATGAATGATTCTTCAACAGCATCCATTCTCTTTCTCTGGCTCATGGAAAAAGCCTTTTTTGAAATTTTTCAATTTCTAGGCATACGCCAAGATAAGTGAAAATATTTCTCTTTGCACACATGAAATACGTATACGTGCTGTCCCAGAGGTACAATCTGTGATCAACCTTACAAGTGTGAAAAGGATGTAAGGATTTGCACAATGATGTAATGATGTTTGATGTCAATGACATAGGCAGTTTCTCCTCTCATCTTCCAAAGGTAACTTTTCATTAAAAGTAAATATTTTAGTGCATTACTTATATAGTTGTCTCAGTTTTGAAAGGTGTGTGGATAAGCGTAAATCAATCAAATATTCAGCCTGCAACAGTGCACCATAATCCGTGTCTTAGTCTTTCTTATCTTTTCGGTCTTACGATACCATGTTAAATGGCAGACACCAATGTCGAAAACCCTTTCTGTCATGAGAAAGGGAAGTTTCAGAGCTAAAAAGCCAGTCTGCTTGAACATATTACAAATCAATCAGTGCTTACGAAATGAAGAGGAAAGGAGCACAGTAATTTGGTCAGTATGTTTCCTTGATCGGGGTTACCCATTCTTTCTGAAGTCCCTGCAGCAGAGCCACAAAAGTGGCAACAATACACAAGGAGAAAATCTTTATTAAATTGTCAGGAATCTCAGCGCCAGAGTCTGACTGTCAATGTTTTATGGCTAAAATTCCTTTTCTACTTGCGGCTGGAGGTAAGTGCTCTGTAAACCAGCGAGTGAGGGAGGATGATGAATCTCACTTGCTGGGGCTATTAGTCTTGAAGTGCTTTCCACTGCTGCTCCAGAAAGATCTAAAAATGCGCCAAAGATAAGACATCTCAGATATTAGTCTTTGATTCTATGCAAGAGGTTTCATGGCTTGAATTAAAAGGATCTTATCTGCAAGCCAAACACCACGTTTCAGAATATCAAATGGCCTAAGCCCAATTTTCATTTTTTTATGGAGGTGTGAAATATCTTTATGGGATTCCCACCACTTAATTCAAGAAGAGAGTTCACCATACAGCTGAAGATTTAAATATTTTACTTTCATTATAGCATATACATAGGTCTGACAGGAAATTTTGCAAAAGTATTGCTGGTGTCCATCAAATACTAGACATGCATGCATAAGAAGTAACATTTTGTACAGGCCCCAAGAGATTGGGTTTTAACTAAAAGCAGCCTGTCAATTTTAGCCTTTCCCTAAGTCTCACTTGCTTCTTGAGAAAAAAAAATGGAATAGAAGTTGAATGTCTATAATTCTATAGAATGGAAAACATATATGTGTAATATATATATATTATAAATATGTGTGTATGTGTATTATACATATATGTGTAAACACACAAATTGAACCTCTCATGCTTTGGAATTTTAGGATTTCTTTATAATTTCATTTTAAAATCTTATTTAATGGTCATTCTCTCCCACCAAAATGTAAAAAGATATTTAGATTGTCTCATGAGTTATTACTACTCTATTTAATTGTGTAATTTAGAAAAATACACCCCTCCCCAACCAGGAACATTGCTTGGTAAGAGGAATGCAAGTTGAATTTTAGTCTTTAGCTGCTCCCTTGGGCAGGTCCCTTTGTGCAGTGCACAAACTATACAATTGTACATGACAGTCTGGCTGCCGGTGAGGTGGGAGCAGGGAAGTAGAAAAGATCAAGAGAAAAGAATTTAGTAAGATAATTGGAGCATGGGACAAGAAGGTGAGTTTTACTGCATTACTAAGGCTTCATCTACTTGAACAGAGGCTGATTCTAATCTATATAAGGAGGAAAGAGCAGTGAGGCACCTAGGTGGCTCAGTCCGTTAAGTGTCCAGTGCAATTTCAGCTCAGGTCATGATCTCAGGGTTGTGAGATCAAGCCCTTTATGGGGCTCTGTGTTGGAGAGATTCTCTCTCTCCCTTTGTGCCTCTGTCCCTGCCCCCAGCCCCCACTCTTTCTCTCCTCTATTAAAAAAAAAAAAATCAGTAGACCTGATGTTAACTCAAGTGCATTCTTAGAGATGAAGTAAGGCTGTTGCCCCTTAGCCCCCCGGGTACATGGGAATTGTTTCTTCCTTGTGGTCACTTTAGACTTTGATGAAAAATCTTGGGGGGTATCATGGGAGGTACTCAGAAAATGCTATCTTGAGATTTTTCTAGATTAAATACTCAAATTAAATACTCAAATAAATATTCAAATACTCTGGGGACACCTGCATGGCTCAATCAGTTAAGTATCTGCCTTCGGGTCAGGTCATGATCTCAGAGTCCTGGGATGGAGCCCCTCGTCAGGCCCTTTGCTCAGCGGGAGTCTGCTTCTTCCTCTCCCTCAGTTCTCTCTCTCTCTCTCTCAAATATATAGATAAACAATCTTTATAAAAAATAAATGAATAAGTAAATACTCAATTACTCTCTATTTGGATTTAGAACCCTAACAACATGAAAAATGTGTAGCTTTGAGGCATTTCTCTGTCAATTTTATACTATGTATATTCCATAGGAAATACTTTTGGTCAACTACCACCAAAATCCTTCATAGTCACACTATTCTCTCTCTTCCAGGTGCATATTTGTTTAAGCTGGAGGCTAAAGAAACAGACAATGGAAGTTCAATAACTTGCCCAGGATCATACAGATAGAAATGATGAAGCTCCAAATTCAATCAGGGAATCTGCATCTACCATGGTTAGAAGATACTGTCCCTGATTTCACGGATCTCGTGAAATCTCCCCACATGCCCGCTCCAATACACACGTGCGCCCTTGGACAGCTCAAATGGTGGCAGGAGTCTGAGAGCCAACACAGATACAGTATTACAAGCGACAAAAGGGTTCTGTTAATACCCATCATGACCACATGGAGTCAAACTCTGAAGCCTACACGAGCCTGCCTGGATCTAATATATATATACATATATATATTTAGATATGTGCATTATTTACATATTAAATATATATACACGAATACATATATATGCACATTTATAAGTAAATACACAACGTACAAACGCGCAGACACAGAGTCAGCCTAAAGATTGCCTGCAGGGAGTACAGGCATACCTCAGAAATTGTGTGGGTTTGGTGCCAGACCACCACAGTAAAGCAAACATTACAATACAGTGAGTCAACTGATTACTTTGGTTTTCCAGTGCATGTAAAAGTTATGTTTACACTGTACCGAAGCCTAATAAGTTTGCAATAGCATGTCTAAAAAAGTATATACCTTGGGAGGAGTTAAGATGGCGGAGGAGTAGGAGACACCGTTTTCAGCCGGTCCCCCGAGTCGAGCTGGATAGGTACCAGACCAGCCTAAACAACCACGGAACCAGCCTGAGACGCAGGAAGACGCATCTGGATCTCTACAAATGAACATCTCCAGCGCTGAGTATTGAGGTACGAAGCGGGGAGCCATGAAACCGTGCACAGATATCGGAAGATAAACGGAAGGGGGAGGGAGCCGCCACGTTCGGGTGCCGGGAAGCGGTAGCCACTTGCACGGGGGAGCGGGCGGGGCTCATGGTCGGCACCCGCAAAACAGCAGACTGAGACCGTGAGCCGGTGCGCGCGCCACCAGGCATCTCGCGGAACACCGGAATCCCGGTGCGCTCACTGGATCCAGACTGAGACCGGGAGATCCCGGAGCGCGCTCGGGGAGGCTGGCGGCTGGCGGCTGGCGGCTGGCGGCATTAGAAACACAAAGGACAGAGACGCGCTGGCCCTGGAAGTGAGGGCTGGGACGCCGGGTGTGGGGCGCACATCCCGGGACGCTGCAGGGTTGAGCAGCACCAACAGAAACAGAGTTTAAGTGGCCAGAACATCAGTGGAGAGTGGGCCGCAATCCCTCTGTTCTGAGACAGGGGCTTGGATTCAGCCGCTGCTCTCTGACTCTCAGAAGAGGCACAGCAAACCGCCAGGGAAAGCCACCAGAGAACAAAAGTCTGGAAATACCGGCCCAGAGAGCGCCCATCCCCATCCCCCCTCGCAGGGGACACGGAGACTCTACCCAAACAGGGCTGCCTGAGTATCGGCGCGGCAGGCCCCTCCCCCAGAACACAAAAGGCAGGCTGAAAAGTCAAGAAGCCCACAGCCCGGGCGCCTGGGTGGCGCAGTCATTGAGCGCCTGTCTTCGGCTTAGGGCGTGATCCCGGCATTCGGGAAAGGAGTCCTTCATCGGGCTCCTCCGCTGGGAGCCTGCTTCTTCCTCTCCCACTCCTTCTGTTCCCTCTCTCGCTGGTTGGCTGCCACATAAATAAATAAATAAAATCTTTAAAGAAGAAGCCCACATCCCTAAGATCCCTATAAAACAAGGGGCACGGCCTGGCACCCAGTCAATAATTTGGGCTCTGGAAACCCCGCAACCTCTCCTCATCAGAATGACAAGAAGGAGAAGCCCCCCCCAGCAAAGAAAAGACAGTGAGTCAGTGGCCTCTGCCACAGAAATAATGGATATGGATGTAACCAAATTATCAGAAATGGAATTCAGAGTAACGATGGTCAAAATGATGAGTAGAATTGAAAAAAGTATTAACGAAAAAGTTACTGAGAATATAGAATCTCTAAGGACAGAAATGAGAACGAATCTGACAGAAATTAAAAATTCTATGAGCCAAATGCAGGCATCAGAGGCTCTGACGGCCAGGGCGCAGAAGCAGAGGAACGGGTTAGTGAATTGGAGGATGGGTTAATAGAGGAAAAAATGAAAATAGAAGATGGTCTTAAAAAACTACGCCCACGAATGTATGTTAGGAGATTACTGACTCAATGAAACGATCCAATATTAGAATCATCGGCATCCCGAGGGGTGGAGAAAAACAGAGGTCTAGAAAGATATTTGAACAAATTGTAGCTGAAAACTTCCCTAATCTAGCGAGGAAACAAACATTCGCGTCTCAAGAGGCAGAGAGGACCCCTCCCAAGCTCAACCATGACAAACCTACGCCACGTCACGCATAGTGCATCGCAAATATTAGATGCAAGGATACAGTATTGAAAGCGGCCAGGGCAAAGAAATTTCACGTACTGGGCAAAGGTATCAGAATTACGGCAGACCTGTCTACACAGACCTGGAATGAGAGAAAGGGTTGGGGAGCATATTAAAGTTCTTCAAAAAAAACATGCAGCCAAATCCCTATCCAGCAAGGCTGTCATTCAGAATTGATGGAGAAATAAAGACATTGCAGAATCGCCAGTCACTAACCAATTTTGTAACCACGAAACCAGCCCTACAGGAGATCTTACGGGGGGTTCTATAAAAGTAAAAAGGCCCCAAGAGGGATACAGATCAGAAAGTCACAGCCAATACAAACAAAGACTTTACTGGCAACATGGCATTATTAAAATCATATCTCTCAGTAATCAGTCTTAATGTAAATGGTTTGAACCATCCCATAAATGCCACAGGGTTGCAGATTGGATAAAAAGAAATGACCCATCCATTTGCTGTCTACAAGAGACTCATTTCGAACCCAAAGATGCATTCAGACTGAGAGTAAGGGGATGAGCATATCTTTCACGCAAATGGACCTCAAAAGAAAGCTGGGGTAGCAATTCTCATATCAGATAAATTGGATTTTAAACTAAGACTATAGTTAGAGATGCAGAAGGGCACTATATTATTCTTAAGGGAAGTATTCAACAAGGGATATGACAATTATAATATATATGCCTCAACAGGGGAGCAGCAAGATACACAAGCCAACTCTTAACCAAATATAGAGACATATAAATAAAAATACATTAATAGTAGGGGACCTCAACACTCCACTATCAGAAATAGACAGAACACCCTGGCAAAAACTAAGCAAAGAATCAAAGGCTTTGAATGCCATACTCGACAAGTTGGACCTCAGATATATATAGAACACTACACCCCAGAACCAAAGAATATCATTCTATTCTAATGCCCATGGAACATTCTCAAGAATAGACCATGTTCTGGGACACAAAACAGGTCTCAGCCGATACCAAAAGACTGAAATTATCCCCTGCATATTCTCAGACCACAACGCTCTCAAATTGGAACTCAACCACAAGGAAAAATTTGGAAGAAACTCAAACACTTGGAGACTAAGAACCATCCTGCTCAGGAATGACTGAAAACCAGAAATCAAAAATCAAATTAAACAATTTATGGAGACCAATGAGAATGAAAATACAACAGTCCAAAACCTATGAGATACTGCAAAGGCAGTCCTAAGGGGGAAATACATAGCCATCCAAGCCTCACTCAAAAGAATAGAAAAATCTAAAATGCAGTTTTTATATTCTCACCTCAAGAAGTTGGAACAGCAACAGAGGGACAGGCCTAATCCACACACAAGGAAGCAGTTGACCAAAATTAGAGCTGAAATCAATCAAGCAGAAACCAGAAGTACGGTAGAGCAGATCAACAGGACAAGAAGCTGGTTCTTTGAGAGAATCAATAAAACTGACAGACCACTGGCAAGACTTATCCAAAAAAAAAGAAAGGACCCAGTTATTAAAATTATGAATGAAAAGGAGAGGTCACGACGAGCACCATTGAATTTGGAAGGATTATTAGAAATTTTTATCAACAGCTATATGCCAATAAACTAAGCAATCTGGAAGAGATGGAATCCTTCCTGGAAACCTATAAACTACCAAGATTGAAAAAGGAAGAAATTGATTTCTTAAACAGGCCAATTAATTATGAAGAAATTGAGTCAGTGATAAACAACCTTCCAAATAACAAAACTCCAGGCCCGGACGGTTCTGGAATTCTACCAAACATTCAAAGAAGAAATAATACCTATTCTCCTAAAGCTATTTCAAAAAATAGAAACAGAAGGAAAGCTACCAAACTCATTCTATGAGGCCAATATTACCTTGATCCCCAAACCAGGCAAAGATCCCCTCAAAAAAGGAGAATTACAAACCGATTTCCCTAATGAATATGGACGCCAAAATCCTCAACAAGATACTTGCTAGTAGAATCCAACACTACATTAAAAGGATTATCCATCACGATCAAGTGGGATTCATACTTGGGATGCAAGCGTGGTTCAATATTCGCAAATCAATCAGCGTGATACATCATATCAACAAGAAAAGACTCAGGAACCATATGATCCTCTCAATCAATGCAGAAAAAGCATTTGACAAAATACAGCATCCTTTCCTGATTAATACCCTTCAGAGTGTAGGAATAGAAGGTATATTTCTCAATCTCATAAAAGCCATCTATGAAAAGCCTACTGCAAATATTATTCTCAATGGGGAAACGCTGGAAGCCTTTCCCTTAAGATCAGGAACTCAACAAGGATGCCCACTCTCGCCACTATTATTCAACATAGTACTAGAAGTCCTTGCAACAGCAATC
Source organism: Ursus maritimus (assembly GCF_017311325.1). Taxonomy (NCBI): domain Eukaryota; kingdom Metazoa; phylum Chordata; class Mammalia; order Carnivora; family Ursidae; genus Ursus; species Ursus maritimus. The sequence continues at coordinate 22,777,796 of NW_024426230.1, read as the reverse complement.
AGATGACAAAAAGGGATCAAAGGTATTCAAATCGGCAAAGAAGAAGTCAAAATGTCTCTCTTCGCAGATGACATGATACTCGATATGGAAAACCCAAAAGAAGCCACTCCCAAACTATTAGAAGTTATAGAGCAATTCAGTAACGTTGGATACAAAAATCAATGCTCAGAAATCAGTTGCATTTCTATACACGAATAACGACACCGAAGAAGAGAAATTAGGGAATCATCCATTTACAATAGCACAAACCATAATCTACCTTGGAATTAACTTAACCAGAGACGTAAAGGACCTATATTCTAGAAACTATAAATCACTCTTGAAAGACATTGAGGAAGACATAAAAAGATGGAAAGATATTCCATGCTCATGGATTGAAGAATTAAATAGTTAAAATGTCCATGCTACCCAGAGCAATCTACACTTTCAATGCTATCCCGATCAAAAATACGAGGACATTTTTCAAAGAACTGGAACAAACAGTCCTTAAATTTGTATGGAAACAGAAAGGCCCCGAATCTCAGGAACTGTTGAAAAGGAAAAAACAAAGCTGGGGCATCACAATGCGGTTTCGAGCTGTACTACAAAGCTGTGATCACAAAGACAGCATGGTACTGGCACAAAAACAGACACATAGACCAATGGAACAGAACAGAGAGCCCAGAAATGGACCCTCGGCTCTTTGGGCAACTAATATTTGATAAAGCAGGAAAAACATCCGTGGGAAAAAGACAGTCTCTTCAATAAATGGTGCTGGAAAATTGACAGCTACATGCAAGAGAATGAACTTGACCACTATCTCACACCATACACAAAAATAAACTCCAAATGGATGAAAGACCTCGATGTGAGACAGGAATCCATCAAAATTCTAGAGGAGAACATAGGCAACAACCTCTACGACATCAGCCAAAGCAACCTTTTTCATGACACATCCCCAAAGGCAAGAGAAACAAAAGATAAAATGAATTTATGGGACTTCATCAAGATTAAAAGTTTCTGCACAGCCAAGGAAACAGTCAGAAAAACTAAGAGGCAGCCCAAGAATGGGAGAATATATTTGCAAATGACACTACAGATAAAGGACTGGTATCCAAGATCTACAAAGAACTTCTCAAACTCAATACACAAGAAACAAATAAACAAATCAAAAATGGGCAGAAGATAAGAACAGACACTTTTCCAATGAAGACATACAAATGGCTAACAGACACATGAAAAATGTTCAAAATCATTAGCCATCAAGGAAATTCAATCAAAACCACACTGAGATACCACCTACGCCAGTTAGAATGGCAAAAATAGACAAGGCAAGAAACAACAATTGCTGGAGAGGATGTGGAGAAAGGGGATCCCTCTCCTACATTGTTGGTGGGAATGCAAGTTGGTACAGCCACTCTGGAAAACAGTGTGGAGGTCTCAAAAGTAAAATTGAGCTACCCTATGATCCAGCCATTGCACTACTGGGTATTTACCCCAAAGATACAGACGTAGTGAAGAGAAGGGCCAGATGCACCCCAATGTTCATAGCAGCAATGTCCACAATAGCTAAATCGTGGAAGGAGCCGAGATGCCCTTCAACAGATGACTGGATTAAGAAGCTGTGGTCCATATATACAATGGAATATTACTCAGCTATCAGAAAGAACGAGTTCTCAACATTTGCTACAACATGGACGGCACTAGAGGAGATAATGCTAAGTGAAATAAGTCAAGCAGAGAAAGACAACTATCATATGATTTCTCTCATCTATGGAACATAAGAACTAGGATGATCAGTAGGGGAAGAAAGGGATAAAGAAAGGGGGGGTAATCAGAAGGGGGAATGAAACATGAGAGACTATGGACTATGAAAAACAAACTGAGGACTTTAGAGGGGAGGGGGGTGGGGGAATGGGATAGACCGGTGATGGGTAGTAAGGAGGGCACGTATTGCATGGTGCACTGGGTGTTATACACAACTAATGAATCATCGAGCCTTACATCGGAAACCGGGGATGTACTGTATGGTGACTAACATAATATAATAAAAAAAGCATTAAAAAAAAATAAAAAAGTATATACCTTAATTAAAAAATACTTCATTGCTAAAAAATGCCTACCCTCATCAGAGTTTCAGTGAGGCGTAATCACTGATCGCAGATCACCATAACAAACAATAATGAGAAAGTTTGAAATTGTGAGAATTGCCAAAATGTGACAAAGCGAGCAAATATTGTTAGGAAAACGCCACAGACAGACTTGCTTGAGGCAGGGTTGCCGCAAACCTTCAATCTGTAAAAATCACAATATCTGCGATGTGCAATAAAGCAAAGTGCAATAAAACGAGGTATGCCTCTGAACGGAATATTCCGGAAAACGTTATAGAGCTTTTCTTGAAGTAAAATTAGAGTCTATTTTGGAAATGTCAAGCATTTTATATATTTTTCAAGAGAACCCTAAAATGTTTATTTGATTTATAAGATGGAGACAGCTCTCCAGCTTAGCTGATGAGTCCTTTCTCTTTCTATGTCAAAAACCCAGTAATCCATAGTGAGTTTCAAACTCCTTAGAAAGCAATAAAAGTTACAGGTTTCTCCACAAAGCTGTGCCAGCATGGAGCTGCTTAGTTTCGACTCAGGCTAGAAAATAAATGAAGCACTTGCTGTTTTAGTCTTGTTGCCTGTTACTCAAAAAATACAGTTGTGAATTACTGAGTATCTAACAAGGCTTAGGGAAAGAGATCTGTTAGCGTGAATCACCTGTTATTGGTTTTTTACTTATAGGAAGTAGAAAATATGCTTGTTTTCTTCCTTTATGGGTACCAACGTCTCTTTAATCACCGTGTGGCATAACTCAACAACCTCGAGCCTACTGTTTTCATTGTCACCAAATAAATAAACTCTAGTGCAGTATATTAATCCAATCACCGGACTTATTTCTCTGTAGCTGAAAAATGCCATAGCCATTGCATTTAGTGGTTCCATTACATGAGGGAGCTATAAAAGACTAAATAAAAATCAAAATAGGGGCACCTGGGTGGCTCTGTCGGTTGAGTGTCCAGCTCTTGATTTCAGCTCAGGTCATGATCGCAGGGTCGTGGGATTGAACCCCACTTTGGGCTCTGTGGAGAGTCTCCTTGAGGATTCGCTCTCCCTCTGACCCTTTCTGGTGTTCATGCGCTCTAAAATTAAAAAAAAAAAAAAATCAAAATATTTCAAAGCTATTATTTAATTCTTATTCCAGAATTTCCAATTTATTTCTAGTTTTTCAGATCCCCTACCATCTATTTTAAAATCATGCATGAAAAGAAAAGAATATTAAGTTTAGAGAGAAATCTCTAGATATAAGCTGATCCATTTTATTATACAAGATAAACTAATTGCAAGAAGTTGTTCTAGTAATTAGAAAAGTCATAAAAGCATGTTGCTTTTGTGCTATATCTTGATCTCATTTCTTCTGTTCTCTTCTTTCATTCTATACCCTACTCTCCTCTCACCCACACCCATTCTGTACCTCTCCCATCTAATACCTGGTGTAGTTATCAGCTAAATGTGGCTGTTGCTTGTTCTTTCAAGAGTTCTCTAATACTTTCAGACTGGAAACTTGCTTTTTTCTCCTCATTAACTACTAGACCTACATGTTTTTAAAAATCTACTCTAAGGGTATGCTGAAAATTGTAGATCAATTGCTTTTTATAAAATAGCTTAATAGGCTTTAATAGCAATTAAGATGTATTTGACAGTTGCTAGTTACCATTTTATATGCCAAGTGATTAAACCTAAAACTCTAGATGTAAGGATGGCAATCCTCATGACTTCATGAACTGGTAAAGTAAATTAAGGTGAGTATCCGTGCTATTCTGGTACAAATGAAATTTTAGAAAAAAGTTAATATCTGAAAGGAATAAAAGACTAGGAATTAGATCATATCTAAGAAGAACAAAGGCCAGGAATTAGGTGTCTTAGATCTAGACACCTATTGAACAGATGGGTGAATTTAGGTAAGGCATTTACTCACAGATCTCATTTTCCTCACTTATAAGGCAGTTAGGCTATACATCTATAAAATGACTTCCAATTCCCAAATTTATTGATTTAAGAGTTACATGACAAATATTTCCAAATCTTTGTTTCACTTAGGTGAAGATTTAGTCCATAGTTTAATTGAATACTTTATAACAGGCTCTCACTATGTGACTGACTGCATGGTGGTTATATAGAAACAAAATGTTGCCTCTATAAATTTTTAATGGCCAATCCACCTATTTTAATTCGTTTGCCCATGAAAATGAATAGATTAATCCAATGATCAATATACTTATAGCTAGGATGATGAGCGTATTTATACAGGCAAGTCTCCTGAGTTGACTTGCAATGAAAGAAATTATGCTGTTTAACAGGATAATGATTTAAAAATGCATAAGTATATTTTGGAATTATGGAATCAGAATCCCAGCAAACAAGTATTTGGGATAATTTTAGGAATTCATAATAAAACGCTAATGAGGAAAATGATTCTTACAGAGACCATTCATCGTTTTGCATGGGATAATAGCTTCGTCAACCAAAGACCAGAATTGACAGATAAATTATTCATGAATTTCTTTCATGTATTCAATATTTTTATTAGCTAATTGCTATACTAATTTACTGAGGTTCAATGCATGAACTCAAACTTCATGGAGATTGTAGTTTAGAGAACAAAAATATTATCAGATACATACTTAATTAAAACTGATAATGTCATAAGAGAAAACATAGAAGGATTTGATTTAGAATAGGAGTTTTAGAGAAATGATGAGAAAATGAATTTTGAGCAGAAATCTGAAGAGTATAAGTTCACGAAGCCAATGAGTTGAGGGCAGGGAAAGGAGGCTAAAGGAACAGCCTTTGCAGAACTAATTCCTGAAGCTACAGGGAGGATGCTGGGCTTGAAAAATCAAAATATAAGAACATGGCTGGATAAATTTACACAGCTTTGTGACCAGAACAACATAAGACCTGTGGGTTAACATGGAGGCTTATATGCCATGTAAGTATTTTTGTTTTTAATTTCAAGAGCAAGAGAAACCATTTTAAAATATTTAGAGAAGGATCTGCTTGTGAAGAAGACGGATTCACTTTTACAACCTGTTACATGTAAGCTATGATTAGGATTTCCAAGTACAGCTGTCAAGGGGAAACTAGGAACTGCTGATTTCTTAAAACTGAGATATAATTGAAAGTTATATACAAATATAACTTTATATTTGTTTCAGGTATATGGCGTGATTCAAAATACGTGTATATTACAAAATGATCACCATAGTAAGTCTAGTTAACATCACCACACATGGTTACAATTTTTGTTTTGTGATGAGAACTTTTAAGATTTATTCTCTTGGCAACTTTTAAATGTACAAATACAATATTACTAACTATAGTCACATGCTATACATTACATCCTCATGTTTTATTTTATAGCTAGAAGTTCTTTAATCCATTTCTCCCATCACCTGCCTTCTGCCTCTGGCACAACCAATCTGTTCCGTTATCTACGAGTTCAGGTTTTTTGTACTATTTTTAAGATTCTACATATAAGTAAGATCATATAGTATTCATTTTTCTCTGTCTGGCTTATTTCACTTAGCATGATGCTCTCAGGTTCCATCCATGTTGTTCCAAATGGCCAGATTTTCTTCTTTTCTATGTCTCAGTGATATTCCATTATGTATATTTTCTTTACCCATTCATCTTTGATGGATACTTAGGTTGTTTCCATGTCTTGAATAACTGTAAATAATGCTACAATAAACATAGGGGCTTAGATATTAGATAGTTCTATTTTTAACTCTTTCCCCACACTGTTTTCTATAGCGACTGACTGCACCAGTTTACTTTCCCCCCCAGAAGAGCACAAGGGTTGTCTTTCCTCTGTACCCTACTCAACACTTGCTATTTCTTGCTGCTTTGGTACTAGCCATTCTAAGTGGTGTGAAGTGAGAGACCTCGTTGTAATCTTGATTGCGCTGTTGGGCACCTTTCCATATACCTGTTGGCCATCTGTATGTGTTCTTTGGGAAAACGTTTATTTAGATCCTCTGCCTATTTTTTAATTGGACTTTTTTTGTTTTTCTATTGATTTGTATGAGTTGTTTATATATTTTGGATATCAACCTCTTATCAAATAAATGATTTGCAAATATTTCACCCCTTTTGTCTACCACAACCCCCTACTTCAGGCAACCACCAATCTGTTCTGTGCTTATGAGTTTGGTTTATTTTAAGATTCCGCATGTAAGTGAGATCATATGGTCTTTGTCTTTCTGTGACTTATTTTGCTTAGTATAATACCCTCAGGGTTCATCCATGTTGTTCCAAATGGCAAAATTTCCTTCTTTTTTATGGTTGGAAGAAATTGTTGATTTAATGAGAAAAACATTCTTAATCTCTTTGTTAAAAGAGGGCATCCAGCATACTTCTAATTTATAAGTTATGCACTTATGGCTAAAAGCAAAAGAGCAAGATTTTAACTTTTCTGGAAAAAATACAAAAACTTATACATTCAGAAAAACACAGATGTTTATTTAAATATTTCCTGGGCAAGATCTTATCAAGTAAATTAGCTAATGAGAAAAACTTCTAAAAGTTACTGTTGTGTTGTATAGGACAGAGAAATGAGTCTTCACGTCTAGGTGCCTAAAAAGATTCCCTTTAACCAGTAATATTTGCAAGGGCAAAATTAACAGAAAATGGAATACAGTGACGCATTTTGCATCCATTGTAACACTGAACACAGCATATAGATTATTGATGTAGAATTGAATAATCTCAATTTATGACTATCATAACTAGTTTTATGACACAGAACAGGGTCTGTTTTTCTGTAGCGGTCAGGAAAAGAAATATTTACGTGGCATCATCTTGGAAGACAGTGTAGTAGGAGAAGGAACAAGAAACCTAAAACAAGCAACCTCCCATTTCCCAGTCCAGCCTGCTGGGAGAGGGACCATGCAAATTGGGCTTTTTGCCATCTCTTCTGGGCTGGCTTCCTGAGGGACTCAGATCTCAGAGACATCAGCCAGCAATGTCTGTGGATCCTACGGAAGAGCCTGGGCATGTCTTCCCAGCTTCAGCCCTGGTCTGGGCAGCCCTAGCCGCAAGCCTTTGGCCTGGAGCCCCTCCCGGACGCCACTGCCCCCAAGAACTTCTGCTCCCTGGGCTCTGGCAACACTGGTTCTCCCCCTTCCTGTTCTACCTCCAGGCATGATAATACCACAGTGTCCTTTACTCTTGCCTGTGCTGCTGTAAACCATCCTTTTCATCGTCTCCTCATTTGAACCCTCTGAATTCTGTGTGTTAATGACATAAATCAGTTTTTCTCTTCACAGTCACGATGGCTAGTGAGACCACAGTCTCCTCGGCCCCTGTAGGTCTGGAGCCGCACGCAGGTGAGAACTCCGCACGGGCTCCTGTTTCCCCCTGTGCAGCTGCTGCGGGGGGCACATGGTCTGCAGTCAAAGTGGCACACATGGAGACATCGTTGCTATCCTTGATTCTGGGGATTTCAAGCATTTGCAGCTCATTTGAAATGAGTCTGAGCATTCTCCTTTTATGTCACTGAACAGTGAAGAAAGAACTGGACTGGGGGAAGAAATAATTTCAGCCAGGTTGCTTGGGTAGAAAAGTATTACAGTTTACCTACTCTTACTGAGGCTGCATTATTCCAGCTGTTGGGGCAAAGAAAGCTTGAGTCAGTAAGTTGAATATGAAATAGTGTCTTGTTTGTTCAAGTACAATTAACTCTGGAAGGAGAAAAGACAGAAAATACTCTTTTAGTAACTCACCTCAGGAGAGGGGGCAAAACACGGTATGTGATATTGTCATTTATAAATAGACATATATGTTTGGTCTTCACATGTTCCTGGGACAGAGCTTCTGAAATACTTAGAATTTCCTAAGTGAGGACAGCGATGAAGGTGTCTTTTGTTATTTGTAACAAGCCCCTTCCAACTACACCCAGTTTATGTTAATGAGATGACTTTTGGAAAGCCCCTAAGAATGAGAGCTAGTTGTTAGGGGAGCAGGCTGTAATTTGAGGGGTGGAAATTTTAGTCCCACCCCTGAACTCTGGGGAGGGGAGAGGCTGGAAGTTGAATCAGTCACCAATGGCCAATGATTCAATCAATCATGCATACATAATGAAGGCTCCATACATGACCCCGAACTATGGTTTGGAGAGCTGCCTGGTTGGTGAACACGGGGACGCACTGGGATGGTAGGATATCTGGAGAGGGCTTGGAAGTGCTGTGCCCCTTCTTACACACCTTTGCCCTGCGCATCTCTTCCATCTAGCTGTTCCTTGAGTAATCTACGGATTTCATAATTGTTTTTTTCTCTCTAGCTTTATTGGGTATAACTGACGTACACAGTTGTCTATAAAATGTACACCATGATTTGATATATGTACTCTCGGTGAAATGATTACCAACATCAGGTTAATTAACATATCCATCACCTCATATAATTATTGCAAGTGTGGTGTGTGTGTGTGGGGGGTGTGTGTGTGGGGGTGTGTGTGGGGGGTGTGTGTGTGGGGGTGTGTGTGTGTGTGTGTGGCTGTGTGTGTGTGTGGTTGTGTGTGTGTGGGTGTGGTGTGTGTGTGGTGGGTGTGGTTGTGTGGGTGTGGGTGTGGTGTGTGTGTGGTTGTGTGTGTGTGGGTGTGGTGTGTGTGTGGCTGTGTGTGTGTGTGGTGTGTGTGTGGTTGTGTGTGGGTGTGGTGTGTGTGTGTAGTGTGTGTGGTGTGTGGTGTGTGTGGTGAAAATGCTTAAGACCTACTCTCTTAGCAAATTTCAAATATACAACGCAGTAATATAAACTATAGTCCCTATGTTGTACTTTAGATCCTAAGAAGTTATTCACCTTAAAACTGAAGGCTTGAGTTATATCCTTTTTAATAAAGCTGTCATCTAGTAAGTAAAATGTTTTCCCGAGTTCTGTGAAATGCCCTAGCAAATTAAGCACCTCAAGGAGGGCACCGTGGGAATCTTTGATGGATAGCTCGTTGCTCAGAAGCACACGTATCAACCCCGGCCTGGGGATGGACGTCTGAAGTGGACGTGGTAGGAGGCCGTCTTTAGGAATGGCCCTTGACCTGTGTGACCTGCTGCTCTCGCCAGGTACATCGGGTCAGAATTGAGTTCAACTGTAGGACACCTAGCGGGTGTCACAGAAGGACGTGGTACGGGGACCCCAAACACATTTGGCGACCGGAATGGCAGAAATGAAGTGGTATTCTAGTAGTAAGGGTTGAAGAGAGACACAGAGTGTGTGTTTTTCTTTCAGACAAGATCTTTCCTTTTATACAACATTGTGAACAGACAGGCATGCTGCCATTCAAGAGAGAGAACACCGGGTGCAGGATGTAACCCACTTGGGTGGGGATAAACCTCATTAGGACACTGTGCTCTAAGAGGCCCTAATTATTTGGTTTTGTAAGAGCAAGCGGTGTAATCTTAACAGTAAAGACTAACTGTCCATATATTTATCGCTTACAGAATAGTCTTGTTCATTTAAAAAGGGGGTGGTTATTAAGAATGATTAAATGTACACTGTGAGATAAAAACCCTGCATAGTTAAGTAAGTAACAGCAAGTGATGCCAACCTCAAGTTTCAGGGGGGATGCGACTTCCTTAAAAAGCTTTCCCTAACCCCACAGATCAAGTTAAATATCCCTCCTATGTGTTAGCATTGTACCCATAGCAGCACTTGACACCCATGCTCGTTACATGACCATTTGCAGGTGTCTCCACCAGATGACAGAAACCATTACAGCATTGAATGCCCAGGACTTAGCTCATAACCTAAAGGACAGTAAGAATAAATTAAATATTTTTTAAATAATTAAGAGACAGTACTGATGGTAATTTTTCAATCTTTTCTTGCCAGGGAATTGGAAAAATTGCCTAGCTAACAAAAATACCTTTATTTTAGACTCATTGATTTCTTCTTTGAAAGTGTGTAAGTGTTCTGAATTACTTACAGAATAAAGGCCAAACTGTTCAACTTGACATGTAAGATCCTTCCTGATTGGATGCCATCTTATTTCCTGCTGTTCGGTACTCCATATCCAAGGGTCTGAATTTATATAGAACTTCTCTGCCTTGCCTTTGAAAATGTTACTTCTAGATAAGATTCCCTACCTTTACTTTTTTAATCAAATCTCTACCAGTTAAAATTCCCTTTCCTGCAAATGCCTCACCCCAGACAGATTTAGCTTATTTCTCCCATAGAGCTTCTATCTTTGGGCAAAATACTTCTCGGAGAACCTATCCTAGCAGATAATCCAAGAGACTCTGTTTCATAGTCACTGCTCCTCACACTCCTGCTATTCCCGGGATGGAATGGCTGGCTGGCTAGATGTCCTTCTCTTATTCCCTGGGGCTCCACCCCCTTCCTTCTGATTACATTTAGGGTACACGATACCACATAGTATTCTTGAGGAAAGAAGGAAGGAAGGAAGGTGGGAGGGAAGGAGGGAGGAGAGGGAAGAGTGAACACCTTTTCTGCTTGTTTCTATTTGTAGACACATCCAAACATTTTGGGGTGCTTTACTTTCCAGAATCTTCTCAAGAATTTTCCATATAAGCTAATAGTGACAAAAATTACTTCATCCAGCGTACCATTTTTCACCCTGACAATGACTTGTTCAGCTCAAGATGGATTCAGACAACGTGGAGCTGGAGGCAGACTTATTTTTTACGTTGGCTGTGAGTACAACTTCATAGGAACATTGCTCAGGGCTTCCGCCAACAAACTTCTCAAAAAATAAAACATACTTTTGGAGTGAACAAAATTAAAGCTCAGCCTATTTTCTAAGTATATTGTTCTCTTTATTAGGTCATACCAGATGTTAATGTCTGATAAGGACATTATTTGTGCATTGATAGCTCGTACTGTTTGAAAAAAAAGTTTTCAATTCATTATCATGGGCTTTTCACATCTTCCTGGAATCCTTGCAGTCACTCAAATATTATTGGAAACACATTTTTTTTTTTTTTTTTTGGACACATTCATGCCTCAGGTTACCAAGAATAGAAAAAAAAAAAAAAAGGAGTGGATAAGAATTTACTTAAACAAGACTGGTATTTGAAACAGTTTCAAGCATAAAAGATATTTTTCTAATTTAAAACTACTAAAATTTCTTTCTTTGCTAATCCACCTTTTTAAAAAAAATGTAGTCCATGATGTGTTAAATTATGCAGAAATTAGTACTGATTAATTCATTAAGTCTGTCAAAAGAATGTTTTTTTCGATCTAAGTTGCATCCAAAGGACAGTCTGGTGACGTACGTCGCCACATACTGAGCCACGTGAGAAGTGCTGAAAGAGCGTCTCAGACGGTCATGTTTTTCGTTGGATAAAGTTATCTACGTGTTTCCTTTGAAGGAAAATATCATCCGTTTTCAAGGATTGTTATGAATAGAGAGTTATCAAATATCTCCTTCAGCAATGCAAACACAATATAATTAAAAGGAAGTAAAACTTCTTCACCAAATTATTGATGTTTTCACCACAGTGTTATGCAAAAACTCAAATATTTGAGGGGGAAGAGGAGGCTTATTTTGCTAATATTTCATATTGTGCACCTTCGGAACACGTTATTCAAAATACTTCGCTGACCTCACCTCATTAATTTATGTAACTTCTGATTCAGGCACCACGAGTATCACATAAATATATTCTATGTGTGGGTGTTAAATTTAGAGGATCACAGAGTAAGCCAATGGACTCAGAGTTGCTGAGAGGGAGTCAGTCTTAAAACTGAAAAATACTGATCCGTAGAAAATCAGGGTTGGAAAAGAACCTAAAATTTTTCCTCTGGTTCCAGCATATTCCTAGTGTTCATACTTCTTTATAACATCACAGGAAACATAACCAAAAATAATTATATTTTAAGCCTGTGTATCCCTTATTGACAATGACATCTAGTTTTTAAATAAATTGAATAAAAAATTTAAACTAAAAAAAACAAACAGCAAAAACCAGTTCACCCATTTCTCCCATCCCCCACCCCCTGCCTCTGGCAACCACCAGAGGTTCTCTGTAATTATGAGCTTTGTTTGTTGTTGTTGTTTTTAGGCTCCATATATAAGAGAAATCATATGGCATTAGTCTTTTTCTCACTTATTTCACTATTTTCTATTTTTTAATCAATTTTATTCTATCTTTGTAATGGTAACTTGAGTCACTCTCTTACTAAGTCTATTTGGTTCCCTTGTTAAGAGAACTTGACTATTACTTGTTTGGATAGAAAGATTTTCCTTGAAGAGAGACTCTTGAGATCTTCTCTTCTATATTCCTTCTCTGTAAAACAAGGACTAAGGTTGGACTAAGTAATCTTTAGTTTCTCTTGTTGCTAAATTTCTCTGAATTCTACTTCCAATTTGGCCCAAGTGGTTAAGCAGGTGGGAAACTGAACTCAAGAAAGGAAAAGAAAGAAAGAGCTATTGATCTGATTCTTGAAGGATGGACAGATTTTTAACAGGTGAAGTTTGAGCTTGTAGGCGGGAAGAAGAGCAGAAGCACATGGCACGGGAATGGAATAGTAGATAGACTGTAAAGAAGCATTATCCCCACTGGAGTGGAGCCTCGGAAATCTCGCTCTCTCGCTCTCTCTCCAAAAGCGCTCTAGGTGTCTGGTATCGGTGGTCTGCAGACCCCACTGAGCGATACCGAGCAGGATGCAGGGCTGGGAAGCTGAGCGCAGAATTCAGTATATTCGGGGAGCTCGGTGGCTCACAGCAGCAATAATCTCAACTCCTCTGAGAAACTCCTTTTCTTCCCCCCATTCCTTTACCATGATTTCAACATTGGCTTATTATTTTAGCCTTGTTATTCTAAGTGGTTTATTATTCTTGATGAATAGTAAATTATTCTAATGGTGCTTATTATTCTATTCATTACAACTTGAGGCTGATTAGAAATGAATAGCTGCTAAGGAGCTGTTCCAATAGCAAAATTAGATTTCTACGTTTTTATGGTGCTTATTTTTCAGGATCAGTAATTGTCTTGGTAGTTCCCATCACTTAACCATCTCTGTCTGCTTTACACTGCAGAGATGAAGTCCAGTGATTCCAAAACAAAGAAATCTCTTTATGGAGTAAAAAGAATCGTATTTTCAAATAACTTTACATTTAACTGGGTGTTTCACTTTCAAAAAATGGTCTCACTGCCATGCTTTTCTAATCAATAGCATAGGACAAAGATAATGCGTTGTTACTGTGATGGCTGCCCTATCATCTGTATAGATAAGGCTCTGTCTCAGTAGCAGGCACTAAAGAGACTCCAAACTTCAGCTCATGCCCACGGGGTTCCAACTACTTATGATCTTCCCTTTCTGCCTGCCTGCCCTCTGGACTTCTGTCTTGCTTAGTCAGTCCCTTAATATATTACACATAATGCGTACATCATGCGTTTACATATACACACGGGTATGGCCTACTGTTTCCCTGTTTAACACCATCTTCATCTCATCACACGTGCTTGAAACAGGCAGAGTGACATTCCTCTAGGGACTCCACTGCCTCGATGTTAATACTTTGTTAAGAGCAAAAGCAACATTAGCCCCACCCCCAGGATCCTATAAGTCTACTTTAATACATAAAAATTCCTTTGAAAACTTCCTTTATCTCTAAATCCCCCCAGATATGTGTTGGCAATCATCCCCCAAGCATGTGGCCCACCAATATACATCTGAAGGGTCTCATGAGTAAGGTTTTATTAGACGGCAATAAATGACCTTTTCCCAACAACAGCGAGCCCCCTCAAGGTCCTGGAAACCTTGCTTCCAAAATTCCTTAGAGACTTACGCTATCTCTAACCCTCTCCCAACTTGAAAGTATATAATGGGCCACTCCTCATGACCTAGGCGCAGCTCTTTCTGCCCATGGGTCCTGTCCCCGTGCTTTAATAAAATCACCTTTTTGCACGAAAGACATCTCAAGAATTCTTTCTTGGCCATTGGCTTCGAACCCTAACATCTTTCCTCTATCACTTCTCTTACGAAATTTGGACTTTTACTCTAGCCTGCGGTATGTCTGTCACCATGGAGTTTCATCTCACTGTTGATCTGAGTCAGTCTTAGATCCCCCTACTTGCTCCTTCCTGGAATTCTTTTCCTTGTTTTACTAAACTATAAATAGCAATTTTCTCTTCCAGAGAATTATGCATACTATACTTTTTGAATCCCTGTGTGTTTAAGAAATAGGTCTTTATATTTGATAATTACAACTTTTAATTGGCTGTTTTGCTAAATATAATAAAGTTTTATGTTTAAATAGTTTTGATTCACAATATTAAAAGTTATTTAAACTTCTTTTTTGGAAGTCTGAGGTCATTCTTGTCCTTTTTTCTTTTGAAGACAATTTTGTTTCTCTTTAGAAGTTTTGCATTCACACCAAAAATATATGTAAGTTCCATTTGTTCACATCCTCACCAAAACTTAGCACTGCCATTCTAAGAAGAATGTCCAGTCTTTTTTTAGTGGGTAGCTAGTGACATATCATTTTGGTTTATATTTACATTTACCTAATCACTAATGATTTGGAACATGCTTTCCTAGATGTCTTTGCCATGCAAATATATTCTTTGATGAAATGTCTATTCAGATCTTTTGCCCTTTTAAAAATCAGACTGGTTATTGGGTTCTTGTTATTCAGTTGTAAGTATTTTTCCTATATCCTAGATGCTGTATTAGTCATTTTAAACTTAACAGATCCATAATCGAACTCTTGATTATCTGCTTTTTTTCTCTACCAACGTTGTTCATCTTCGAATTATATCCATCTCAGTAAATAATCCAATTACAATTGGGTAAACATTCCCTTCCCTTACTCAACATCCTATTCATCCTCTAATCTTTTCAGGACTTTTTTTTTTTTTTTTAGCATCACTGAATCCAACTTATCTAAGCTGAAATCATTTGTCTATTTCCATACTGTCATCGCCTACAAACTTGTCTCTTCTTCTGGTCTTACTTCCCTACAGGAGTATTTTTTTAAGTCATAAAATGTCTTTGCAGTAACCCCTCCTCAATGATTTTTCATTTGAATTAGACTAAATTTCAAAATAAATATCATCACCTAAAACAATCACTTCTAGAACTGTACGTAGACAGGTGCTGACTCAAACTTTAGGATGCATGAATGGCACCTGGAAAGCTCAGTAAAACAGATCCCTGGGCTCAGCCCTACAGATTCTGACTTGGTAGGGCTGCAGTGGGGACCAAGAATAAGTTCTCAGAGAATGCTGACACTGACATCCACGGACCATATGCCTATATACACCGCATGTATCCTTCTAAACTTTCCAGACCCACCTATACTTAAACCATCTGAGCCCTTTTTTCTCTTGTATGTAGCAACATTATTTCAATATCAGGACTTTTTTCTGTCTTCATCCGCTTTCCATTGATTCTCCTTACACCCCAAGGCTCCCTCTTTTTCGTCAGTTTTTATTCATAGGTCATCTCCTGAAGGGCTCATATCCTGGGGTCCATTCCTCAATGTAGTAACTCATTATTTAATTATCCTATACTTACTTTCCTATTAGTATGTATCACTATTTGAAATCATCTTATTTCATCATTTATATGTTAATTTGTATCTTGACCCACCCGACCCACCACACTAGGAAAGAATTGTCATTAGAACAGAGCTTTGCCTTGTTCAATACTGCATCCTGCAAATGTGGTTTTGCATATGCACATATGTATTTGTTGAATGAATAAATGGGAATCTTTAGAATGCCCAAGGAATAAATGGCAGGAGGCAATTTCAATGAGCTAGGCAGATTCCTTCATTTAGGGCTTTGTGTAAAATCGCACCTAAGACTCATCTAATAAGGTATGATGAGGAGAAATGTCACTTAAGGACCTATTTCCATGTCTCCTCCTGGATCTTAGATATCTTTCTCCAAGATATTGTTTGGCATTGTTTATCATCTATCACTTAGCAGATTGCATAAACTTGATATGCACTATTTGGAAAAGATCCAGAAGCACTTTAGTGAAGAAAAGAGGGCAGAGAAATACCATTCAGTTATTTCCCACAGTGATTACAAGAGACACATTGTGTGTGTGTGTGTGTGTGTGTGTGTGTGTGAGATAGCTTCAGTTGTAAGTACATGAGAGTGAGTTATGCAATTTCCAACCATAAACCACTCAACCTATGCTTCTCTACAACTAAGTACTAGAACTACGGGCTTTCAACGTGTACCCTCAACCTTCCTGAAAGTCTAATAATTTGGGATTGAGGTAGCACCGTGAAGCAAAACAGGAAATCATACTGTCATCAAAACCCTAGAATAGTCAAAGGAATCCTACACATCGAGTCCTGATACTATATGGCTATGGATTCTCCCTCTATTAACATTAGTTCACCTCGACTGTTTAAAATACCATCTTAGGAAACTGTAATTATTAAGAAGTTTTGAGACCTAACATTTGGAACTTCAGGTAAGTTGTATTTTGTTTGTTTTAAACAAACATACAATAGAAGTTGTAATTACTTAAATCAAGTTCAGAATGTGAGGCTACAATATTTAACTGGGTAACATTTATGTTGTAATTTTGCATTAATTTGACAGAATGATCTCTGACCTGTGTTCCATCGTCTCAAATGTTAATGAGAGGGTCACTTGTACTCATGACTGAATGACTGATATGTTTTCAGAGTAGACCAAATACAGGCTGTCAGTGAATATGAACACTAACTGGGCTCCTATTTTACAGAAAGAAGTATATATTAATGCAAAGATAAACCCAAACTGCTCTGGAGATGTTTTTTCTTTGTCAAAACTTCTGGGAAGCATCCAACCATAATTCCCCCCTCTTACGAGATGAAGCAAAGAAGAACCATGGATAAATCTACAATTTTGTATCTCAGAGGACTAATTTAAAGCAGAGTATATAGTCAAAACTCAAGTCTGAAGGTTATCATCACTACTGCTCTCTCATATTAATCATCTGAAAATTTGATATTTGTAATTTCTCTCTCCCATTAATATTCGATTAGCTATTAAAAATGTTTAATCTGACCCTCTAATAGCAAACATCAATAAGAGTCTATTTAAAACACTGGGACACATAGAAGGAAAGTCTCTAAAACTGAACTTCGTAGAAATTTTTTCCAGTTGCACTGTCTGATTTCAACCTGTCAAAGTCTGCAATTAAATAAGCATTGTATATGTCAATATTTGACTTCAATCTTAGAAGGGATGAAAATGTTTCTACTCTTAGTTCTAATTATAAAATCCAAGCTTTAAAAATGCCAGTTTTCTGTGATTTCTCAAGTGACTAAATCATGAATTGCAGACTAAGTATATTAAAACTTTCAAAATGCAATAAACAGAAAGCTTTGATGTCTCTGGCCTCTTAGGAAGCATTATGGTCCTCTTATGTCATTGTTAGTAGACTAATATGCCCATACTTCTCTACTCAAAATTTATGGAAGTTTTATTTCTCCCCCATAGACTTTCAGATCCCATCGGCGAGCTCATCACGTAGAATTATTCAACCACTCCTGTCTTGCAAGCATGAAAATACATCTGCACAATTTTTCACTAGAAGCACACACTGGTTTTAAAATCCGTCTCCTATATTCCACCATCCAAACTTTATTTCTGTGGAAACAGGACTTTATAGCCTGCAGGAAATGGTAACCCAGCCTCTAATGCTAGTGGCTGGTAGCTGGCTCCCATTTCTTTTCCCAGTGAAAATAGATGTCAAAGCGGTTAGCACCGAGGAAAGGTTTTGCAAAGCTTCTTAGAAAAAAAATTATCTTATTTCAGTTGATCCAATTTCTTTAGGACAAGACACTAAAGGCAACCAGATATTGAGAATGAAACTACCAGCTCATTTGAACTCCAAGGTGTCAAGCCAGTTCTATGAGTAAGTTTTTCTACAAAGTGAAAGAGCATTTGGTTTTTGGCTTCTAGAAATATTAAGTCATTCTACATAAAAAAAGGTAAGATTTAAAACCGAACTTTTTATATTTTTAAAATACTCTTCTAAATCTACATTTTAAAGGTCTTACAATAGAAAAACATTTACATGGTATCTTTTAATTCTTTAATCATAAAATTAAACAAGTAGCTTATTTAAAGTAATGATATGAGCTCACATAAAGTAAATCAAGGATAACCAGATCACTGTTCCTGTAGGCTAGTCCCAGGAGGCCGATATCTATCCTTTCTCTGTGTGTTAAGAATTTTTTTTTTTTTGAAATACTGTCTCATGACATTAGTTATTGGTATTAAGACAACAGATTGAATATCCTCATAACCCCTGAGACAGGGTTAGAAAAAAATAAAAATATCAGTAATGTGTAAGTATAAATCTCATTTAAAAATACATGGCATTAATGAAAGTGTTTGTCCCACTGCTGTCTTCTTAGAAAGGACTCTCATGATCACACTGTCTTAACTAGCACCTCGCTAAGCACTGCCCTCATTCTGCTTTCCCTAAGGTTATTCCTTCCTTTTGGTATGTGTGTATACACACACACACACACATGTACACACACACACACGTACACACACACATGTACACACACACATGTACACACACATGTACACACACACACACGTACACACACACATGTACACACACACACATGTACACACACACATGTACACACACACACAAAATATATAGTATTATATATACTATTATAAATTAATTTCACTTTTTAAATTATTTCTATGGAAACAATAAAAAGGGGCCTGTGTTAGAGCACTAGACAGAAGAGGCTTGAGCAGCATGACAAGAAGATGTAATATGTGGTTAATTCGTTATTGGTTTAAACAAACTATTAATGTATTATCAAGTTAAAAATTTTCAAGAAGAAATAGAAACCATTACTTGAAAAATAAGCACGTTACAAAAGAGCATCTGTGATACTATCTCATTTTGGTAGAAAAGAAAAAGAAAACTCAACGCTTGTACGTAGTGAAAGAGAAGGAAAGATCTGCAATAAGGTACTCAGACTGGTGATCATCTCTGTGTAATATTCACATGGTGTCGTTTCTAGTATTTCCTTTCTACCACACACACACTTACATAACGGACATTTATTTTTAGTTTAAAATGTGAATCCAGAAAGGAAGAAAGCTATCAAATCTTCCTGATCTTGAATACATGAATTTTTAACATTCACCTACTTTGTAGTATATTGGAAATACTTCATAATATAAAAAAACGAAATGCTGAAATAATTATATTACATAGTAGCTTGGCAGAAAATTGAGCACAACTAAGTGATAAAAGTTTCTCCTCTAAAAATAAGTCTTTCTGAAAACATGAAATTTAATGAAAGTTATGACCACACCCAATGACATCACACTCTCCCACACATTTCTTTAGGACTAACTTCTAATCTCTTTCCTTCTCCTTGTTATGATCCTACACTCTTTAATTGTTCTTTCAAGGGAGCTTGGCCCTTGAATTCTTCCCAATGACTTTCTCATAAAAAACAAAATCCCGAACATCAAAAATATCAGATCTGTATTAGGGTGTTAAACATTTTCTTTTACTAAGGAAAGCACATTCAAGCATTTTCTTAAGCATTGTATTCTTCAGAAGAATTTTGAATCCATCATGTTCCAAAAGCATCCATGGGGATTTTCATTGGAATGACTTCTATATTATGGATTAAATTTAGGGAAATGAATAGCTTTATAATGTTAAGTGTCTTCCAATCCAGGAGTATTATGTGTTCCCCAGTCATTTAGGCCTCACCGTTTGTTCTCCAAAAAAATATGTGTGATATTCTGATATTCTTTATTTGAATATTACACATTTCTGGTTAAGTTTATGTTCAGTTACTAAGGATTAAACATGAAATAAACTTTTGTAGCATTGTTAAATTAATTTTTGCTAATGTGAGAATACACACACACACACACACACGTGTATAATTTATATTTATATTTGTCTTATCTGAGGATCCTGCTTTCAGGCCAAAAATCTTATGAGTGACCATTCAGGCCTGGTGACAGGCAGTTACAAGATTTTGTCTGGCAGGTGTCATGGGGGTACCTGCCTCCCCACACCAGACTTGGGGCACAGCTAGTGAATTACAGTTTTCTGGACACAGTTCAGTCAAGGACTCAGCCCCTCACTCTCCAGTCCAACCATGTTCATGCACACAGCTGCATTCCCAGCCTAAGCACCTCATTCAGAGTCTTCCTTATCAAGACCTTGGCTCAGGTACTTTCCAGGTGCCCCTCCAAGTCCTGTCTGTTGGGACCCTCAACTGAGGCACTGTTTTCCATTTTGACTGGAAAGTACCTTTTCACACTTAGCTCTTTTCTCTCTCCCTTCTCCCTTGGTCCACAAGTCCATAAGAGGCAGGGGTCTCTTGTTCAGGTTCCTTTGTAGCAAGACAATTCCCCGAGTTGCATCCATCTGGCCTTCACACAGTGTCATTTTGTGGGAGAAGATGGAGCTCTGGGGAGCTGGCCCCTCATTTTGCCTATTGTTCGCACTGTTGCACTGAGTAAAGCCTTGATTGCTACTTTCAGATCGACTCATTTTCCTAATTCACCGTCTCAATGCCTGATTGCTCAACAGTGTCCAGCAACTGGATTGAACTTATCTTTTAATTCTAATATTTTAATAGTGCTCAAGTCTGTGTTCTTGGATTGTTTTTCAGGAAGACATTTCTATCACCCAGAGATAATTATAATATTGCCTCTTCCTTTTTAATATGTATGCCTCATTTCTTTTTTCCCTGCAAGTCCAAATGCTTTCACACCTTTTGTGCAATGATGAATAATAGCATGGTGTTAGATGTTCCTACATGCCATGACTTTAAAGGAAATACTGGAGTTTGTTCACTCCTAATATTTCATTTCTATTTCTGCTAGATACAATTTTTAAAAGATTATATGCCTTAGTATGTATCAATCTCCTACACTATTTGTAGTTTGTAAAGAACTTTTACATATATCAACTCATATCCATGTGTAACATTCTATTTATCAAAATTCTGTCAAGTAATAAATCACAAATTTACAACATTAAATTTTTAAATTCAACAGAGCTGTTAATTGTTATCTATTAAAATGGTTATAACTTAGTATGAGTTGAAATCAGGAGGCAGGTAAATAATTAGTCTAATAATATAAATAGTACATAATGCTACCATATATGATATAGGCATGTGTTGAGGCACACATACCTTTTACTTAGACTACATATTTTTATTTTAAAAAATGAGTAAAACTATTAAAATTGAGAGCTAAATCCTATTTTTATTAGACATATATAAAACACAGGTTAGGAAACTTGTATTCTTTTAAACACATCAGAATAAAATAAAAAGATAAAGAAAATAAAATGATAAAGAAAAATTTAGTTTAATATGGAATTAAAAAATAAATTTGTTTTGCAGAGTATTGGTCTTTTAATTAAGGCTTTTGTTTTCATTACTACTCTTGGGTTTAAACCAAATCCACAAATCATTTCACAGTAGAAAACTTCCCAGAAAACAAGCATCGGTACACTGTAAGACCTACCAAAAGAAGCTCATTTAGTGAGAGATTCTCAGAATTGGAAGGAACCTCAGAAATCAGCTGATTCTTCCCGCTCTCTAACACAGTCATGATTCCTTCTATGCCATTTATGTTAGCGATCGTTCACCATCTACTCGCATGCCCCTCATAATAAAATACTATCTACTAAGGCATTTAGTCCCTTTTTGGATCTTGTGAACAATTTGTTCATCTTCTAACAACAAATCTAATTCCTTATAATTTTATCAATTATGGATTAAAAAGAATTAATGCACATCTCACCCATCTGAGAAAACTTCAAATATGTGAAGGTGTTTCTTCAGATTAAACATCCCAATTACTCCTCAATAAAGTGCCTTTTGATTCTGTTCACCACTTATCTTGCAGTTTATCTTGCAGGACACTCTATTCCATCTCCGTTACTAACATAGTTTTATGTGCAGACTTAATTAGCACAACTGGAGGTTAGTCTACTTATCCTATCTCGTAGATAACATCAAAGCAGGTCTCCTCTGTTATATACTGTATTTATCTACACACTGAAATTCTATTAAGGCAATATTACTTTAATTGTTCCCATTTTCCTGAAAGTCATCCTATAGTGCTAAGTTTCATTGAAAGTCTAGTATTTCAAAACTTTGAAATAGCTTGTACTACGAGGAAGCCACCACTCTCCCATTCTTTGAGTAGATGTTTCTCACCAAAAAGAAAAAAAAAGACCTTATTGTTAATACTGTTAAGTTTAATCCTTTTATAATTTTTTTTATTGAAGTTTATTTTTTAAGTGATCTCTACACCCAACGGGACTCGAACTCACAAGGCTGAGCTCGAGTCACATGCTCCTCTGACTGAGCCAGCCAAGCACCCCAAGTTTAATATTTTAGCAGAAAGTTTACAAAACCTGTTGAGACATTTATGAATCCTGATTCAATCAACTAAACAATCCCCATCTTATGTGTTTTGTGAATATTCCCAACCTTATCCTAATAAAAATACTGACCCACTCAAGATAAAGAGCAGAACCTCATGTTATGCCATTCTAAAATATCCCTCCAAGCTGTCTTGTTTACCACTATCCTCCAGCACCTAGAAGAGTATCTGGCATATGTAGACATTGAATGAATGTTTTTTTAGGG
The DNA here is from genome assembly GCF_017311325.1 of Ursus maritimus. Classification (NCBI taxonomy): domain Eukaryota; kingdom Metazoa; phylum Chordata; class Mammalia; order Carnivora; family Ursidae; genus Ursus; species Ursus maritimus. Next base: position 22,755,125 of record NW_024426230.1, on the reverse strand, counting down.
GATAGCTTTTAGAAATCACTCTTATAGAGATGACATGGATCATATTGACATTCTTAGGATATTATCGTTAACCAACTAATTAATCATTCACTAATTGTATTAGGGTATTCCATGTATTCTTAGGATGCATCTTTCACTTCACAATAATCCAGCCTACTCCTTATCCAGTCAACCAACATTAAACTTAATTTATGCCCTTTCATATTTCTCATTATTCATGTACTTTATATATTTTACACACATATGCATAACACATACATTTTATAAGTAATATGTATATGTGGGATAATATTAAAATTCTTGTAGAAATTCTTCCAAATCAACAAATATAACTCTGAATTATCTTTTAATGACTGCATAATGCTCTTTGATGTATTCTCTAATTTAATAATACCTACTATTGGTGGGTATTTTTCTTAAAACAATACTACAAAAATTATCCTTGGACAAAAATGGCAAACTGATGGTGGTTTTATTTCTATGGGGTAGATTTCTTGAGAAATTACTTCTCAATGAGTACATGCATTCTCAATTTAATCAATAGTAACAGACTGCTTTTCAAAATGGCTTTAGCAACTCACATTTCCATCAGAAATTAAGAATTAAATTTAAATAAATTCCTAGAAAGATACACCTACCAAGACAAAATCATGTAGAAAATCTGCACAGACCATTTACTAGTAAGAAGACTGAATCAATAGTCAAAAATCTTCCAAAGAGAAGTCCAGAACCAGATGGCTTCACTGGTAAATTCTATCAAACACTTAAGAAGAATTAATATCAGTTCTCCTCAAACTCTACCAAAAAATTGAAGAGGAAATAACACTTCCAAACTTATGTCTTTCCCTTACTGTGAAACAAAACAGAGTTAAACAGCCCTGGTGGGCCACTGCACATAGACATCACGTGATGCAGAACTTGTTTGCAACTCCTGGAGTTTCATTGGCACTACTCATTAAAAGTGATCCCCAGTGATCTCTTGATCTAAAAAAAATGACGTTTCTAACCATTCACAAACAAGATCAAATGTCAATGGCATGTTAACAGCTTGTACTTTCCTAGGCAAAGATTTTAATCCTACTCACAAAAATCTGCTATGAGGCATGGGAATTATCAACCAGGTGAGACTAGTGGAATTACAATACTTTTATCTCAAGATGGCTTTGTTGTTCTCTACTAGCAATAGTATTCACCAAGATGAAGGTTCTTAACCCAGGTGTACAATCCAACCAAAGATCTTTAGACAATTGTCCTTAGATATCATTACATTTCATAAGTACCAGACTTAAGATAATTTTTTTTTGAATAGCTCTTTATAATTCTGTTTTCACACTTTCCAACCTAATAGGACTTTAAATACATCCTCTGCTGAGCCCACTCTTAAAAAGATTAACAAAGACCTCCTTGTCCACAAAAACAGGGCCAATTCTCTTCATACTTAACATATTAACATCATTTAACACAAAAAACAGTTTTCATAAAAAATATTTTTGTAAATTTTCCTGTAAAATGATCTTCTTTTCTAACTCATCTCACTGACTTTCCCTTCTTAGTCTCTTCTAATAAATCTATCTCTTTACTAATGTCTAAGTTTAGAGTTCTCCACTATCTTCTCGGATGAATCTGCTGAATCTCTAGGATATCTCCTTGCCCCATTATGTGTCTCTCTCACACAAAATCTATATGTAGATGATTTTAAAATATATTTCTAACCCATAACGAAGAATCTCACAAATTCAATGTCTATTTTCATATCTTTAATGTTTTTGCTAAGAAGGTCATCATTAACTTTTTTCCCCCTCTTGCACTCTCTTCAGTCCATCACCACACTCTCTTAGAAATGCCTTTGAGATTACATGGTACAGTCACTTTACACTCATTCCACTGCTTATACACTACTACACTTATACATGAGGTCCCTTGTTTCCACCCTTAGCCTGTTATTCACAGCACCTTAAGTGTTTCTTCTAAAATGTAAATCATATTACAACACTATAATGGTTCCCTATTATATTTCGAATAAAACTCTGGATCTTCACTATGGCCTATAGGGCCTTACATGAGCTTGTCCCCTCTCATATTGCCATTTGGCAGAATTGCTCATAAAATAATGAAAGACAACTTAAACTTATCATGCATATGGTTTTGTAAATACGACATAAAAATCATTCAATATGCTGCTATTTGAAAATGCAGAAATATATGAATATTCTAGAATGGCCAATTTTAGGATTTTCTACAATATTCTATTTGAATGACTCTGGACTTAAATAATTTTAAGGGCAATTCACAAAGTTCTGCTGGAAACTTTATGAATTATTAGTATTAAAAGAACAATTTAAAATTAATAAGTTTGGTATTAAATTGAATTTCTCTTATCTATAAATTATTAATATTTTCTTAAAATTGATTAATGCAAAAAAGCACAACTAAAAATAATGTTTTAGTAATTATACATCTGTCTGTCTCAATGATAAAACAAGGAAGCAGAAATCAGAGAAGAAAAACATTATCAAATAAATTGACCAAACTGATCTTTATAGAACACTCCATCTAAAAATACAGGAAAGGGAGAGGTTGAAAGATGGCAGTGGAGTAGGAGGACTCTCAGCTCACCTCCTACCAACATCACAGCAAGATAACTATCGAATCATCCTAAATACCTCAGAAATTGACCTGAAGACTGGCAGAACAAACTCCATGACTAAAGGGAGAGAAGAGACCATTTCAAAGAAGATAGAAAGTGTAGAGACACTGTTTTGGAAAGAAACAGATTGTGGCCACTACAGTGGGGAGGGAGCCATAGTTGTGAAGGGTGAGAGACAGACTATAGCAATTGGGTTGGAAAGTGAGAGGGGATGAATTCTGGGAGTTCTTGCAACAGCAGGGGTTAAACCCTGGAATTTTAAAGGTCAGCACGTTTGGCTCAGATAGAGCCCTGAAGACACTGTGTAGCTCTTGGAGAATTGACAGGCAAACAAATAATGGACATACAGCATGGAAACAGCGTTCTGAAGAGTGTCTGGGGTACACAGTGGGGAGGTTAGTTGCTCATCTCAGAGCACATCCCACAGACAGCATTCATAGAGACCCCTCCAGAAACAAAGGAACTGTCCAGCACCATTTTCCTCTTCCACCTATCAGCATAAGCACAGAGCTACCTGTGGGAACAAGCACAGCATTTATACTACCTAAATTGCTTATACCAAGCCTCACCCCCAATGCCCTGGTGGAACCACCCTTCCTAGTCAAGCTTGCTTCAGTTCCAGTGAGGAGAACTCCTCCCCCAGAAGACTGACCCAAACCCCTACTCACACTACATCTCCCAGTGGGGGAGTTTTATGGAACCTTGGTTCTGGAGTGGTGGTGCTAGGTCTTATTTCACAAAAAGACCAGAGCACACCTAGTTAAAATTCACCACATTCAGGCCAGGGACCAAACACTGCCCACAATAGGCAAGGAGAGCGGATGACTAGTAACATGCCTGATAGAGAATTTAAAGTAATGATCATAAGGATACTCCCTGGACTTGAGAAAAGAGTAGAAGACATGATTGAGGCCCTTAACGCAGAGATAAGGAATAACATAATAGAGATAAAGGGCTTAATAAATGAAATGGGAAACATGCTTGATGGAATGAATAGCAAGGATAGAAGAAGTGGAGAAACAAATCAGTAACATAAAAGGAGTAATGGAAATTAAACTGAAAAAATGAGAGAAAAAAGAATTATGCTAAATTAGAATAGACTTAGGGCACTCGCTGACTCCATCAAATGTAATAACAATCATATTATAGGAGTCCCAAAGAACACGAGTGAGGAAAGGGGGTAGAAAGTTTATTTGAAGAAATAACAGCTGAAAACTTCCTTATCTGAGGAAGGAAGCAGATATCCATATCATGGAGGAATGGGAAACTCCCATCAAAAATAAACAAAAGCAGACCCACACCAAGACATACTGTAAGTAAATTGGCAAAATATACTGATAAAAAAAAAAAATTAAAAGAAAGACAAAAGAAGACATCAACTTACAAGGGAAAACTCATAAGGCTAGCAGGAGATTTTTCAGCAGAAACTTTCCAAGTCAGAAGGGAGTGACATGATATATTCTAAGTACTGAGTGGGGAAAAAAAAATCAGCCAAGCATACTCTATCCAGTGAGGCAATCATTCAGAATACAAGGAGAGATAAAGAGTTTTCCAAACACGGGGCGCCTGGGTCGCGCAGTCGTTAAGCGTCTGCCTTCAGCTCAGGGCGTGATCCCGGCATTATGGGATCGAGCCCCACGTCAGGCTCCTCCTCTGGGAGCCTGCTTCTTCTTCTCCCACTCCCCCTGCTTGTGTTCCCTCTCTCGCTAGCTGTCTCTCTCTGTCAAATTAATAAATAAAATCTTAAAAAAAAAAGTTTTCCAAACAAAAATTAAAGGAGTTTATGACCACTAAACCAGCCCGGTAAGAAATATTAAAAGGGATCCTTTGAGTGTAAAGAAGAGACCAAAAGTGACAGTATGAAAGTAGGAAACAAAAGCACGAATATGAATATTTCCATAAAAAATCACTTCAAGAACTCACAAAATAGAGGGATGTAAAATACAACAACATATACCTAAAATGTGGGGAGGAGAGGAGTAAAAAATGAGTTCAAACTTAAATGACCATCAACTTAATATGGATTGCTATATGCAGAAGCCTAGTGTTAACCATGTCTCAAAAGCATGAGTAAACATGCAAATAAAGAGAAAAAAAAATCCAAATATATTACAAAGAAAAATCAGCAAACTCTACAAAAGAAAGAACAGATCAGAGAAAATCTTCTGAAACAACCACAAAACGATAAAATGACAACAAATACATATCTATCGATAATTAATTTAAACGTAAATGGACTGAACACTCAATGAAAAGACATAGGGTGACAGAATAGTTGAGAAACAAGACCCATCTATACGTTGCCTACAAGAGACTCATTTTAGACCTTAAGATACCTGCAGATTGAAAATGAGGGGATGGAGAAACATCCATCATACAAATGGATGTCTAAAGAAAGCCAGAGTAGCAATACTTAGATAAGATTTCAAAACAAAGACTAACAAGAGACAAAGAAAGACTATATAATAACGAAGGGGACAGTCCAACAAGAAGATTAACAATTATAAATATTATGCACCCAACATATAGGCATCTAAATACATAAAACAATTAATAACAAACATAAACATAACAAACATAAAAAATTGATAATAATGCATTAATGATAGGGGACTTTATCACTGCACTTACATCAATGGACATATCATCTAAAGAGAAAATAAGCAAAGAAACAATGGCTTTGAATGACACCCTGGAAAAGCTGGATTTAACTGTTATAGTCAGAACATTCCATCTTAAAAGAGAATACACATTTTTTTCAAGTGCACATGAACATTCTCCAGAATAGATCACATATTAACCCAAAAAACAAGCCTCAACAAATTAAAGATTGAAGTCATACCATACACCTTTTCTGACCACAATGCTTTGAAACTAGAAGACAAACACAAGAAGAAATCTGGAAAGACCACGAATAACTAGAGGTTAAATAACATGCTAAAACAATGAATGGGTCAACAAGGGAATAAAAGAAGAAATAAAAAAATACATGGAAAGAAATAAAAATTAACACACATTAGTCCAAAACCTTTGGGATGCAGCAAAAAGCAGTTCTAAGAGGGAAGTTTATAGCAATACAGGCCTACCTCAAGAAGCAAGATAAATCCCAAATAGTCTAACCTTACATCTAAAGGAGCTAGAAAATAAACAAGACCTAAAACCAGTAGAAAGAAGGAAATAATAAAGATTAGAGCAGAGATAAATGATATAAAAACTAAAAAAAAAAAAAAAAATCAATGAAACCAGGAACTGGTTCTTTGAAAAAAAAAAAAAGTCAATAAAATTGATAAATCTCTAGCCAGACTTACCAAGAAAAGAGAAAGGACTCAAAATCACAAATGAGAGAGAAGTAACAACCAGCACCACAGAAATAGAGTTATAAGAGAATATGATGAAAAACTATATGCCAACAAATTGAAAAACCTAGAAGAAATGGATAAATTCCTAGAAACAGCCTCTCAAAACTGAATCATAAAGAAATAAACAACTCAAAAGGATTGATTACCAGCAAAAAAATTGAATCAGTAATTAAAAAAAATGAACAAACAAAAGTGTAGGACCATATGGCTTCACAGGTGAATTCTATCAAAAATTTAAAGATAAATTAATACCTATTCTTTTCAAAGTATTCCAAAAATAAGAAAAGGAAGGAAAGTCCCAAATTCATTCTATGAAGCCAGCATTACCATAATACCAAAATCAGTTAAAGACACCACTAAAAAAGACAACTCTAAGCCAATATCTCTGATGTACAAAGATGCAAAACTTCTCAACAATATACTAGCAAAGTGAATCCAACGATACTAAAAAATCATTCACCATGATCAAGTGTGATTTATTCCTAGGTTACAAGAATGGTTCGCTATTCACAAATCAATCAACATGATAAATCACATTAAAAGAAAAGATAAAAACCATATGATCACTTCAATAGACCCAGAAAAAACATTTGGCAAAATACAACATCCATTCATGATAAAAACCCTCAACAAAGTATGTTTAGAGGGAACATACTTCAATATAATAAAGGCCATATTTAGAAAACCCATAGCTAATGTCATCCTTAGTGGGGAATAATTGAGAGTTTTACCCCTAAGTTCAGGAACAAGAGAAGGATGTCCACTCTCACCTCTTTTATTCAACATAGTGCTAGAAGTCCTAACCACAGCACTCAGAGAACTAAAAGAAATAAAAGGCGTCCAAGTCAGCAACAAAGAAGTAAAACTTTCACTGTTTGCAGACGACACGATCATCTACACGGAAAACCTGAGAGGCTCCACCAAAAAACTGCCAGAACTGATCAAGAATCCACTGAATTCACAGAGATCAAAACCAATGTACAGAAATCTGTTGCATTTCTATACACCAACAATGAAGCAGCAGAAAGAGAAATTAAGGAATCAGTCCCATTTACAATTGTACCAAAACCCATAAGATACCTAGGAATAAACCTAACCAAAGAGGTAAAAGATCTGTACTCAGAAAACTATAAAACACTGATGAAAGAAATTGAAGATGAGACAAAGAAATGGAAAGTCATTCCATGCCCATGAATTGGAAGACCATCATTAAAATGTCTATACTACTCAAAGCAATCTACACATTTAATGCAATTCCTATTAAAATACCAACAGCATTTTTCACAGAGGTAGAACAAATAGTCCTACAATTTGTATGGAACCACAAAAGACCTCAAAGAGCCAAAGAAACCTTGAAAAAGATAAACAAAGCTGGAGGCATCAGAATTCTGGACTTCAAGTTCTATTACAAAGCTGTAGTCATCAAAACATTATGCTACTGGCACAAAAATAGACACATAGATCAATAGAACAGAAGAGAAAACCCACAAATAAACCCGTAATTACATGGCCAATGAGTTTTTGACAAAGGAGGAATGAATATCCAATAGTAAAAAATAATGTCTCTTCAACAAATGGCATTGGGAAAACTGGACATACAGAAGAATGAAACTGGACCACTTTCATATACCATATACAAAAATAAACTCAAGACGAATGAAAGACCTAAATGTGAGACCTGAAACCATAAAAATTTTAGAAGAGAGCACATAGGCAGTAGGGTTGTCTGACATCGGCCATTGCAACATTTTTCTAGGTATGTCTCCTGAGGCAAGGGAAACAAAAGCAAAAATAAATTATTGGGGCTACATCAAAACAAAAAGCTTCTGCATAGTGAAGGAAACAATTAACAAAACTAAAAGGCAAACTACTGAATCAGAGAAAATATTTGCAAATGACATATTTGATAAAAGGTTAGTATCCAAAATATATAAAGAACTTTTGAATCTCAACACCCCCAAAATGAATACAATTTAAAAATGGGCAGAAGACATGAAGAGACATTTCTCCAAAGACATACAGATAACCAAGAGACACATGAAAATATGTTCATCCACACTTACCATCAGGGAAATGCAAATCAAAAGTAGAATGAGATATCATCTCACACCTGTCAGAATGGCTAAAGTCAACAACACAGAAAACAACAGGTGTTTGTGAGGATGAAAGAAAGGAACCCTTGTGCACATTTGGTGGGAATGGAAACTGGTGCAGCCATTCCGGAAAACAGTACGGAAGTTCCTCGAAAAGTTAAGAATAGAACTACTCTATGATCTAGTAATCACACTACTGGTATTTAACCAAAGCACATGAATACACTAATTCAAAGGAGTACTTGTAGCCCTATGTTTATGGCAACATTCCTCACAATAGCCAAATTATGGAAGCAGCCCAAGAGTCCGTCAATAGATGAATGGATTAAGATGATGTGGTAGACACACACACACACACACACACACACACACACGCACTGGAATATTATTCATCGATAAAACATAAAATCTTGGCATTTGTAATGACGTGGATGGAGCTAGAGAGTATTATGTTAAGTCAGTCAGTCAGAGAAAGACAAATTCCATATGATATGTAGACTTTCAGCAACAAAACAAGCAATGGGAGAAAAAAAAAAAAGAGAGGCAAACCAAGAAACAGACTCTTAGTTATAGACAACTGATGGTTCCCAGAGTAGAGGTGCCTAGGGGCACGGGTGAAATAGGCAATGGGGATTAAGGAGCACACTTGCCATGATAAGCACCAGGTGATATATGGAAGTGTTCGATCATTAAAATGTATACCTGAAACTAACAGTATGTTAACTGGAATTAAAATAAAAACTTAAAAAAGCTTAAGATAAAAAATAGAAATTCTGAATATACTTCTTTTTCAAATGCACATTGATCAAAACAGACCATATTCTAGGGTATAAAAATAAAGTAAAAAGGGTTGGTATAATATTTTCTCTAATAACAAATTAGGAATCAATAACAGAATATCTAAAAAATGTCCAAATACAAAGAAATTGAATCACACACTTCTAAATAATCCATGGCTATTGAAAAAATAAAAATGGAAATGGTTAAGTATTTTTGACTAATTAAAATGGAAATAAAACCTTAAAAATTATGGGATACATTCAAGGCAGTATTTTAGAGAAAATTTCATAGCATTAAACATTTCTAAATTAGGGAAGAAGAAAAATGTGAAAATTTGATTAAACTTCTAAAATTTAAACTTAAGAAACCAGGGAAAGAATATCAACTTAATTCTAAATGAGCAGAAGGAAGTATGTAATAAAGAAATAAGGAGGAAAACAATACAGCAGAAAACAGGACAGTAGAGGGAAAAGAAATCGACAAATACCAAATCTGGTTCTTTGTAAAGATGATGAAATTAATAAACCTTTAGCCACACTGGAAAAAAAGTGAGGAAGACAAAAATTATTGACATAAGAAATTAGAGGGACATCACTACAGATTCTGTAGACATTAAAACTCTACTAGAACAATTTTTTGCCAATAAATTCAACTTAGATAAAATGAAAAAAAAAAATCCTGAATGGCATATAACACTAAAGTTCACTTAAGAAGAAATAGATGTCATAAATGGTTTACATGGGCTAAATGAATACAATTTGTAGTTAAAAACATACCCGCTGAGAAAATTCTGGGCCCAGATGGCTTCAGTGGTCTAATCTTTACAAACTCTTCCAAATAATAGAAACGGAGGTAATAATTCTTCATACATTTTACAAGGCCAACATTACCCTGACACCAAAATCGAAGACACTAAAAGTATTAAATTCATGAAGGCAAGAGCGTTTAACAAAATTTTGGCAAATTGAATCATGTCATACATAAAAAGATTAATATTACATCATCAAAAGTGGTTTATATCAGGGATATAAGGTACAAGTTTGGATTAACATTAAAAAACTAAACAATTTGCCATATTAACAAACTAAAAAGAAAGCTCATGATCCATAAATTTAGGAAAAGCTTTTGATAAATTCCAACAATCTCTTACGTATAAAAATCTCTCAGCAAGTTAGGAATATAAGGACCACTCTCACATTGACAGATAGCATCTATCTACAGACCCCTACGTTGGAAATGATAAAACACTGAGTATCTTTTCTCCACTAAGGTGGAGAACTGGACAAGGTCTCTGTTTCACCACATATTACTAGAGTTCTAGGTCAGTGCCTAAGGCCTAAATATAAAATGCAAAGAAAGGAAAACAAGAAGGACCAGAAAAGAAATATGGGTTGAAAAGGAAGAAATAAAACTACATTATCAGATAATGTGATTGTCTATATATATTAAAAAAAAACTAACAAATATACAAAAAGCATAATAACTAGGAGGTTGATTTAGTAAAATCACAGGATGTAAGGACAATAGATACTGATTCCATTTCTGCATATTAGCAACAGACAATTGAAAAATGAAATTTAAAACACAAAGTTCACATTAGCATCAAGAAATATGAAACTTTAGGGATAAAACAACAAAATTATTGATACACACAAAAATCTTCAGAAAAGTAGACATGTATATTTGCTTGAGCAGAAAACTAGTAAAACAGATACTATGAATTAAAAAATTATGGTAAGTGAAAGAATCTAGACACAAACATGGCATACTGTAATACTTTGAATGTGAAATTCTAGAAAAATGATAATGATAGAAAACAAATGTGCATTGCTCGGGTCCAGGGCATCATATGGAAGCAGACTGAATGCAACATGGTGTGAAGCAACTTTTTCGGGTGCTGGAAACTTCTTGGTACCATGATTTTGTGTTGGTTATGTGACTGTGCAAGTCTGTCAAAATACATCAACTTATACACTTACCATTGGTTAACTGTACTGTGTACAAATTATGCCTCAAAGTAACCGACTGAAAGTTTTTAAGTTTCTTTATCATTACAGTCTTTAATACTTAGTGACATGGGTCTCTATTCCTGTAAAGCATTTAAAAAGTGTTGTATGGAAACAGAATGAAAGTTTTCATTTACTAGCTGATTCTAAGACTGTTTTCTCTTTTCTGTGCTGCTATTTGTGCCAAGCTAAATATGCCAACTCAAGCTTTTGTCTTAATGATAAAAATGCATAAGCACCCAAATGCCCTTCCGATACAGATTCTCTGTGCTCTGAAATAGTTTCAATAATGAAATGATAAAAACAAGAAAATGCAAAATTTAATCATGTTCAGTTGTGAATCCGTATTCCTATTTTAAAAGGATTTCTTATCTCCCAGTGACAGGAGAATTAATAAAAAAAATTTTCAGCCTTTTTTTAAAAGTAAAGTCATGTCCACTGGTCAAAGGTATAAACTTGTTTCTCTTTTTAACAAACCTCATTTTTAGTGCTTTAAAAAACACAAAACATATATAGGTTTCCAGGACACATTTTCACATCCCAATTTTCAAGTGAATGCATGATTCAGGGAATACTGTGCTTTTAAATATTTTGTTGAAGAAGGTGTCTTCCTGGCCCTTTTGGGATAATAGGTGGAAAACGGCCAAGGGATTTCATATAATAAATTCTGCACAACTTTCCTATCTTTTAAGTACTTTGGTTCCTCCCTTTACAAGTTACCTAGGAATTTCTGCCCCTTCAACTTCACTTAGCATGCGAGTATTGAGTTCATGTGCCAAGGAACTAACCAAGAAAACAATTGGGGCTATTTCCATTTTCTTGAGTTATAGATGGAATCCAGGCTTTCCTCCAAGTCTACCTTCACCCATGAAATTTCATGCAGTTTAAAAATATGGCCCTTTCACTGTGTTATAGTACCCTAGGAATCCATTTCTACATATGCAAGAAAAAGTCTTACAAATCTTTTGTTCCCTAGATCATGATTTGTTCTTATTTTTCCAGGACAGTATATGTCTAGTCATAGGTAATATGGTAATAAAGCAAGTGACAAGCCTTCACATCACCTGGCGAAGTAAACCGCAGGTACGATAGTGATGGGGCTTTAAAGAAAAGTAAGACCAGCCTCATAAGAAAGAAGAAGCAACTTCTGGGGCAATAGTCTCAATGTGCTTTGAGCGTGTGAATCATCGAAATGCATTGACATTTTCCGGGTTCCACCACTTGAAATCCTATTTCCCCAACAACGTCCTAACTTCCGCATGAGAGACACAGCCGGCGTGTTCATTGAACCTGCACAGTAATTTGCCCACCCACAGGCTCAGGTCCTGCGACTAACCGCAGCTGTAAGAGATGCAGAATTGTTTTAAGGAAGCTCCCTGGCCCTTTGATCATGACTCGGGGAAAAATTAAACCCTGAGCTTATTTATTTATTTTGCTCTCCAACACAGTTAGCAGTAGCCAGGGGGTTACTGACACCATATTCCACATTTTCACCATAACCGTCTACCTTAGCCCTCAAGTCGGCCAGACATTCCTTCGATACAAACTGCATTCCAGAGAACCACATTTAAGTAACTGTTTTGCCAAGTGTGACAGGGTTACCAATGACTCACCGTCTGAGGTTAAGGAAGTCATCACTGTGTTAAAAATAAAACTACAGGCCAAGGTGAAGTTGCTTACCCCCAGGACAGAAACCAATATCTAACTGCTGTTTGAAACTCTCTGGGAATGGAGTTTTAAGCCAATCAATACGGAATTTCTGGTCAGCACCAAGGAGGGTTGTCACATGGGCCGTTCTCCATCCCCCAGATGAAGATGAAGTCATCTGCATGGTAAGACCCCCTTCCCTGCCTCCTAAGGGAAGGTGACCTTGTCTGAAATGATCCTTTCTTTTTGCTATTAACTTCTTGCTCCATCCTCCCTCCTACAAACACCTTGCATTTTCTATAACTCCATACTTGCTAAAAGGGAGGCAGCCCTATTCATGAATCCTTAAATAAAACCAGTTAGATCTTCAGATTTACTGGGATGGATCTTAATATTCAGCAACTGAATCCAAATATAATCAAGCCCCCAAAACCCCACATCCTTGAGAGCTCTACGTTACTACACGTGGGACTGTCACAGATTAGAAGCAGAAAAAAGCAATGCCCTCTGGTTTAAGCAAGAAGCATTTATTGACTTATTGACTGAATTGACTTATACCATTTTGGAGAGGGCTGAAAATAACAAATTATGCTAAGATTTCCAGAAGTTCTTTCAGAACTACATTTAGTCCTCTATCAGGAAGCTCCAGCTCAGACATCCACCAGAAAGCTGCCAATATCAGGCAATCACGGCAGCTGCAAATTTGATAACCAAGAAATGCCTGCTATGATTTGTAACAGCAGAATGGATGCTCGGAGCTCTGCTTTTCCCCCACCCTCTACCTCACCTCTGCCTTCTAACTCACCTGTAAGTGCATCCAATTGGCCAACCCTTGATTATATTCAGAATCCCACTAGCCAACTAGTCCAGGAAATAGAATTGTTAGATTTCCAGTCTCTGCACAAGAGGTAAGAATGGAGCCGAGATGCAATCCACTATATTCATCACTGACAACAAATTTAAACATCTCTTTTATCTCCATGAATTATTTTTTCCTGTGGTGTTTTAACCCACTCTCCAACCCACATGGATTATTTTCAGGTATCCAGTGATCTACCACATAACCTAACATATTCCTCCTTTTTGGTATTCCATTCCAGGTAAAGACGGAGGGTGTATTATCTTATTATAATTTCCACTATGCTCATCTTTCCATAATCTAAGTTTCACATATTACACAGGCAACATCTTTTTCTAGTATAAATGATTAAAATTTTTGGACAATGTCCCATTTAATACTGGACCACAATACTCCTTCAAATTAATAAGGTAAAAATGAGTGATTGTGTCTGTTAAAGGTTATTTTATGTACCTTTTATTCCTCTTCACATTGGTTGTTTCTCACCATGTAAGCCTAGGAGTTTTGGAATTTTGACTTCTGGCAGGCAAGTGCTATGTACATTTGTGATATATCAAATATAAAATATGAATGTTTAAATAATTCGAAGGAATACAGAAAATAGCAAATACAGTTAAATTTCTCTATGGCCCATTAAAATAATTGTTCATGTATTGGGTCTTTTTATTTCAACAGAATATCAAGTTCATTATTCTAAATGAGATTTTTTTTTTAAGGACCAAATATTTTGAGTTGGGAAAGCTTTTATCAGTCTAAGGACTAACAGTGAAAAGACGTATCATCCTCTGACCTAGCTGCTAACAAAATAACAGTCTTTATTGTGTACTCACTTGGCAAGAATGTATTCATTCAACATTGAAAGCGAGGTGTAAAAGCCAACATTTCGCGGAAACAGTCTGCTAATCTAACAAGCAAGCTAGAAGCCCAAGATGTTGCTAGCTCCCTTTACCACACTATGCTGAACTTGATGGATTCTAGTAAAGGATAAGAATTTTTTCCCTTCTAAATTGTTATAAAGGTGCCATCTTGGCTCTCAGGAATAAATAAAAATATATTTTAGAAATCAACAGCAATTTGTAGAAATGTCCTGGTAAGGAGGAGAGTGATGGGTTGTGGAAGAGTAGCAGGAAATAAGAAAATAGAGAACAGATTTACAGAACAGACCCTGCCTTCCATACCCATCAGGCTCCTGTAAGAGTTCAGTGGCCTCCATTTTGACCTCCCACTTTCTAGGTGGGTTCTTTCCAGCTTGTCTCGTGGCTCAGGAGGAAGACCCTGAGAGCCAAGCATTCCCTGACAGAACCGAATCTACCCCCCACCTCCCCAGGCAGAAAGGACTGTCCTGAGCCAACACGGCACAGCCCGCGGTTGATTCCAAAACAACGATCTTAATTATCATGTCTTAATTATCAAAAGGGACAAACGTATTTTCATTGCTAACCTCAAGTTGAACTTTGCATTTTCATTACACATTCCGTGTCCTTGAAAGAGTCCCCAGGATCACCCCGACTGTACCTTGGAATTAGTTTGTTCAAGAAAGTAGTGGTGGGGGACACCTGGGTGGCTCAGTCGGTTAAGCACCTGCCTTCAGCTCAGGTCGTGATCCCAGGGTCCTGGGATCGAGTCCTGCATAGGGCTCATTGCTTTGCAAGGAGCCTGCTCCTCCCTCTGCTGCTCCCCCTGCTTCTGCTCTCTTTCTAACAAATAAAAATCTTAAAAAGAAAAAAAGAAGAAAGTAATGGTGGTAGTAGTGAGAGTGGAGAACTTAGTATGTGACAAGCACTGTTCTTAGTCCTTTTCATTTATTCACTGATTTATTCCTTTCAACACCTCCATTTTATGGATGAAAAAAAAAAAGGCACGAAGACTTTAAGTAACTTGTCCAAGAGGACAGCTCTGGGAAGTGGCAGAGGTGAAATTTCCATCCAAATGGGCTAACTCGAGGCTTTAGATTTTAGCATTATAGTATTTGAGCAGAATAGAAAAGAACTCTGTTTTCTTCAATCTCTCTGGCTATCACCATGCTTTGTGCTCCACAGGTTAGACTTGACCCATTCTTGTCAGTTCTATTTCATCAAACTTCATGCTCCACATTCCTCTTTTAAAGTCCTATGAAATATTAACCCCTCAAAAAGTAAGATGTGATTTGTTGGGGATTTTTTTTTTAAGTTTCAAATAAAGCAGAAAGATTTTTTCCTTCCTTTTTGTTTGGTTTTTACAATATGGCTTAGAGAAATAAAACATTTGTTTAGCAACCTTTTTGAGATGTAGAAAATTCCCCATTGCAATATTCCTCTTCTCATTAATATAACATACTGACTCATAATCTGGTTAAGCTGGTAATGAATGTCCGGCAAAGAGAGATTTTTGAATGGAAGCAAGTGTCCTTCCTCTTATGGATCACTAGATTTAACCAAAATCCCCTCATATTTGGAATAGTGTTCAGGTTCCGATAAAGTTATATTATGTCCCCATTCCACTTAAAAAAATTACATTCTTTTTCTTACATCCATAAGATAGATGAAATCGTACATTTTAAGTGGATACATTTATAGCGTCAGTCACTGAGCTCAAGTTACATTTTAAAAATGTACTTATAAAAATTTGGTATGAACCACTTCTGTTTCCAAATACTAGCAATTTTTGTCATCGTTAGTTAAAAATCTTACTGAGTGGCCAATACCTTGAGCTTCTCATGGGCATATTGGCGATTTCTATGTAACCACATAGCCTATGCCTGGCTATACAACTTCTGAGAAGACAAGTCACCCCATTCACATTTCTCTATTTTCAGCACCACTAGAATATTCCTTAAACTTGGGATGAGATGCTACAGGCTGCTTTTCAGTGATTCCTTAATGTTTTCTTCCGTATACTCCTTTAGTACATAGAAAATGCAACGTGAGAAAGAGGGTCAAGGGTGTAGGAACTGGAATAGAATAAACCCAAGTTAAACTTATAGTAGATGGAATTGATACGCTCTTCTCCACGGGCTGACTTTGCAAAGTGTTCCTGTTCCAGCCAGCAGGTGCCTACAGGTGTAGACTGGCAGGTGTCATCATTTGGCAAGGCGTGGAGAGTCAGAGACGTCAGCGTAATTGCCATGGGAGGGTAAGCTAGCTTAAGTGCCACTTGCCAGCAGAGGTCTGCTGGAAAGCTCCCTTCCTCTCATTCTGGACCTAATGTACCAAATAAGTTTACCTTTCCTTATGCAGGAAAAGGCTTAAAGGAACAGCAAAGCTGTATTTTCCAGTTAGGAGAGAGGGAAAAACCCAAACCTTGTCTGTCAAGAGTTGTGTCTGTTCTAATCCCTGTTGCTATTTCAGCATCAGTGTTTCTAGATCACTTTTTCCATATTAGCAAAAACTGTCAAAAATTCTAAGGAAATAATTTTTTCATGATCACACTATTTATGAGCTGAGTCTTTAAGCTAAAAGTTAGGCCAGTAACTTTTCTAGCCTGTGTTGCAATAAGCAGAAGTGAACTTCATAAAGCAGACCTGTTGATGAGATGCTATCCACACTGTGCGCATTACCTCATGTGTCATAACCACAAAACTTCAAGAAAGTAATTTTTTTATAGTAGAAATGTATACAAAACTTAACGTTGCCCTAAGCTGCAAATCAATATTATCAGGTATGTGGCATAATTTGGACAAGCTTCTCCTCCTTTGGAAAATGATGGGACAGGATTTGAAAACATGCTTCTGATTCTAAAGATCGCAGGTTTTCATTCATGCTTATCACACCACACCCTCAGATTCTGACACAGTCCTGATTTCGAATAACTTTATTACTTCAGTAAAGGCACTCTATGAAATGCAGACATAAATGTGTTTTGTTATGATATAGGAAAAAATTTCCTGGAATATAAAATATCATAAAAATTCACTGTAAGAATACATGTCTTCATGTTAATGGAGAGTCAGGCATTTTTAATGACATCACTCTGTAATGAGAGGTTAATGTTTGTCAAGGTAAAAACTATTTAACAAATACTATACACAGATTCTTTCATTAGTACTCAAAACAACCTTGTGGATTGGACAATAGGAACCCAATTTAAGATAAAAATCACAGCATTTTAAAAGTTACATAATCATGTAACAACTAAGTGGTAAATCAGCGGAGTTGTGGGAACTGAACTGGCCTGCAGGCTGCCCTGTTTCCGGCTTCCTGCTCTACGGTGCCGGGGCAAATGGAACGTCCCCTACGCCTGACCTTAACTTTTCTGCAAAACATTTCTGATCCTTACTATACCATCTTTATAAAAATATTGAATGTAAAGCTACCTTCTAGCATTCATTTTCAAATTTCCATTTCTCTTACTTTTTAGTTCTGTATTTGATGCCCCATTAATCACTTTAAGACTGTATATAGTTATTAATAATCTCCTTGGTTTCATTCCCATATTGGGATATCAAAAGTAAGTTACCTAAGCAAATGGTGATAGAAAGTATAGATATACGTCACTAATGAAGATGCTAGGACTTTTTGAATCACAAACAGAAGAAGATGAGTTCTTGGCTAAAAACATAAGCCAATGTTTTCTGACAAAAATCAGTTAAAAGATATAGTCACGTCACACAGATGAACATACTTGTTCCCTAGACCTCCTTAATCACCAATAATTACTAATGTGTCTCCTCTTTTTGAAAATATGACTATTTTCCACTAAAGTCATTTTAACTATCTCTTCTTTCCTTTCATCAAACCAACTAATGGTGTGCTTCAAAGTACGAGGATGCTGAGATAAAGCAAGATGTTGAGCAATAAAACAAAATTATGATTTGCTTATCCTTTCCTTTTCAAGAAAGCAGTGGCCGTGCTTCGATAGTATTTGAAAGAGGGAAGGTGTCATATTTTATTAGTATGTTACAAGTAAATCACATGGCAGGAACAGCCTCCACCTGTATTCCAAAACCTGCTATATTTGCAAAAGTTAGTGCCTATAGGACCCTCACTGGTAGTGGATGATGGAGCCATTAATCGAAAATGTGCAAGTTTTCATAGACAAAGATAGCAGCAAAGCAGGAGGACCCTAGGCTCACCTTATTCCATGAACACAACTAGATAACTGTCAAATCATCATAAATATCCCAGAAATTGACCTGAATGTTGACAGAACAAACTCCGCTAAACCACATCAGAGAAGAGGTCACATCAAAGAAGGTAGAAAGTGTAGAGAGGTGGTTTAGGAAAGAGACAGATCACAGCTACTGTAGAGGGGAGGGAGCCATGGTCACTGAGAAGGGGCGGAAGAAGAGATAGATAGATGATAGATAAAGGAATGCACCAGGGAATACACAAGGAGAATGTTTCCCCAAAGTCACTGGCTTAGAAAATGAGAGGGGATGAATTTTTTGAGTTCTTGCAACCAGCAGGGCTTAAAGCCTGGAGTTGTAAAAGTCAGTGGGCTTGGCTGGATTAGAGCCCAGAAGGCACCGTGCTGTTCATGAAGTAAAGGCAGGCAAGCAATCCAGGGGCGGACAGCATGGAAACAGCAAACTGAAGAGTGCCTGGGTCACAGAGTGAGGAAAGCATGTGCTCTTTTCAGAGCATGTGCCTGAGAGGCAGCATTCACAGAGACACCTCTCTGGGAACAAAGTAGCTGGCTGGCACCCTAGCCACTCAGCGTAAACAGAGAACTACCTGTGGGAAGCAGTACAGTGCCAGCACTGGCTGCCTAACTTGCTTAACCAAGCCCCACCACCTGCCCTTCCTCAGTCCTGTTTGCCTCAGTTCCAGTGCAGTGGGCCCATCCCCCAGAAGACCAGCAGAAACCCCAGTACACACCACATCCCAAACAGAGTTTTGTAGGGCCTCAGTTCCGGTGGAGATGGTGACAGATCTCACTTCACAAGCAGACCAGAGCACACCTCGCTAAATCTTGCCACATTCAGGCCATAGACCAAACGTGACCACAGCAGGCAGGGAGAGTCTCTGAAGAGAACTGGTCTGAAGGATAGAGAAGCCAGAACACAAAAGCAGAGTGCATGCATGCATACCGGAGACACTCCCTGAAGTGCCAGGCCCTGGACACTATATGACTTCTTTTCCATAAGGCCATTACTTTCGGGAGCAGGAGACAAAACTGGCTTCTCAAACACACAGAACGTGGCAGAGACTTAGACAAAATGCAAAGACTGAGGAATTTATCCCAAATGAAAGAACAAGGTAAGGCTACAGCCAGATATCTAAACAGAATAGATATATGTTACATGCCTGGTGGAGAATTTAAAACAACAATCATAAGGATACTCACTGGGCTTGAGAAAAGAAGACATCAGTGAGACTCTTACCATGGAGATAAAGCTACAAAAGAATCAATCAGAGATGAAGAGTGCAATAAGTGAGATTAGAAACAGACTTGATGCAATGAACATCAGGCTGGAAGAAGCAGAGGAATGAATTAATGACATAGAAGACAAAATAATGGAAAGCAATGAAGCTGTTGAACAAAAGAGAGAAAGAATTATGCAAAATGAGAATAGGCTTAGGAAACTCAGTGACCCTATCAAACATAATAGTATTCATATGCATAATATAGAAGTCCCAGAAGAAGGGTTTTCTCCCCTTTTCTGAGGGCAGAGAAGGTATTTGAAGGTATTTGAAGGCTTAATAGCTGAAAACTTCCTGGAGAAGGAAACCGACATACAGATCCAGGAAGCACAGAGAATTCCCATTAAAGTCAACAAAAGCAGGCCAACACCAAGACAGATTATGATTAAATTGTCAAAATATAGTGATAAAGAAAAAATCTTAAATGCGGCCAGACAAAAGAAGTCCTTACAAGGGAAAACCAATAAGGCTAGCTGGAGATTTCTCAACAGAAACTTAGCAAGCCAGAAGAAAGTGGCAAAGTGCAAAGTGCACTTCAAAGTGCAAAATGGGAAAAATCTGCATCCAAGAATACCTATCCAGCAAAGCTATCACTCAGAATAGAAGGAGTGATAGTTTCCCAGACAAACAAAAATTAATGGAGTTCATGACCACTAAAGCAACCCTGTAAGAAATATTAAAGAGTTCTGTTTAACTGGAAAGGAAAACCAAGAGTGAGAGTATAAAGGCAGAAAACACAAACAATAAAAATGAATATTTCTGTAAAAATCAGTCAAGAAACTCAAACACAAAAAAGGATATGAAATATGATAACATATACCTAAAATGAAGAGAGGGGAGGAGAAAAGAATGGGTTCAAATTGAATGACCATCAACTTGATATAAACCGCTATTTGGAGAAGAGGTTGTAGACAAACCTAACGGTACCCATGTATCAAAAGCCATTAACAAATAAGTAAAGAATAAAAAGAAAGATATCCAAATTATAACAAAGAAAAATCAGCAAAACATGAAAGAAAGGATCTGAGAAAATCTTCAGAAACAATCACAAAACAAGTAATGAAGTGACGATAAATACATATCTATCAATAATTACTTTGAATGTAAATGAACTAAATGCTCCAAGACAAAAGGTGTCAGAATAGATAAAAAGATAAGACCCATCTACACGCTGCCTACAAGAAATTCATTTTAGACCTAAAGACACCTGCAGATCGAAAGTGAGGGAATGGAGAAACATCTATCAGTTAAATGGATGTCAAAAGAAAGCCAGAGTAGCCATACTTATATTGGACAAACGTGGGTTCAAAATGAAGACTGCAACAAGAGACAAAGAACAGCCCTATATCATAATAAAGGGGACAATAAAAGAAGAAGATCTAACAATTATATTTATATACGCACTCAACATAGGGGAACACAAATATATAAAATAATTAACAACAAACATAAGGGAACTACTTGAGAATAACATATTAATAGTGGGGGACTTTAACACTGTACTTTCATCAATGGACAGATTATCTAAGCAGAAAATCAACAAGGAAACAATAGCTTTGGATGACGCACTGGCCAGATGTACTTAACACATATATAGTCAGAACGTTCCTTTTTAAAATATCAGAATACCCATTCTTTTCAAGTGCACATGGAACATTCTCCAGAGTAGATCACATATTAGCTCACAAAACAGGCCTCAACAAATATAAAAAGATTGAAATCATACTACGTGCCTTTTCTGACCACAGTGCTTTGAAACTGAAAGTCAACCATAAGAAGAAATTTGGAATGATCACAAATACATGGAGGTTAAAAACATGCTACTGAACAATGAATGGGTCAACCAGGAAAAAAAAAAAAAAAGAAGAAGAAATAGAAAAAAATACATGGAAACAAATGAAAATGAAAATAAAATGGTCCAAAACCTTTGGGACGCAGCAAAAGCTGTCTTAGGAGGGAAGTATATCGAAATACTGGCCTACCTCAGGAAGCAAGAAAAATCTCAAATAAACCATCTAATCTTAAAGGAGCTAGAACAAGAACAACAAAGACTAAAGCTAGAAGAAGGAAGTAAATAATAAAGATTAGAGCAGAAATAAATGATATAGAAACTAAAAAAAAAAAAAGATTGATGAAATCATGAGCTGGTTCTTTGAAAAAAAAAAAAATCAATAAAATTGATAAACCTCTAGCCAGACTTTTTAAAAAGAAAAGAGAAAGGACCCAAATAAATAAAACCACAAATGAGAGAGGAGAAAGAACTAACACTACAGAAATACAAACAATTATAAAAGAATATTAGGAAAAACTATATGCCAACAAATTGGACAACCTGGAAGAAATGGATAAATTCCTAGAAACATATAAATTACCAAAACTGAAACAGGAAGTAATAGAAAACTTGAAAAGACTGATAACCAGCAAAGATATTTAATCAGTCATCAAAAAACTCCCAACAAACAAAAGTTCAGGACAAGACGGCTTCACAGGTGAATCCTACCAAACATTAAAAGGAGAGTTAATACCTATTCTTTTCAAGCTGCCCCCCCCACCCAAAAATAGTGAAGGAAGGAAAATTTCTAAATTTATCCTATGAGGTCATCATTACCCTGATACCAAAACCAGATAAAGGCAACACTAAAAAAAAAAAAAAAAAGAAAGAAAGAAAAGAAAAGAAAAGAAAAGAGAAGAAACTACAGACCAATATCCCTGATGAACATTGATGCAAAAATTCTCAATAAAATACTGCAAAATGAATCCAACAAATACATTAAAAAAATCATTCACCATGATCAAGTGGTATTTATTCCTGGGTTGCTAGGGTGGTTCAGTATTCACAAATCAATCAACATGATACACCATATTAATAAAAGAAAGGATAAGAACCACATGATCATTTCAATAGATGCAGAAAAGGAATTTGACAAAGTACAACATCCAGTCATGATAAAAACCCTCAACAAAGTAGGTTTAGAGGGAACATACCTCAATGTAATACAGGCCATACATGAAAAGCCCACAGCTGAGGTCATCCTTAATGGGGAACAACAGGAACAAGACAGAATGTCCACTGTCACCACTTTTATTCAACATAGTGCTAGAAGTCCTAACCACAGCACTCAGAGAACAAAAAGAAATAAAAGGCGTCCAAGTCAGCAACAAAGAAGTAAAACTTTCACTGTTTGCAGACGACATGATCATCTACACGGAAAACCTGAGAGACTCCACCAAAAAACTGCCAGAACTGATCAAGAATCCACTGAATTCACAGATCAAAACCAATGTACAGAAATCTGTTGCATTTCTCTACACCAATAATGAAGCAGCAGAAAGAGAAATTAAGGAATCAGTCCCATTTACAATTGCACCAAAACCCATAAGATACCTAGGAATAAACCTAACCAAAGAGGTAAAAGATCTGTACTCGGAAAACTATAAAACACTGATGAAAGAAATTGAAGATGACACAAAGAAATGGAAAGTCATTCCATGCTCACGAATTGGAAGACCATCATTAAAATGTCTATTGCCAAAGCAATCTACACATTGAGTGCAATTCCTACCAAAATACCAACAACGTTTTTCACAGAGGGAGAACAAATAGTCCTACAATTTGTATAGAACCACAAAAGACCTCAAAGAGCCAAAGAAACCTTGAAAAAGATAAGCAAAACATCAGAGGCATTTCAGGCATCAGAATTCTGGACTTAAGTAGTCATCGAAACATTATGGTACTGGCACAAAAATAGACACATAGATCAATAGAACAGAAGAGAAAACCCAGAAATAAACTCATAATTATATGATCAATTAAGCTCTATAAGGCAGGAAAGAATATGCAATGGGAAAAATAATTTCTCTTCAACAAATAGTGTTGGGAACACTGGACAGCAACATGCAAAAGAATGAAACTAGACCATTTTCTTACACCATACACAAAAATAAATTCAACATAGATGAAAGACCAAAATGTGAGAACTAAAATGCACATTGAAATCCAAACCCTACAGGGGTACCTAGTGTTTGTTAAAGTTTTCATTAAATTACAAGCATGTTTATACTCAGGAATCATTCCCACTGATTATGAGTAAATTTTCAACAATGTCTGCACCTTAGCCATTTTTTTTTTTTTTTAAACATCCAGGGCAGTGCCTAGCAAACTGTGCATCTATAAGAGAGTCGTTGGGTGACTGAGTGCAAGAAAAAGTTTTAACATTTTACTATTCTGACACATCAAATCCACTCTTGGTTGTCTAATAATTATTTTGGAAGAACAATCGTAATAAATCAATAATTACTGCATGCTACTTTGGTTCATGCGTAGATTTAAGCATTTCATGCTTATATTTTCCAATAATCATGCTGATAGTTACTTTTTATTGTCTTGGCAGAGAAATTTTGTTACAGATGAACAATATTTGATATCAGACTCATACAGAGAGTTTTCTATGAAGTACTTGGTTTCAGAATAAATCATTTTAATAAAACAATGTGTTTAATTGATATTAATTTAGCTTGAAAATGCATTTGCACAGCTCGATTTTAAGTGCAGCTCCTTCTGAGTCCCACTATATGTGGCAAAAAGAAACCATTAACTAAAAAAAAAAAAAAAATCAAGCAGGATTGATTCTCTGTACAAATAAAGAAAAAATTTTATGATTTTCTTGATTTTTAAAATCTTTGGTATACTGAGCACAGATATATTTGCAAAATATTATTAACGAACAATGGTAAAAGGGTCATTATGAACTGAATAAAAAAGTATTTAGAATAATCGTATTTGACAGGCTAAATAGTTCTTTAAATTTTTTTTTTTTTTTTTGCTAATTACAATGACCCTGAAAAATACAAACTGTCTGTTTTTTGGGGAACTGTACATATATCTGTGAATTGTATATATACTTAAGGATTTACTTTTTCTAACTATAAAAATATTCATTTTTATTTTCTCAATAAAACAATGCTTAAGCAAGATAAGTAATAACTAAACTCTATAAATTCCTAAGAAAACTTACTCAAAATTTCTGTCTTTAAAATACTAAACTGCTCTCTCAAATTCTTTATGGCCATATTTTTAAACGGATTAGTTGTATTATGCTAACATTTTTTCAAAAGCAACTGTAGTTTGATTTTGTATATGTCTCTAAGACAGGATGCTCTTCCTATATGTATTTCAAATAATATAAAAAGGATGATAAATATAGTGAAGTACACTAAGCTGGTTTTAACATAATCAAATAATCAAGTGAAAAATTATTGCCAAGACTCATAAAAATAAGTTGCAAAACAGTAATATTAGCAAAAATGTTGACCTAGGTATTTTTTAACCAAAAGTTTCAACTAATCATCTAATAACCTTGAATAAAATATATTTTTAGCAGTCAGAATAAAATTTGCAAGTTATATTTAAAAATTCAGGGTCTTAGACATATTGATATCAGATAGATTCCAGAAGCTTTTATCAATAAAATTAACTGAGTAGTGACAGTCAAAGAGAAGAAGTTTGAAGTTGCAGGATAAATACCTATATATATTTTCAACATAGTCTACATTTTATAAACTTAAAAAGATGAAAAAAAAAAAACCCTTAAACTGTGGTATTCTCAAGACCTAGAGTAAGTGGACCTCATTATGTTGGAACTAAGCCATGCTCAAATATTTCTATTAAGAAAAAACGTGGTTTTCTCACTTTGGGACTATCATTATTTCCTTAAAAATCATTGGATGCGGGGTGCCAGGGTGGCTCAGTCAGTTAGGCATCTGACTTCAGCTGGGGGCATGATCTCAGGGTCCTGGGATTGAGCCTGCATTGGGCTCCCTGATCAGCAGGGAGCCTGCTTCTCCCTCTCCCTCTCCCTCTGCCCCTCCTCTCTGCTTGTGTTCTTTCTCTCAAATAAAAATCTTAAAAAAAAAAAAAAAGATGCTTAAAGTATCTATTTCTAGTCTTTTCAAGTTAAGTTTTTAAAAATTCTATTATCTCTTCTGTTTGTGTTATTCTTTCTCTCTCTTCCCAAGCAGTGGGCAATAGTCTGGCCCGATGAGCCTGAATTTAATAGCTTAATTTCTTTCTGTTCACCGGAGCAGTGATTTCATCCTGCAGTTGCCTTTTCCCCTTCTGTCAAGTCTTCTGCAACACAATCCATCAAGCCCTTCCTTGAGTTGTCTCTACTTATTTCTCTTCTCCAAATGCAGTGAAACTCCTTTTCTTTGAGACAAAATATAAAAGAGACACGTGCATTGGTTTCTGTTAGTTTTTCTATTTGAACATACTCCATGTTCTCACAAGACACTGCTACGGCGTCAGAGTTTTACTAATTAACACCAGTAGCAACATACACTAGAGGACGGAAAGCATAGTATCTTAGAAATTCTGAAGAAACTGAATGGCAGTCCTGGATCTCCCATGAACAGTGTGACTTTTAGAAACTACTTGCTTGTCTTGTTCTTGTGTTTATACCACTGAGCTGCTAAAAGGAGAACGCAAGCTCGGTTTTCTAATTCATTGTGATTATTTAGGTTTCTTCTAGTTCTCTTGCTATCATTGTCACAGAAAGAGAGGACATGAAACGGATTGAAAAACAATTGTCACATCAAATTCCTGTTGGCAAAGGCATTGGTGGCCAACAGGTGAAACTAATGTGTGAGTTGAAGATTTGGATTGCATTTATCTCTATTTCCCCAGAGATTCCTTGTAATTAGGAGTAGACTGTACCTTTTGCCTATTTACTTCAGTGACCTTAGAACTAAGTAAATTTGTCCTTGAGCTTCCTTGAAAAAGTTGCATCTCTTTCACATTTTTTCCCCTTTTTTAGCTTTAGTAATGCTATATACTCTTAGATCTTTGGCTTCTGTGGATTTTTTTTTTTTCTCACATAGATCCAGAAAGAAAATCTAAACGGGTACTCAGATAGTACATTCATCCCTCCAAAATCTCTACTCACCAGGCACATTTCCTAGTATTAAGTTTGATACAATAACTATTTTAAGCCATCTTTATTCAGGGTATATACAGATTTGAGATAAAAATTAGAGTGAATTTCAAGTTGCAATTTCATTTCCAGACTGCTTTTTCTTTATACCTAGAAGAAGTGCTGGAAACTTTTTGATTTGATAAATTATAACCATTTGATAAATTCTGTCTAAAGTGACTGACATTTTACTCTTCCATAACAAAAATCTAACGGATTTAAAGTGATACAATGAATTAACTTAAGGACTGGATATTTGACCTGAAATATGAAGTCACCAAAACCGATTACACTGAATTCAGGGATTCTCTCAGTCAGTAATCAGTTATTCAATGAATTTTTAACTACCATCATTTCATTTACTCTTAGAAAATATTTCTTTCTAAAAAGTCATTACAAGGACATTTTAAAATTACTCCCAGGGATGCCTGGGTGGCTCAGTTGGTTAAGTGTCTGCCTTTGGCTCAGGGCCTGAGATCGAGTCCTACATTGAGACCCACATCAGGCTTCTCCTTGCTCAGTAGGGAGCCTGCTCCTGCCTCTGCCTGCTGCTCCCCCTGCTTGTGCACATGCTCTGACAAATAAATAAAATCTTTAAGAAAAAATTTAAAAAAGCCAAACAGACAAAACACCCTATTCCGCCCTCCCCCCCACCAAAAAAAGAGGGTAAGAACATATGTACTTTGGCTTGTAGAATAGGGCAAAATTCTATAAAGTGCGTCCATGTAAAGCATCATCTGACTATTCTAGGCTACTTCAAGTCTTTGAATTATGGAGAATTAACTTCAGTCACTCAATTTCTTTGACAAGTTTTGACACTTCCTGCCTTCCCCCAAATACAGAGGAAGACACATTTAGTTTGACATAAACAAAAGCACAAATATGAACTCTGTGCCATATTATTAATATGTACTGTATATGTGAATGAACCTTTCTGATATTATAGTTGTTTTTTTACTGACTTAAGTTTATGACCAAACAGTAACAAAGAAGTAAAAGTTAAAGCACAAAACAGTATTTTAAAAGATATATACTAGAGTTTATTTACACATGAGAACAAATGTTTACTCTTCAAACTTGTCACATCTGGAGGCTATTTGTTTATTCTAATCATCTTAAATCTGCCTGAAATACATCATGAATGTATGTTTCTAAAATACAAATAAGAAGGGCACCTGGGTGGCTCAGTCTGCTAAACATCTGCCTTTGGCTCAGGTCATGATCGCAGGGTCCTGGGATCAAGCCCCGAGCCCCCCATCGTTGGGCTCCCTGCTCAGCCGGGAGTCTGCTTCTCCCTCTACCATACCCCCCACTTATGCTCTCCCCCTCCTCTCTCTCAAATAGATAAAATCTTAAAAAAAAATACAAATAAAACAGTATATTAAATATGTAAAATCAGGAAAGACAAAAGTCAAAATTGTATGCTTATATTTAACAGAATTTAGTAATTTTCCTCAGCTTTCAAGAATGAAAGGCTAGTTTCCATAAGACATGAGAGTATTAAATAGGAATAGGGAAGAATTTGAGGAAATTGGTAGAATCGTAAGGCATATGAAAGTATATCTAGAATTTACAATAGGACATACCAAGAAAAACATCAAGAAGTTAAAAAGAAAAGGTATTTTTGATTTTTTTTTCAGAAAAAGTACAAATCAGATCATGTCCTTTGCTAGTTAAACCCTACAATATCTAATTAAAATCAAGGCCCAAGCCTTCCAGGACCTAACATACCTTAATATATCTATGCCTTGCGTGGTCTTCTGACTTCATCTTTCACCATTTTACAAATCATTCACTTTGCTCCACACAAGGTTCAATAAATAAGTTGGTGTCAACATCAAGGCCATGCATTTATTATTCCCTTTTATTACTCCCTCGACCTCAAGTTTACTTTCCCTACATTTTTGCATGCCTAACTCTTTGGACTCATTCAAGTCTCAGCTCAGAGACTGCACTGACCACAATATTTTAAGTGGCCATTTCTTCCTAAAGTCACTTTTTATTCTATGATCCTGTTTTGTTTGCTATGAAGTACTTGCTACTATCTGAAAATTATCTTATATACCAATTTATTCTATTTTCTCTTTTTTTTCATCCTTTCCATTAATAGAATGCAAGCTCCAAGAGACTGAAGACCTCACTAATTACATTCCATCCATTGGTTAACATAGTACTAGCATGTGTTAGGCCCACAGGAAGAAAAAAATAATGAACTCCATGAATAAATTAAATATTTATGGACATATATAAAGCATAAGAAAAGTTGCTAAATATCAGGATGACTGAATATTAGACTAGTTATTATTTTTAGTTTTTACTTGAGTTATTTCATATTCTGTACTTTAAATCCAATGCTCTAAAAATAAGGATTGGGGGGCACCTGGGTGGCACAGCGGTTAAGCGTCTGCCTTCGGCTCAGGGCGTGATCCCAGCGTTATAGGATCGAGCCCCACATCAGGCTCCCCCACTATGAGCCTGCTTCTTCCTCTCCCAGTCCCCCTGCTTGTGTTCCCTCTCTCGCTGGCTGTCTCTATCCTGTCGAATAAATAAATTAAAAATCTTTAAAAAAATAAAATAAAATAAAATAAAAATAAGGATTGGGACACAATAATCTCTATCCTCTACATTATGATACTACAGTCCTCACATTTCAAAACAATATTAAAAACGCATTTATAAATGCTAAATAACACAGGAATGAATGATATGACCATGGGTTAAACAAAAATTGTGTAATTACAATAATATTCTTCAATGCACAGACAAGAAATACATTTCTGGGAAAACAGAAAAACAAAAACCAAAAAAAAATTCTGGTTGCCAGGAGACAGACTCTAAAAGAAATTTCCAAGGCAGTTCTTTAAGCAATTGAAAAAATGATTTCTAATGAAAGCATTAAAATACAAGAAAGAATAAGATTAAAACACAGCACAAATATGTGAGCAAATATTGATCAAACAATAATAATTACGATAATTATAGTCTTTGGTGTTTTAAATTACACAGAGAATTTAAACATATGATATAAATAACATCAAACACTGAAAGACAGCTTTCAGAGAGCAAAAGGACAAGCCAAAGACCGTATGCATGTGAAATTTACATAATCTGACAAAAGGCTCTGATGTAGGACATATACAGAACTCCTATAACCAGTAAGAAAATGACCACCTGACTTTAAAACATGTACAAAAAAAGTACAAAGCCACTTTACACATGAGGTCAAGTGGTCAATAAGCATATGAAATGTTCTCAACTTCACTGGTCATCAGAACAATGCAAGTTAAAACCATAATGAGATAGTTGAGTTTATACCTCAACTAAAATGTCTCAAATTTAAAGAACTGAAAATAAATATTGTAAAAATGCAGAGCAACTGGACCTGTCAAACAAGGCAGTGTAAATTGTTACAATTCATTTGGAAAAATATTTGTATCTACAACAGATAAATGTATTATACTCTTATCACTGCCAACTCTCAACGCCTATAGACCAAAATATATACAAATGAATATTCATAGCATCCTCAGTCAAAATAGCAAAAAACTATTAACAAATATCCATCAACAGTATAATGGAAACTGAATTGTATTATTTATTTATAAAATGAAATACAATATAGCAATAAGAAATAAAATACTTCTACATGCAACAGCATGAACAAAGCTTACAAAAGATGCTAAGTGGAAGTACACATCTATTTTTTTCAAATTTTTATTTAAATTCTAGGTAGTTAACATATAGTGTAATACTGATTTCAGGAGAATTTAGTGATTCATCACTTACATATGTAACACTCAGTGCTCATCACAATGCCCTCCTTAACACCCATCACCCACTTAGCCCAGCAACTACCCACTTCCCTCCATCAACCCTCAGTTTGCTCTCTGTTAAGAGTCTCTTATGGTTTGCTTCCCTCTTTTTCCCTTCCCGTATGTTCATCTGTTTTGTTTCTTAAATTCCACATATGTGTGAAATCACATGGTATTTGTCTTTCTCTGACTTATTTCACTTAACAAAATGCACTCTAGCTCCATCCATGTCTTTGAAAATGGCAAGATTTCATTCATTCTTTTTTGATGGCTGAGTAACATTCCATTATATATCTATATATCTATCTCACCTCTTCTTTATCCATTCATGAGTTGATGGGCATTTGAGCTCTTTCCATAGTTTGGCTATTGTTAATAATGTTGCTATAAACATCAGGGTGCACGAACCCTTTCGAATCAGTATTTTTATATCATCTGGGTAAATACCTAGCAGTGCAATTGCTGGATCTAGGATAGTTCTATTTTTAACTTTTTGAGGAACCTTCATACTGTTTTCAAGAGTGGCTGCCCCAATTTGCATTCCCACCAGCAGTGCATGAGGGTTTCTTTTTCTCCACATCCTTGCCAATATCTGTTGTTAATTTTAGCCATTCTGACAGGTGTGAGGTGCTATCTCATTGTAGTTTTGATTTGTGTTTCTGTGATGAGACACATTGAGCATCTTGTCATGTGTCTGTTGATCACCTGGATGTCTTTTTTAGAGAAATGTCTGTTCATGTCTTCTGCCCATTTCTTAACTGGATTATTTGGGCATTAACAATCACCAAATTATAGAAAGAACCCAAATGTCTATCAACCAATGAATGGAAAAATAGTGGTGTATATATATATATATATATATATCAACTCACAGTCCAAACCCTCACACATGTTCTTTTGCCCAATACTATATATATACATACACACACACACAACGGAATATTAGCCATCAGCAAGAATGGAATCTTGCCATTTGCAACAACATGCTGGAACTAGAGTGTATTATGCTAAGTGAAACAAGTCAATCAGAGAAAGACAAATACATGATTTCATGCGTATGTGGAATTGAACAAAACAGATGAACGTGGTGGGGGGAAAGAGGCAAATCATAAAACAGATTCTTAACTATGGAAAACAAACTGAGGGTTACTGGAGGGAAGGTGGCAGGGGAATGGGCTAAATGGGTGATGGGTCTTAAGGAGGGTACTTGTTGTGATGAGCATTGGATGTTATACGTAAGTGCTGAGTCACTAAATTCTACTCCTGAAACTAATAATACACTATGTGTTAACTGCAATTTAAATAAAAACTTGACAGAACTACAAAAAAAATTATAAATAAAATGGAAAAAAAAGGAGATTCTGCCTTCAGCAATGGCAAAGAGCTGTAGATTAATTTTCCTATAAATGATAATTACAAATTTTGTATAAATCTAAAAAAGTAACAACAGTCCGTTCTGATATAATGCTTATTTGCAAACAGCAAATTTGTCCCAAAGCCACTGATATTCTAGGAAATGATTTGGAAAAAATTAAAACTTCATGTTTGCTTAGGTTTAATTTCATGTGTGAGAAATATTATATAAATGCAGCAAAATGCATAGATACATAAGAACACACAAAATGCACAGACCCACACATTCCCATACACACACACACCCCTCACATTTACTAGCTACTTGAGTTCATCGTGTGTATTGTGAGCTACACTCACCTATGGCAGGTGTTCTGACTTTCAGTCAGATCTCAAATAACTACCTCACAGGAACTCCCGAGCAGCAATCTTTCCCACACCCACTTCCACCAATAAATTGAGTCTTTTACAATGTAAAAATGCCACATTTATTCTAGTATTTATGTGTTTCTTCAATAGTTCACATATGGAAAACTGGAGTACCATTTTTACCAATATTCTTTTTTTTTAATGTCACAGATGAAGTTTTTGAGTGTTGTGTTTCTAACCCCCCCAAACCCTATGGTTTTTATTGCCGTATTTTGTATGTCTTAATGCTTTTTTAGGAACACATGTTTTGTTAGAGCAGAACTGACTGCATTTAAAAGTACTGCATAATGATTAAAGACAGATTAGAGAGATGGCAATTTTTAAAGAGCCAAACTACACTTGGTGATATTTTCATTTATGTGTCCTTTTGCCTAGAAGCATGCCCTGATATGTACCAAAAGGGGATTATGTATGCTAGGACTCAAGCAGAAACCCCTTGTCTTACTATCTTGAGAAATTAAGTTAGAAGTTATAATTTAAAGGTGCCTGAGTTAGAGCACCTGGGTGGCTCAGTCAGTTAAACGTCTACTTTCAGCTCTGATCCTGATCTCAGGGTCCTGGGATCAAGCCCCGCATCCGGCTCCCTGCTCAGTGGAGAGTCTGTCTCTCCCTCTGCCTCTGCCTCTCCATCTCCCTCTGCCCACTCCTCCCCTGCCCCACTCATGCTCCTTCTCTATCTCAAATAAATAAATACAATCTTTAAAAAAAAATAAAGGTGCCAGAGCATGAAGAAAGTGCCCAGGAGACTCCAGAACTGAATAAGACAGGGAGAGATGCATGGTTATCTGTGTAAATGTACTAAGTCCTAGATTTACCTCTGAACTGCATATACAGAAGAGACTCTAAGAAAGGAGGCAGCTGGTAGCTTAAGGGAGCCAAGCAGATATTTTTGACTGCTGTCCAGTGAGAGACGTGTTTAGTTTGAGTCTGGCCAAGCTATCTGCCTGGTAGAACAAAAACAATCATCAGAATTGTATTATAGAGTTCTAGTTTAGTATGTCATCTACAATGTCCAGCACACGATTTGTAAAATTTAAACATTAAAAAGAAACAGGCAATATCACACATAATCAAGAGAAAAAGCAGTCCATAAAGACCAACCCTGGAATGACTCATGTTAGAATCAGCAGACAAGCCTGTTACATCAACATAGATGGAACTGGAGGGTATTTTGCTAAGTGAAATAAGTCAGTCAGAGAAAGACACTATCATACGGTTTCACTCATATGTGGAATATAAGAAACAGCACAGAGGACAATAGGGGAAGGGAGGGAAAACTGAATGAGAAGAAATCAGAGAGGGAGACATACCATGAGAGACTCTTGACTCCGGGAAACCAACTGAGGGTTGTGGAAAGGGAGGTGGGTGGGGGGATGGGGTGACTGGATGATGGGTATTAAGGAGGGCATGTGATGTGATGAGCACTGGGTGTTATATGCAACAATGAATCATTGAACACTACACCAAAAACTAATGATGTACTATATATTGGCTAGTTGAATTTAAATTAAGAAAATCCAGCTATCGGGGCGCCTGGGTGGCACAGCGGTTGGGCGTCTGCCTTCGGCTCAGGGCGTGATCCCGGCGTTGCGGGATCGGGCCCCACATCAGGCTCCTCCACTATGAGCCTGCTTCTTCCTCTCCCACTCCCTCTGCTGTGTTCCCTCTCTTGCTGGCTGTCTCTATCTCTGTTAAATAAATAAATAAAAATCTTTAATAAAAAAAAAAAAAGAAAATCCAGCTATTTCGAATATATTTCATAACTTAAGGAAAATATGGACATAACGCAGAAAGAGATTGAGAACCTTAGAGAAGGTAAACTATGAAAAAGACTCAAATGAGAATTTTGAAATGAGAAGTAGAAAAAATAAAATTAAACAAGGCTTTCTGGATGGACTGGATATCGGTTAGACTGGTGAGTAAACACGAAGACTCTGATAGAAATTATCTAGTTTGAAGAACAGAGAGAAGAGTCATGGGTTAGAGAGAAGGAAGCCTCAGCGACCTGGGGGACAACATCAAGGAGTCCAGCATATAAGAAATTATAGTCACAAGATGAAGAGAGATACTGGGGAAGAAAAATAACATTTTAACATACTACTAGCAGAAAATTTCCCGAAAATGTTTTTTTAAGTATATACTTGTAGATTCAAAAATGTCAATGAACCTCAAGCAAAATAAACAGAAAGAAAGCAACAGCTAAGCAGACCATAATTAAACTGCTGAGAGCTAAAGATGAAGAGAAAATCACTAACATAACTAGAGAAAGGAACTAGAAGCAAATAGTGGTATAAATAAACACAGGAATAATGGAGAGCAACAGCCAAAAAAAAAAAAAAATGCGGAAAGAAAAAAAAACATACTCAGAATTCTACATCCTAAAAACAAAAAACAAAAAATAAAAAAACCCAAAAACCTTCAAAATGAAAAGAAGAATAAAACGTGGCTTTATAGGAGGGAATGAAAGAACCCAGTATGTTCTATATTCTATGTTCTTAAATTTCTTTCTTCTCTTCATTTTGTTAAAATAACAAATTTAAATAAAAATAAAAATTTATTGTAGGTTTTAAAATTTATGTAGATGTGATATATACAATAGCACAAAAGATGAAGATAAATGAAATGATACCACTTAAGGTTCTTAGATGTTATATGCAGTAATGCAATATTAATTGTAAGTATGATCAATTAAGCATGCATACTATAACTATAAAAAACATTAAAGTCATGCAAATAATGTAGAGCCATAGCTAAAAATCCAGTAGCAAATTAACACATAATAAAAGATATATGATTAAGTAAAAAACGCAGTTAAGAAAATAAAGCCAGCTATGAAACGATAATCATAAATCTAAACACACTAATAATTGCATTACAGTTAAATGAACTGAAACCTCACAACACACAGAAAAATTATTTAAAAATAATCACATACCTAAACTTAAAGCCCCAAATATAAAGTGTAAGGAGGAAAATTGAAGGGTATCCCTGTGATTTAGGCAAAAGATTTTTTTAGATAGGCATAGACAGCATTAACCATAAAATTTTTTAAAAAATGATATATTAGACATCTTCAAAATTTAAGATTTTTGTTCAACAAAACACAGCATTAAGAGAAAAGTAGGCAAGTTGTAGACAGAGAAAACATTTAGAACACACACATATGGGAAAAGATTTGAATAAAACATGTGCGGTTGACCCTTGCACAACATGAGTTTGAACTGTGCAGGGTCACTTACACGCAGATTTTCTACAGCACAGCTGTCAATGTATTTCTCTTGTGATTTTCTTCCGCTTCAATCAAATCCTTATCCTCCCTGCCTCTTCCATACACCACATCAATTCCCACCTCGGTACCTGTGCTCATGTGGACCCTCTATTAAAAATCTCCTACTTTCCCTCTAAAACACACCCATCCTTTAATGCCCACTTCCTCCTTGGTATTATCCCAAGCTATTATTTTATCAAGAAGGTGATGCTTTCTATTTCTATAGCGGAAGGAGACTGGAGAAAGTTCAGACCAAAGGTGAGGCTAGAGAATTCTAGAAATATCTTTGTAGCCACTCAACCATATCTTCGGCGTTTACGGTAGTAGATTTACTAGTTTCTGAAGTATTCAAATTGTAGGACAGTATGTGTATATATATATATCCTATGTATGCCTATATATACTGTAAAAATATATATATTTACCACACTGTGTGTGATAATTTATATTAAATTATTATTTTAAAATAATTTTATAATTATATTATTAAAAATACATATAGATTTTATCACACTGTATGTTTATAGCACATTTAATCATTTTGTAATTATTTTTATCAGTTTTCAACCCTGTCTCCCAACAATTAAATATATAAGTAACTTATAATCTCCTTAGGGCAAAAAGCATGTTGCATTCATTATGTCCTTAGCTTTGAGCTAGACACACCATCCTGATTGTATCTTCCCCTTCTATCGGTGCTACTCCTGTACCTAATTCATCATCTCTTGCCTGGATAATATCAGCCGCTTCCTAACTAATCTCTGCTTCTTGGGTTTCTACATAATTCATCCTTCACATGCCTAGGGAATGACATTTCTTAAACATAGAAATTCCCTACTTAAAACTCTGTGGTGCTTACTTATCTTCTAAAAGATAAAAGTCCCAAGTCCTTGACACAGCCTCTAAAGCTCTCTATCATGTACCCTTTGTTTCTGTTTTTACTTGGACTCCTCTCTTACCCTAAAATGGGAACCATGCTCTACTGATCTACTGATCCTCTCAAGGGCTTTCAGATCTTTAATCCTATTGTGTTTTTTTCAAGCTTCTGTGCTCTTCTGCTTCTTACACACACACACACACACACACACACACACACACACACACACACACACTACTTCTCATTAGTTCTCTGGTTTCCCTGGAAGTGTCTACTTTCTTTCAAGTGCCTCCTCAAACGTTTCCTCCTCTTTGAGGATTCCCCAGATTCTTCCAGGTTTGTCCCTCTATGACATCAAACTTGCATATCTGCATTGCAAAAGGAGGAGCAGGAAGAAGCAGGGTATTTGTGTATTTGTGTCTGTGTGTGTTTCCAGCAGGATTTGGCTCATGACAGCTGATCTATAAAAGTTTGTTGACTCAATAAATAGAATTGTGCTCAATAGTTTCGTTTGATTAGTTACAGGCATATTTTGGTTACAGGTATCAGTAATTCTAATGCAAACATAAAGAAAATTTATGAGTTTAACTAAACATGGAGAGATTTGGCTGAGGCTGAAAAACAAGACCAGATTATATATTCCAACATAAAATTACAAGTGCCAATTTGTAAAAATGTCCTATGAATAAGAAAACATCGTGTTAAGTGAAAAATACATTTCACATTTACATGGAATATCCAGAAGAGGTAAACCTATACCAATAGAAAGGTTAGTGGTTGTCAGAGGCTGGGGGAGGAGCGAAATATTTTGAAACTATCTTAGATAGAAGTGGTAGTTGTACAACATTGTTAGTGTAGTAAAAGCTACTGAATTGTTTACATTAAAATAGTTTGTTTTATTTGGTATATGAATTTCATCAACAATGTTCTCAAAAGCATGCTAGAAATTAAAGCAGAATAAAACATTACATAAAGAAACAGAAATGGAATCACACACACACACACACACATCATACTGTGTCACTGTTTTAATGTGAAAAAAATATATGGTCATGCTATGCTGATGTGATATAATTGGGGTAATTGACCAAGATGGTCCTTCTAGTAGAAGAGAAGGCTTTGCCATGAATAAGTGGAGATAGAGAACTTTTCTGAAACTATGTTGGTTTTGAATGGTTATTGATATTTTCACGCAAAGGAGTGAAGTAGATCATTAGAAATTCAAGTAAGTGGCCAATATCTAGTAAAGAGTCAAGAGCATTTGTGACAGGGAAATAACATTTAAGTTGAACAAATACCCAGAAAGAAAGGAGGGGAAAAAAACAGTACCCTAAAAATACATACTTTGAAAGGGAGGGGTAGAAAGCAATGAAAAGAGAAATCAGCAAGATTGGCTGAGAACGTAAATTCAGAGAATAGAACTATTGATAAAATTATATCAGCAATCATTGGATAGCTATTTGTCCCAGGCTCCAGAGACACAGCACAGAACAATTGTGTGTGTTCAATGAGAGCAAGTATCTTATCAGTCTGGCTAAATGTTGTGTCCTAAGACTGTAACCAAGTATCTAGCATACAGAGTCTGTCTGATGTGATATACTGTTGTAATTGAAGTGCATGGGAGAGCAGGTCTCACACAGTAGAGTATTTAATAGTATTTTAATAGTCTTTTGAGTGGTCTTCTTTAATATTACATCAAAACTCATCAAGTTGTAGTTTTCTAAAGATTAGCTGCAGTGTAGAATCTGAAACTATACCAATAAACTTTTCTTATTATTTTAATAATAAAATGGAATGGAATATTTTAAATCCACTCACTCTGTACTTTAAGTGGATTGTTTCACCTATGTGTGTGTTTTTTTTAACATTATATTTTGGTCTTTGGAGAAGTATTTTTTCATTATACAATATAAAAATATGTTATCTTCTGATAAATTGGTAAGAATATTATGTAAATACTGGGAAGCTGCCAATTCCATTAGCGGAAGATACAAGTTGTCTAAACTTCCAATTGTCACTTGAAACCTCACATCTTTTCATGGGCAACAAATGTCAGTTGTTTCCCTGAAGTTTAAGACCCACGTTTATTTTTGTGAAAATGTCTGCCAAATACCCAAGTCTGAATCTTATTTTATCAGTAATTCTTTTTTTTTTTTTTTAAGATTTTATTTATTTATTTGACAGAGAGAGAGAGACAGCCAGTGAGAGGGGAAACACAAGCAGGGGGAGTGGGAGAGGAAGAAGCAGGCTCCCAGCAGGAAGCCCGATATGGGGCTCAATCCCAGGACCCCGGGATCATACCCTGAGCTGAAGGCAAACGCCTAACGACTTAGCCACCTATGTGCCCCTATCAGTTATTCTTTCAAGTAAAAATGGTGTTTCACTTAAAAAAAGTGTCTAGTCCAACTCACAATCCAAAGTTCAACTCACAGTCCAAACCCTCACACATGTTCTTTTGCCCAATACTATACTTTGTATGTAGAAGTATTCAATGTATATTTGTCATTAGGATACTTTAAAAATATATAATCAAAGGTTGACATTTATTTTAAAAAAAGGTTGAGTTTACTATGAATATTTTTGTACTGCTTTATCAAGGATGGTCAAACTGGCATTTCATTTGCTACAAGTACAGGACAGTGAAGAACACAGTAAGTTCGGTGTCACTCAATTTGTACTAAAGTACCATCAGTTTCACTCACCATTATGTTTCCATCATCACTGCAATTATCAACACTGTGAAAAGGCAAAGGATGTCTTCGTATCAGTATAAAAATAATTTGATCTTGCAGATCCTTGAAAGTGTCTCAGGGATCCCAACCATCCACTGCCCACACTTTAAGGATTGCCATGAAGAGAATGGGAAGAGAAATATTGATGGATTTTTTTTTCTTTCTTAAAGATCTTTGTCTACTGAAAATAAATAGAGTGGCGGTGGGAACCCATGACAGTGGCACATCTTCTGAAATAACTGCAGATAACAAAGCAGAGTTCAATAAAGTTAACAAAATCAATTGGTCTACCAAAGCACAGGTTGAGGTTGGAAATCAAATTGATGAATACTATTTGCGTGCAAATTTGGCTTCGAACTCTAAGAGATGTTCCTACTATCTTTTAAGTGTGAGGAAAGTAGTTCATTCCCTTACTGAATATGGATTCTTGCCTTTCTTGTGCCAAAACTAACGACTGTTAGTGTTACTTATGTTCTGATTGCTGGGAATCAGGCTAATATTAGATATCAACCTTCAAGCATTTGAGGGTTTTACAAAAAGAGATTTAAGTGCACGGATTATCAAAGGTAAAGCAGGGGCACATCATGAGGGAGGGTAATTGAAGATATTATTTAAAAAAATATGAGTGCAGCAGTTTTGTGATTTGATTTTGATAAAATT
Source organism: Ursus maritimus (assembly GCF_017311325.1). NCBI lineage: Eukaryota > Metazoa > Chordata > Mammalia > Carnivora > Ursidae > Ursus > Ursus maritimus. Next base: position 22,715,294 of record NW_024426230.1, on the reverse strand, counting down.
ACTTCTCTCTTTAAATTAACATACCCATACCAAACACTGGACAATTGCTCATAGCTCTCTTTGCTGTCTTTGTAGCACGGTAGTAAGATATATACACCCATAAATTGTAAGGATAACATATTCGAGATGCTTACTTTGTGATCAAATCTGAGTCTTAAAATAGGTGATTTTAATCCTATTTACATTTACAGGCATGGCCAATATATATACTCTCAGTTCCTATATTTTATTTTTTTTCCTGTTTCTACAGGATTTTTATAAGTATTTCACTATGTGGTTTATATTAGTTTTATATATATAGTTTCAGAATACAAATATTCTGAAAAATTGGAAAGGTTGTATTTTTGTTTAGTGGTTACATTTAAGACTATCAATTTAACTAATACACTCCTACCTATGCATAATAAACATTCTTACATTTCTTTTCCTACCAATCTATAATCAATTTTAGCTGATCATATAATTTCTTAGTGTTTCCTTTTAACTTTTATATCTCCATTGTTTTCTTTATTGAATTTTAATGGATTCCTCTAACTACTAGCAATAAAAGATGAGGAAATAAGCATACTTTACTACCTCCCTCTTCCTCTAGCATTTTTTCTCCCAACTTTTGCTATTTATATCATTCTTACATTATCAGGATTTTAAATATATGTATTTGTCTTTGGAATGTCAGTCTTCACATTTAATTATATTTCAGTGCACATTTAAATGGAAATCATGGTCATTGTTATTTCTTTGGACAGGTTCTCCAATAATGCTTTCCAGGATGACGTTTGTAACAATATATATTTCTTTTTTCCAAGAAGGGATCAAAGAAACTTAAGTCCGTGGGTTCTTACATGTTCATACATTTTTGTTTTATGCATTTGTCCTTGAACTTTTCAGTTGAATGTACATTTTTTCCCTCAAGACTTTATAAGCAACATTCAAATCCTTCTAGTACCAAACATTGTGATAGAAGACTGTGAAGAAAACTAATGCCTTTACACTTCTATTTAAATATATCTTTTTGTTTGCTTGACAAAGATTTGTGCTTTATGTTTTAAATCTGATAATTTGAATAAAACAAGTCTCACTGTAAAATTTACTTGTCAGTTTTGCCTAGGACATGTTATATCCCTTCACTATAGAGGACTGGCTTCTATTTCTGCAGTGTTTAAAGAAATTTTACTATTTTACTATTCTACTATTTTTCATGTCTTCAAGGATACCAACTACATGTATCCAATCTACTTTGTCTTTAATGTCCAAAATTTTCTCCTTGGCTTGAAACTTTATTTTTGCTAAGGAGAAAATCTGCCTGTCACTTATTGGGTTTTTTGCAGTATTATCCTGTGTAGTGGGGCTGATTCCAATTTGGCTGCCATGGATATTATAGTTTAGTTTTTCTCTCCTATCTTTCTTCTGACTTCTGTTCATAGGTTGCTTCACTTTCTGTTGTCCTGTTGTAATTTCCCTGAGCTCTTGTATCTCTGCCCTGAACTTTGGGCTTTCAATTTTTTTTATTTAATAAAATGTATCATAATGATCATCTATCTTTTTGAAATATTTTATTGGTGAGTGTTATTAATAAATGTCTCTGCTTTTTCATTTTCTCATTTCTCTTGTACTTTGTTCTGACTACTCATCTTTTGAATGATGGGAGTTCTTCCTGGATCAAAGATTTTTGTTTGCTTTCATAGTTTCTGTGTTCTGGGGGTGGAATCAGAGAAGGATATGTTCCAGGCTAACACATTTGAGAGACAGGATAGTATGAATTCTATGCAGCTGATCAAAATCAGCATTGGAGTGCCTACAGTGCTCATGTTTGCCGAACAGATGGCTTACTGAGCGGTCTTCGTAATCTTGCTCATGTTTATCTCTACTGCTTCTTTTTGAAACTAAACTGGGTCCAAGGAAGTTCCCACCATAAGTCCACATACCCCCTTACAAATACAGCAAATACATCATCATTGGTTTTGTACTCTAGTGTGTGCTATTAACTTTAGAGAAGTGGGTTCTGAAAGTTCTTTTTTACGATTTTATTTTAGAGAAAGAGCGAGAGTACGAGTGGGAGGAGGGGTAGAGAACGAGGGGGAGAGAGAATCTCAAGCAGATTCCTCACTGAGCATGGAGCCTGATGCAAGGCTGGATCCCATGACTGTGAGATCATGACCTGAGCCAAAATCAGGAGATATCAAACCTAACTGAGCCACCCAGACTCTGCCTGGGTGCCTTAACAAAGTCTGTAAGCAGGGCTATTAAAATGGTTATGCAAATTTTGAGGTGCACAATTCTAGGTGGCACCATAAACATTGATTTTTCTGAGCAATCCTAAGCATGCCTGAAACCCTGGGCCTCCTCTCTGTATATTGTTTCACATCCTTGACATTTACTAGTTTTGGTTGAGGATATCAGGTATCTTCTGGTTTGCCAAAGATGGATTTTACAATTTAATTTCTTACTTCTCATGTTGCTTTTGGGTGACCTGAATTATAATTGAAATATAGTTTAGAACCCAAAGATTTGAGTATTAGTCTTAATTTCTTCCATTCATTGATCTTCTCAAACTAGACAAATTAATTCTCTTCTACGCCTTTAGTCTTCCTTCAAAACCATCCAGGCCCTATTTTAGTAAATGACATAACCAGCTATTCTGTTATTTAAACTAAAATATTAGGAGTTCTTCCATGATTCTTCCTTGAGGCACATCTTTGCCTGACTGCCCATGAGTCTTCCCATTTCACCTCCATCTCTGTTGCTACCATCTTGCCCTGTTCACAGTCATCTCCCATGCAGATAACGATAACAAGTTTCCCTGCTCCAGATCTCACTTTTGCCCATTCTACTTTTTACATCTGTTCTTCCCACTGCAATAGACAATAGCCAGAGGTGGCTATGGAACACTTGACACATGGCTTATCTGCATAAAATTGCATATGACTTCGAATGCTTGGTATAAAAACATAAAATGTTTTATTTTGTAACTTTATATGGTTACATGGTAGAGTGATGTTTTAGAGTATGTATGAAATAATACATTAATAATTTCCCTGCTTATTTTTTTTAATGGAGGTACTTGAAAATTGTAAATTATAAATGTGGTTCACTTTTGTGGCTCAATCTATTTCTATCAGGCAGTACTTCTCCACACAGTAACAAACATAACTGTTAAAACACAGAAGGGATGTCACAACCCAGCCTAAAACTTTCAAATGACTTTTATACTGGAAATCTAATCCAAACTTCCAACCCTGACTTATATTTCCTGATCTCACCTATCTGCCCAATTCTACCTTGAACCATATATATATTCCCACTCATTATAACTCTTGTCATGCTAGTCTTCATTTTATTTTTTTGGACACACAGCACACTTCATTGCCTCAAGACTTGTGCAAGTGCTTCTCTTATTAAAACACACTTTCCCTCATGCTCAAGTGGCAGTTCATTTCTTTCTTTTTAGTCTCAGCTCAATGTCACTTTTCAGAAAATATTCTTTGGCTGCCCAGCATAAAATAAGTAACCCTTTATAATTCCTTATATTATTCCCTTATTAACTCATAACCTGCAAATATTATATATGATATAATAATCAGGGATAACCCAAGGTGATGACAAAGCATTTTCAAATCCTGACAATCCTTTTGCTTTATATCTTGCCATTAATGAAATCGATGGATGGGAATCAGGGATGAAACTGATACTACTAAGAACATAGGGCTCGTATTTCAACATTCAGCCTTAAAGATAAGTTCTTTTTAAATTCATAATGAAAAAACAGCAATTAGATTAATCAAAGGAAAAGATTCTAAATTGTCTCATTTCTGTCAGTGTATCAAAAGCTAGCCATTGCGGACATGATAATATTAGAAGCCAAAAAAGGTTCTATCTAAACCATGTAGGATTAAAAAGGCAAGGAGAGGGCAGGAAAGGCATGAGAAGTGTGTTAGGATTCCTTTTACCCAGGGAAATTGGCATAAGGAGGAAGAAAATGTTAGATTGGGGGGAAAAAAAAAGTAAAAGCAAAGGGAATTTTTGTCTCATTTTCTCAGAAGAACTTTGGGACAAGACCGTCAAGCTAGATGGTCCTATGTCAACCTTAGAAGATCAATGGTGGCAAAAAAGCATGGTTAGAGAGGAGAGAAAAAAGGTAAGGGAGACTGAGGGAGAAGGAGAAACATCCTTGCCTTCCAAAGGGACCCAGAAGGTACCCCATGCCCCAGAGATAATGCCTAACGGCAACGTGACTTTTGGAGCCACCACAGACAGAAGTGAGTAGCTCTGTGCACGGAGCTTCAAGGTAGATCGCCTAACCAGGGTCCGATGTAGATGCCTGGGCAATCACGACAGGCTGCAGAGTGTATATAGCCTCTTGAGACACAAAAATTATTGGTTGAATCAGTCAAAGAGAACCACTGAGCTCTGAAATTCTCCCAGAGAACCAAAGATAAGTTCAGCAGCCTCATCTCATCACGTCAGTTAAATAAATCCAGGCACTAGACCAGATCAGCTCATCATGAGGTCATGGATATCCTCTGGATCCTCTTTTATCTCTGGAAGGTCAAGAGCTACCATCTCCTCCCCCAGTAACTTTCTAAGGGAGAAAGAGAGGGAAAGAAATTAGACTGCACATTTGCTGAAAAGAGACTGAGACAAACTATTGAAACAAAACTTGCAGAGATAAATCCGCCAGTTTAAAACATCTTCGTCACAACTCAAGCAGCTTAGAGAAGTCATAGAAAATAACATCAAAGTGTGGTGGATAAGTGCGTTCGCTCCGACACTTTATATTCTGTCTCTCCAACGAAAATGCGAGCTCCATCGGCATGAACAAAATGTTCCTCACCATGACATACCCAGCACTTAGCATGGGGTCTGGTAGACAGTAGATATCCAATAATCTAGGAGGGAGGCAGGGGGTTCAGAGCTAGAGATGAGATGTGATGACGCAAGCAGTGGCTGGAGTGGTAGGATTTGAAAAAGGAGGAAAGCCAGGAGTGAAGGATTGTAAATGACCTCTAGAAGCTGGAAGAAGCAAGGAAACAGATTCTCCTCTAGAGCCTCCAGAAGGAACACAGCTCTGTCAATAACTTGGTCTTAGCGCATCAGACCCAGTTCAGACTTCTGACCTCCAGCTCTAGGAAATAACAAATGTGTTGTTCTAAGCCACTAAGTTTGTGATAATTTGTCACCATAGCAATAGGAAAATAACAGATTCTTAGTGAAAGAGTAAATTCATTCTATTTTGGGGACTTCCAGTAATCTAAAGTACCTTAAATATTAAAATTTGCTGCTAAATTAAGGTTTTTAATTACACTACACAGTTAATAGTGTACAAACTCCAGAGTGCATTTCTATATTTTACTCATTTAAACAATGGGAGTACATTGAATTTACATAGCTTATGTGCAGAAAACAATACCAGAAGGTAAAATTATAGCTAATCATACCCTTTAGTGTTTAAGTTAGTATCAAGAGTACACTCTTGTTGCTAGTATGCCTTTGAAATACTCTAATAAATTGTTTTATAACTTCATAACAGTTGCCAGTCTTCTGTATTTACTGCACTAAAGCTTCTTTGTTTTTCAGGAAATACTTAACTAGTCATAAGGAAGAATTTTCATTAAGCTCCTGTGCTCAGTTACGAGTGCATAGTCTTGCCAAAAAAGAACCTAATATACATAATTCCAAAATAACAGGATAAATTTAGGAAGTTAATATTCACTTGACAGTTTACAAAAATATTCTTTTATATGGGAAACTCTGAGATAAGTATTTGTTTGAAAATCACCGGGTACTTGTCAGAAAGGCTGGAGAAATGGAATTTTCAGAATCAATGATCAAAGAAAATTATTCAGTGTTGTTGACTGAGTAACAAGCGAAAGTAGGGTACCCATTCAATTCTAATATGTGCTAAAGGTAGAGTAGGAGTTCATTTAAAAACCAATTTGAACACATCCATGAAGGAACACAGACACTGTATAAAGAAGATAAATAAATTTTAAAATAACTATTTCTAGTTATGTGACTCCGATTCTCAACATGCTGACTTTCACTGTAGATAACTGAAAATGTAACCACCCTGCTCGACAGTGCTGAACTAGTAATATTCTTATCTAAACCAAATTCATAGCAAGCACTAATTGCAAACGTCATCTTTATGTGCCTCAGACTGTTCCTCTTTCCTCATCCTTGGATTCTCAGAGTGCTCCTGCTCCCTCCCTCTCTCCATTCTGTCCTACTTTCAAGTCAGTTGGGCCTACGAATTGAGGACCTAGGTATCATACAAAATGGTCCTCGTGATTATAGCTGACAGTCTAGTAGAGAGTCTAGGCCACCCGTCTCGGACTGTGAGGAGACCGATGTTGTAGAGTCAATTTCTCTAATAAAGTTTCTCACCCAAGCCAGTGTTCACATGTCAATCAACCCCAAATAACCTGCAACACTTTGTTTAGGTCTTACTCTTTCTGGTTATGTGGCAGCTTTTATTCTTAAAAATAAAATAAATCATATGAAAGCAAGAAGAGCAGAAAGGTGGAAGAGGGGATGGAAAAAGAGAAAAATCAGTTTACCCGCCAGGGGACTTTTATTTCTGAAATGCCCTCGGCATGGCTGATTTAGGGGTTGGATGTTTATGACTTCGTTATTACTGCAACCAATTACAACTTCAATATTTTTCTACTAAAATAGTCATTTTCTAATTTATCACCTATATTTCATAACGTAAGAGAAATACTAAAATAATTTTATACATGCAAACATTTGTATAAGTGATTGTGAAAGATCAGCACAGCTTCGTTGATTTCCTTCATTATGTAACTACTAAGAACTGAGTGTCCAGTCTTAGGCAGTAAAATGAATGAGTGAGTGAGTGTGTGTACGTGGTTTATAAGGTTTGTCTATCCATTAATGTATTAATTCATTCAACAAATATTTAAATATTTAGAGAAAAGATGAATTTACATAATATGTCACTGTATAATGATTAAAAAGGAGTCCCAAGAAAATGTTATTTTAGGCTTACATTTACTAACATTTTACTTTTTGCATCCGTGGTGACAGATGTAGAATCCTTTTTATCTCCAGCATCAGAATAATAAGCATTATTAAATTCTAACCTATTCGCTATTTCAGGCTGTTCAAATAATGAGACTACTCAAATGCATATATTTAGTTTGCCTACATATTTAAATAAATGCTGAAAAGAGAAACTTGCTTACTCTTGTAATAAACTAGGATAGAAAATGACAATCTAGAAATATAAATATAAATGTAAAAGAACATATTAAATCTGCATTTTAAGAAATGTACTGTAAAAAATATTGAGCCATACATATGTGAGCACTTTTTTTATGCTAGTGACACTAAAATTTTATATCTAAAACAATAAATTTAAATAGGTATTAAAAAATACAGTGTTAACTGCTAACTCTGACCTTTCAATCTTTTGTGTTTGTTTCATCTTAATATAGCATGTTAACTATATTGCTGCTTGATAAGGGTGTGTTTGATTTGAATGCAAAGTGGGCAGTCCAAGATCAGCTTTAAAAATACAACTAGAAAATAAAGTGACAGCTGATTTAGTAAGTATAAAAAAAACTACATATTTGGGAGTTTCATTTTTCATTGCTAACAGGGAATTAATTTTAAGTTGTCACTTTTGTCTCTTTACCCAAGTTCTGAAAATATGGGGAAAATATATGCAGCATCCTTGTTAGCAAGGATGTGAGAGGGGTGATTTTTTTTTTTTTTAAACGGGACATTTTACGCACTAATTTTCCTTCCTGAAAATCCTTGACCTTTCAAAAATTTGCATAATGCGTGTGGGGTTGTCTTGATGGTTTGTTTCCTTTAAAATATTTCAGGAGCAATTCTCATTTCATCTGAAGATTTTCTTCTATTATTAGCTTTCAACGACCACACATAGAATGTGGGGATGCCGTCCTTGATTTTAGCTGTAATGCAGGGTTTTTAATACTTTTTAAATCGTTCCATAGCACCTCCTGATAGAAAATACGTCTACGTAAGTGCTCCATTTCCTCTTAGTGCTACTTAAGTAAAGATTCTCATCCCAGCTATCCTTCTCATACAGACTCTGTGTTCAGGTCTCTCGGAAGGGTGATAAGGACATACACTCCAGACTCATCCTTCCCCTACCAAGGAAAAGATTAGCATAGAGGGATTTCTTTATTCTTCTGTCAGGAAGTTTTATTCACTTTTAACTCGTGTTTTCTCAAGGTATTTATAGTCTGGCAGGCTGAGTATTTTCTATCCCCCCCCCATTTTTCTATTAATTAAATTAAGCAACAACCTGCGAGAGCAGCCTTTTGAGTCCAACCGGCGCTGGAGGAAACAGCAGTTACAAACCACCTTCCATGACAAGCTTATTTTCTAAAAAGTTTCAAATTCTTGGGCATTTCAATATCTGCTCATTCATCCTGACCCAGTGCTAGCTACAGCTTGGTCACAGGCAACCCCTTTGCCACAGCTTGACAATTCTCTCCTGTCTTCTCAGAGCTCTTCCCCCAGGGCTCCAGCGATCACTGGTCTCTCAGACGGAGTAGCACACATCTCGGGCACGTACATTCCAGTGACTTTCTCCCTCTCCCGCATCCCTTGAGGTTGTCCTCACATGTCAAATGCTTCCCGGGTCCAACAGCACTTACGATAAAGGACAAGCAATGAGAAACTGGTAGTTTATGGTTCCTATTAATTGCCAGGAGCACTAGGAATTCCCACGACGAAGTTTTTGTTAAGCTTATTAGCTAGCCGTAGGCAATCAAGATACTGAATATTTCTAGATCTCTGAGAAGCAAGCTACACAGACAATATGTAAGATTTTAACTTGTAAAACCTACCTTAAAATGACTCTTAAATATAGAAACAGTTATGCATAAGAGATAATGGAATTAGTTTATTTCACTTCCATGAGTATCAAACATCTACTTTTCCAAGTAGCCTCCTTATTGTTACAGCAAATACAAGGATAGGTAAGACATAGTACCTCTCCTAAAAAAACAAAAAAAGTTGATATTCTAGCCAGTGACATACAACTAACACTGATGAATGATTAGATTAAAAGAGAAGGCAGTCCACTTTCATAACACTTAACCCAGTAAAGAGAAATACGTGTAATTCTCAGGAGGTAGGGAAACTTCTTATAATCAGAACGATGGGATATAAGAACTAGCAGAGATCTTAGGAATAATCTAGTCAAGGTTCTTCATTTTGCAGGGCTTAGAAAAGTATGCACAGAGGTTGAGTGACGTGCTCAATGACACAAACCAGCTGAATACATCACATCTCCATCTGCTATCTTAACTCCTATCTTAAGTCCTACGTAAACCTGCATTCTTGTTTACCAAAATAATCTATTCTTATATATTAGAATGGCAATGTAAATATTTCCTCCTGAGTTATCTTACGTAAGCATGGACCTTAGTAATAGCACTGGTTAAATATTCTGTACTAAATCACATTTAATACTTGCTTTCCTGGGATTTATAAGCGGAGAAGGCTGGTGGCAAGTGGGACCCATTTACACAGTTATTCTTGGAAGGCTGAGAAGGGACTCGTGTAAGCTCAGGAACACACCTGTCAGCAAGGAGCTGACTTTACCGCTCTTCTGTTCTCAAGCTTAAACCCCCTTTGGTTTTGCTGTAGCCAAAACTCTTGTCAAAGCCACAGAAGTGCCGTCAACACTTCACTGCTATTTTGGCCTCGGAAAAGAAAAATATGCTGCACTGTCTTTGTAGTTTTTAAAAGCAGTGCAGATGGAAATACAAAGCTGAATTAAATCCTTTTTTTGTGCATTTAAAAGCCAAAGTACATACTAAATACTCTGTATATTAAAATATAATGTTTCTTATACCAGTGACAAATGAGAAGATAAGGTCCTGGCGATTAAAAAGCAAAAATCACTTTATTTTCTTTAACAACTGTTCCTACAATAAATTAGTTACTAAAATTTTATTCCTGTGTAATGTGTGAATTAACATTTATACTTAACATATAATGAATTCTAAGATTAAATGCAGAGAATAGTTGCAAAAAATTTTATATAGAGGTGTGTGAATAGATTAAAAATGAGCTTAACTTATTTAGCTGATTATAATCATAGAGTCCTTCTTTTATTTTAAATCAGAATTTCAAACTACTAGGGCCACAACATCCAGGAAATGCTCAATGTCTGAAAATCAAGAATAACTTAAGGACAAGAATTCCAGGGACCAAGCACATTTACCGAAATCAACATGTAATTGGTCTGTTTTCAAAGGCCAAAGTTAGTAGTTTCATATTCTGATATAATGGTTGTGGTAGCAGGCAGAAATAGGTCTCACAAGGTGCCAAAGGGCTTCATTTCTTCTGAAGGCTCTAAGGAAGAATCTGTTTTCCTGCGAGCTTCTGCAGGCTGCCTGCATTTCTTAGCTTGTGACCTTCCTCCATCTTCAAAGCCAACAATGGCGCGTTGTCTTTCTCATGTTGCATCAATTAGACACTGACTCTCTTCTGCTTCCTGCTTCACTCCTATGGGCCATTAGGCCAACCAAAGTAATCCAGAATAAACTATTATTTTAAGGTCAGCTCATTAGCAACTTTAATTCCATCTGTAATTTCAATTACCCTTTACCCCATAACAGCATACTCATAGGTTCCAGGGATTAGGATGAGGGCATTTGAAAGGTCATTATTCTGCCTACCACATTCCTCTAGAGCCTCCAGAAAGAAATGCAGTGCTACGGGCACCTTGATTTTAGAACTGCAATTTAAGCAAATCAGATTTCCATCACCTAGCTCTGCAAGATAAAAAAACTAATGTTGTTTAAGCCATGAAGTTTGTGGTAATTTAGTTCAACAGCCATAAGAAAATAATACAGTGGTCACCATGAAGAAAAGAGAAGTTTAACATCAGAATTTGTATCCGACCATAATGTGAACCTCCTTGAACATTTTCAGTAAGCCAGAGGGATTCAGGCATTTCATGCACTTTAGCGTAATGCCTCCAGAGTGTTAAAGCCAAGTAATCGGAAAGAGAAAAAAAATAGTATGCAAAAGGGAATTGATGGTAGACCAGGAGATAGATATTACCCGATGCCAACTATCTCAAAATGTGTTCCTTAGAGTATTAGTGTTCTGTGAGATATTGATAGGTTTTCAGGCAAAACGAAAGTTCTCCAATATCAAATATTTCTGGAAAAAGTTTTTTTTTTAAATATTTTATTTATTTATTTATTTATGAGAGACCGAGAGAGAGAGAGAGAGAGAGAGAGAGAGAGAGAGGCAGAGGGAGAAGCAGTTTTCCTGAGAAGCAGGGATCCCAATGTGGGACTTGATCCCAGGATGCTAGGATCATGACCCAAGCCAAAGGCAGACACTTAACCCACTGAGCCACCTAGGCACCCAAAAAAAGTGTTTTTAAAAATAAACACAAGACTTTATTGTGTTTACATGCATTGGAAATAGTCAAATGGCTGTGTAGTGTTTCAAAACCTTTTTTTTTTTTTTTAAGATTTTATTTATTTATTCGACAGAGATAGAGACAGCCAGTGAGAGAGGGAACACAAGCAGGGGGAGTGGGAGAGGAAGAAGCAGGCTCCCAGCGGAAGAGCCTGATGTGGGGCTCGATCCCAGATCGCCGGGATCACGCCCTGAGCTGAAGGCAGACGCTTAACCGTTGTGCCACCCAGGTGCCCCCCTCAAAACCTTTTTGACCATGCGTTTTATTTTTTCCTCCAACACATAATTCTACTTAGCATAACTTGGTGTGCTGCAGCAGGCTTGGTACATCAGATATTCTATTAAGGCCGACATTAAAATAATAAATCTCTCTGCCCAACTGATTTCCTATATTTGATAAGAAATGGCTGTACCTATCCAATTAGAAAACTGAAAAGAAGCTCACTAACTCAACTACAAATGTATATTGAACATCCCCCACAGGCCTAGCTTTCTTCAGTAAGTGTTAAAAAGAAGTAAAATATCCCACGAAGCAGCTATGGTCCTGTGTATACCCAGATAAAACTGGAGTACTCTTCGGTTTGGGATCATTCGGCAGTAAAAACCATGAAAATCAGTGTAAAACTAGACTTGTTCTCTCAATTCCAATCACCGCACTCTTTCCTGCTAAGGCCCCTCTGCGGTGGGGTCAGCACTCAGGGTTAGCTCTCCTTCACACGCCCGTTTACGCAGGAGTTGGCATCTCAGGAACAGCCACAAAGTGAAGAGAGAAGTAACCCACCATGAGAAAAGTTACGGGCAAGATTGAAGTAAATAAACAGGGTTAAAATGGAAAGGCATATCTTGATCTTTGTCTACAGAACAACACAATTGTAAATAAGATATATACACATCGTTTGGAGCCACACAAAAGGAGCTGTGTGATAAGAAAACAAGTATATGGTTCAGGTAATAAGTTCTAACAGAAACTAGAAGAGAAACAATATGGGTAAAGTGTTCCGGCAACACTGATACAACAGCTGAATCTTGTGGATTTTGGTTTTCAGAAGAGTGGAAAGGCATTCCTAGGTAACGGAACATGAGAAAATGTGGATGTAGGAGAGAGAAATACATTCTGTGTTCAGTTCATCATGCAAGAACGCACTGTCGCGAGTGAGTCAAGTTTCTTCTCTATTTTGAGTGAACACCATTAGTCATTTTCCTAAGATACGTCATTGTGTGTGTGTTTGCATGTGTGTGTTAGAGAGATGCAAGGTAGCAAGGACTCAAGGGCCAAAATCTAGGAAAAAAAAAAAGTCCACAGACAAAAGCCAATGTAGATCGTGTAACTTCTCCCCTTAAGGCATTTGCTGATTTTAAAGTAGCAGTTAAGACCCTAGGAAGTTGAGCACAAAAATCAAGCTGAGGGGCTGAGAAGCTGAGCAGAGGGTGTGGAAGTACCATGGGTCTAGGAGGACAAAGAACGACATCTGAACCCCCAAATGAAGAGAGACCTTAGTAAACACCCCAAGTTTTAGGTTGAACACTTGGAGGGGTACCCCTAAGAATTAAAGCAATACAGAAATAGATCCACCTTACTAAGTATGAAGCCCAGATTTAAATAAGTGTGTTTTGGGATTATCATAATCTTGCCCTGCCCATAGGCCTGTCAGGAACAAATCCTCAAACCTTCTCTTTTTTAAAAAGATTTATTTATTTATTTATTTGACAGAGAGAGACAGCCAGCGAGAGTGGGAGGGAACACAAGCAGGGGGAGTGGGAGAGGAAGAAGCAGGCTCATAGCAGAGGAGCCTGATGTGGGGCTCGATCCCAGAACGCTGGGATCACGCCCTGAGCTGAAGGCAGACGCTTAACAACTGTGCCACCCAGGCGCCCCAACCTTCTCTAGTTTTTATATACAATATCCAACATTCAATCAAAATTTGCCAGTTGTAAAAGGAGTGAAGATCACATGACTGCAAACCAAGAAAACAAACAGTCCAACAAACAATTCAAATATGAGAGTTATCGACATGGATTCAAGATATCTGTGACTAATATATTGAAACACTATATGACAAAAGGAAAAATTCAGCAGAACATTAACTTATAAGAAATGGAAACTGTAGAATTTAAAATAAGAATAACTAAAATTAAAAACTCAATAGATGTTCTTCTTAGCAATAGCAGAATTAGACATAGTTAAATAAGAACAAATGGAAGAGCAACCAGGACTAAAACAGGGCTGAAGCATGGAGAACTAAAATGATGAAAAATAGAGAAAAGAGCATAAGAGACATATGGAATATGGCAAAATGCTCTAACCAAATGGAATTCGAGTATGAAAGAAAGGGTAGAGAAAGAATGGAGGAAGCAATACTTGAAATTATAATGGCTGAGAATCTTCTAAAACTGACAGAAGATGCCATGCAGCTAAGTGTTAATAAACAGGCCTGATCTTTCAAAGGGCCAGCTTGCCAGCCTGTTGCATGGTTGTGTCTGGGAATTTGGCTTTTGAAATGTTCTGTAATGTTCCTGCTATGTCAGCCTGCTTAGGCTGTACAAACAATGTGATTTATGGTGAACACCTGTTTCCTTCTGTAAGTCTCCAGTTTTGGTGGTCAGAGAGTTCCTATGTCCCCAGACCCTGAAAGAAACCTTGAAATCTGAATTTCAGATAGGCTTCCCTGGACAGAAATATTGCATGCTTGCTTCTGCATTTTCACAGCTAAAGAAAGGAGCATGCTGTGTGAACCATGGTGGACTAGGGGAGAGAGAGAACCAAAAAAGAAAAAAAAAAAAAAAGTGCCTGAGTTTCTCCAAATTCTGCCGTATGTGCATTTCCCCCCTTACTTACTCAGCTATTCATCTTTATGTGTCACTATAATAAATCTTTTTCATGAGTACACTTATATATGTTGAATCCTGTGAGTCCTCCTAGCAAAGTACCAATGGAAGAGTGGTCTTGAGACTCTCTAAACAAACATCTACTTGCAGTGCAAGAAAGTCCACAATCCCAAACAGGATAAGTAGGAAAAAATTATATTTAAGGACATCGTAATAAAGATGTAGAAAAACAGGACAAAGAACATTTTAAAGGCAATGATGGAAAAAGACATTACTTTCAGGGGAGCAATATCACACCCACAGTTGGCTTTCACACACACGACGGTAATAGAAAACAATGAAATAAATCTTCAAAGTACTAGAAAAACCCCAAAAGCTATTAATTTAGAAATGTACATCCAGAGAAACATCCTTCAAAAACATAGGATAACTCCTTTGTGTTCCGCCTGCAAAATAACATATTATGTCCAAGTCATAAGTTGTACTGTGGTGGGTGCCCATAATGAAGGGCTATGGCTTCTCAGAACCACTGAAATTGATGGTAGTTATGCACACACAAAGAAGCAGCAGGCCACTGCTTTCACTGTAACAACTAGGGGTAAGATAAATTTAAAAATAAATTTTAGAGGCATAAGTGAGTTATATAAATGAAGATAACTGAATAAACTTAAATCCCAGAGACGGAAGAGCCCTTCCTAGGTAAGCTGAGATCACTGGTTAGTTTCTTCCTTTCTTGCCAAGCATGTGCAAGCATTGATTATTGGGCTTACCATAGTCAAAGAGAGAAATAGAAAGCAACAAAATACATGTAAGTAAGTAAGCTGCCATAAGGGATTAGAATCTAGAGAATTCCTAGCAGGAATAGGATCAGTTTTCCCTACAGATATTTGTTGAGTGCCAGAGTGACATAAGAGCCTAGAGACCTGGTTCAGAAACACAGAACGAGGGGGACCTGGGTGGCTCAGTCAGTTAAGCATCTGACTCTTGGTTTTAGCTCAGGTCATGATCTCAGGGTCATGAGATAGAGCCCCACATTGGGCTCCATTCTCAGCAGGAAGTCTGCTTGAGATTCTCTCTCTCTCTCCCTCCTCTCCCTTTGTCCCTCCCCTGCTTGCTCGCACTCTCTTTGTAAAATAAAAATAGATAATAAATAAATCTTAAAAAAAAAAAAGATTTTTCCATAAAGAGACAAAGCCATGTTAGGAAGAAGTTACAAGAAATGTATGACAGGTATCTCTTTCTCAACATGTTTCCCACTTTTAATTACCTGAAATATAAGGCCAAGGAGTTAACCTCAAAACATCCAGTAGGTTGAACTTTCAACAAGGTAGAAAAACAATGGTCAGATTCAACCAAAAGCAGGAAAGGTTGTATCTCAGGGCATCAACACAGTGTATTCTTCTGCGGCCATACAATGTTCAAGAAACCCAGTTGCCATGAGGACAGTCTCTAATAAATATATAATAGTTCTCACCCATAATATTTTAAAGGTGGGCTGAAACTAACTGGAGTTGCAACCCAGTCGCAACTTAGCTCAACATCTGATTAGACTGAAGTATTAGCCTTTCACAATATCTGTGTAAAAGAAAAAATGTGCAAGGAATAAATAGTATCAACTTCTACGTCTACGGGTATTCTGTACAATAGCACACTATCCAGTATTATGAGACATGAGAAGATTCATGAACTATGACAGATAATAATAATAAAAAAAAGTAGACAGTAAAAGCAAACCCAAGGATTATCTACCTCTGGGGACTGACGGACAGGGACTTGAGGGACTAACAGGGACTACTGATAATATATTAAAAATAATGAAGGAAATGGGAAAAAATGAATGAAAAGATGCAGAATCTCAAGAGAATATTATGGAAAATTATATACCAGCAAATGGAACAAACTAGCAGAAACAAGTAAATTCCTAGAAACATATAACCTCCTAAAACCAAATCAGGAAGAAACAGAAAACTTGAATGGACCAGTCACCAACAATGAAAGTGAATCCATGGTAAAAACAAAACAAAACAAAACAAAACTCCCAATAACTCCTAATAAACAAAAGTCCAGGACCAGATGGCTTCACAGGCAAATTTAAACAAACACTTAAAGAAGAGTTAATGAGGGAAGGACAGTCTTTTCAATAAATGGTGCTGGGCAAACTGGACAGCTGCATGCAAAAGAATGAAAACACATCACTTTATTACACCATACACAAAAATAAACTCCAAACGGGTTAAAAACCTCAATGTGAGACCTAAAACCATAAAATTCCTAGAAGATGACACAGATAGTAAAATCTTTGACATCGGCTGTAAAAATATTTTTCTAGAAAAGTCTCCTTTGGCAAAGGAAACAAAAGCAAAACTAAACTATTGGGACTACACCAAAATAAAAAGCTTTTGCACAGTGAAAGAAACCATCAACAAAATGACAAGACATCCTACAGAATGAGAGGAGATAATTGCAAATTATATATCCAATGAGGAGTTAATATCTAAAATTTATAAAGAACTTACATAACTCAATACCAAAACAATAATTCAATTTAAAAAATGGGCAGAGGATCTGAACACATTTTTTTTTTTCAAAAATGACATCCAGAAGCCCAACAGACAATGAACGGATGGTCAACATCACTCATCATCAGGGCAATAAAAATCAAAACCACAATGAGCTACCACCTTATACCTGTCAGAGTGGCTAAAATAAAAAACACAAGAAATAACAAGTGTTGGCAAGGTGTAGAGATGAAGGAAGCTTCGTGTGCTGTTGTACTCCTTGTGGAATGCATATTGGTACAGCTACTGTGGAAAACAGTATGGAGGTTCCTCTGAAAATTAAGAATAGAATTAGCATATAATCTGGTAATTCTACTACTGGGTATTTACTCAAAGAAAATGAAAACACTAATTCAAAGGGATACATGATGTTTATTTTATGTTTATTGCAACATTATTTATAATAACCAAGGTATGGAAGCAACTCGAATACCCACCAATAAATGAATGGATAAAGAAGTCACACACACACACACACACACACACACACACACACACTGGAATATTATTCAGCCATAAAAAAGAATGAGATCTTGAGATTTGCAACAATGTGGATGGACCTAGAGGCTAAATGCTAAGTGAAATAAATTAGACAGAGAAAGCCAAATACCATATGATTTCACTCATATGTGGAATTTAACAAAACAAAGGAGATGAACCACAAAAGAGACTTTTAACCATAGAGAACAAACTGGGGGTTGTCAGAGGGGAGGTAGCTGGGAGGATGCGTAAAAAAATAAAAGATGTAAATAGACTAAAGACTACAATTAAAAGATAAAGATTTTAATCCATATGAAATAAAACCCAATTATGGCTTTCACAAGAGGTAAACTTTAATAAAAAGGCATAAAGTAGATGAAAGTAAATAAAAAGCTTTATCATGCAAATAGTAATAAAAATTAATGAAGCTATATTAATATCCACATGTTTTAAGACAATGTGTGTTAATAACAGGAAGCATTTCTTTTGTTTTTTTAAGATTTTATTTATTTATTTGACAGAGATAGAGACAGCCAGCGAGAGAGACAACACAAGCAGGGGGAGTGGGAGAGGAAGAAGCAGGCTCATAGCGGAGGAGCCTGATGTGGGACTCGATCCCAGCTCTCTGGGATCACACCTTGAGCCGAAGGCAGACGCTTAATGACTGCGCCACCCAGGCGCCCCAGGAAGCATTTCTAATAATAAAAGGGACATAAGGGTCACTTCCTCAAAAAGCAATAACTCCAAGTTTGCAAATATAACACAGCTTCAAAAGAAATAAAGCAAAGTTTGACAGAATCAAAAGAGAAATAAATTCATAATCATGATTAGAGATTTCACTACTCCTTGTCCAGTAATTGACATAAAAAGCAGTAGTCATAACATCAGTAGGAAGACATCAAATCAACAAAGATAGAGTATTTGATCAACACTATTCACCAAACTGACCTACTATGTAAGCTTTATACCCACTAAATGCAGAATATATATTTTTCAAGAATACATGAATCATTTATGAAAATGGACCATATGCTTGGTACACAAGATAGTCCTCAATAAATCTCAAAGTTTTGAAACATTTAGAGAGTATTTTCTGACCACAGAGGAGTTAAACTAAAGAAGAAAACCATAAAGACTGAAAATATCAAAATATTTGGAATTTAATACATGGTTCTAAATAACTCATGTATTTGAGAAGCAATCAAAATGGAAATTAAAAATATTTGAACTACGTGAAATTGAAATTAAAACATGCCATAAATATGAAATATAACTATACCAGATCTTAAAAGTGAAATATATTCTGGAAGGGAGGATGATGGGGGATGGGTGAAATAGGTGATGGGGATTGCGGAGTGGCACCTGTTGTGATGAGCACCAGGTGTTCCATGGAAGTGTTGACTTACTATATTGTACACTTGAAACTAATATTACATTGTATGTTAACTAGCTGGAATTGTTTTTTTTTTTTTTTTTAGAAAATAAGATAGCTTCTGGCAAAAAGGAACCATCTGCAAGATTCTAGAGTTTTGTGAGCAGAGTTGCCAAAATAAATCCTCTCCTGAGTACAACAACAAAAACAAAAGGATATATTAGAAAAGAATAATATTGGAAAGCAATAGTATAAACTTCCATATGAAGAAGCAAAATTCTAGCTGCTAGTTTTCCCAGGTTCTAGAAAAATAGTAAATTTAATCCTAGGTATAAAAATGAATATCCTAAAGATACAGACATCAGTCAATTAAGGAGAAAAATATAAAATAAAAAACCAACAAAGCCAAGAGTTAGCACTTTGAAAAAGTGAACCAAATTGATAAATCTTAGCAACACAGGTTAAGAAAAAAGGAAAAAGCTACATTAATATCATCAAGAAAGAAAAAGGGATAGTCACTACAGTTGCTACAATAAAATAAATTGAAAAACATATTGCAAAAATTATATGCCTATATACTGGAAAAGTTAGATAAAATGGAAAATTTCCTTGAAAACACGACTTACCAAAACTATCACAAGAACAGAAAAAATGTCAGGGGCTCTCTAAATGAATTTGTAAATAAAATATTTCCTACAAAGAAAACTCTGGCCCAGAGAGCTTTAATGTTGAGTTTTCACTCACATTTTAAAGTAGAAACAAAACAATGGTATCTGAACTCTTTCAGAATAGGCAGATGGTAATAGTCATAATTATGAAACCAGCACAACTCTTATACCAAAACCTGACAAGAACATTGCAAGGATAAAAAAATGAATTACAGATGAAAATCTCTCATGAATGTGAATACAACATTAAAAGAAAAAAATAATTGAATCTAGTAATATAATAAAAGGATAATACTAAACTAATTCTAGTCATGCAGAGAGCTTAGCGTTAAAAAAATTACTGGTATTCACATTAACAAAATAAAAGAGAAAAACTATGATCATCTCATTAAAAATAAAAAGCAGCTGATAAAATTCAACAGCTATTTATCATTAAGAAAAAGAAAATCCTTGGCAAACTAGAAATAGAAGCTGGCATTGCAAATTAGTAGGGAGCAAACTATCTTTTTAATGAACTCCATATCTATGTAATTAAAAGAACATTAATCTTCCTTAAACCATACGTCAAAGTCAACTTCAGGGTGATTGCATATCTAAACAATAAACAATCTAAAGAACAAAAGAATAAAATATCTGGAAAATAATATAAGACAATACCTTCAAGACCTTGGGGGCAGGTTAAGATTTCTGATCAGGATATAAGAAATACTATAAAGAAAAACGTTGGTAATTGGACTACATAAATATTTTTTAAAAGTCTATTTGTTACAAAGTAGGCTAAGAGTGGGAAAAAATATTTTTAAGACCCATAGCCAACACTACTTGTATCCAAGCCGTATAAAGTTTCCTGATAATCAATAGGGGAAAATAGACTAAAAAAAATGACAAAGGACATTTACAAGAACTTTGCAGAAGAGGAAATCCGGACAGTCAACGCCCAAGTGCTCCATTTCACTAAATGCCCATGAAAGCTAAATGAAATATTTGAAAATGCAACTACCTTCTCACCGCTAGAATGGCTCTCATGAAAAACAGAGACAATAACAGTGCTGGTAGGGACATGGAATGAATGGAACTTTCATACAGTGTGGGCAGAAGGGCAAATTGGTACAACTTTAAAAACTGGCGCTCTCTGTCCAGACATGGATATATCCCAGGAGCCATCGTTGCATTCTTACGTACAGAGCCAACAGAAAACCATACAAGTACATAAAAAATAGAAAAATATTCAGGGTGACATTTTTGAAATAATCAAAACTATCTACAATAAAAGGAACAAATTGAGCTATATTCACAAAATGGGACACTACATACGGCAATTTAAAAAAAATCAATGTAGTACTGTTATCCACAATAATATTTACTAATCTCACAAACCTAATATTTGGTGAATGATGCCAGACACATAGGGGACTATCAACTATAGCATTCGATTTATATGAAAGTACTAAAATAAAATACAAATTTATCTATGAGGTTAAAACGAGGAAAACCATTCCCTTTGGGGAAGGGGGTGAGGTTAGGGGCCTGGTGGCTTCCGAGCTGCTGGCGTTCGCTTTCACCAGCAGCATGGCGGACACAGGAGTGTGCCCAAACGTTAATCTTAGGCTGCAGTTTTATGCCTCCTTCTACATGCATTTTGTACTGTCATTAAAAATTATTTAAGTGCGGTAACTTCTGTAATGTTACCCTAGTACTATGAAAACACAAGGAAACGGATTCTTAGCTGAATAACTGTAACTGATAAGCACTAATTGACATGTGTTAATTTAGACTTGTGACTAGGACTCCATCTTCACAAATGACTTTGTTAACATTTTCACAAAAACTCCGGGAAATGGTAGTCATCATGTTATGAGGACACACACTTGGGTGAAGCAAACACAGAGGAGGGCAAAAATATATCCAAAATAATTCTGACAAGCAGGGATTCAATATTTTGTGGTTCAGTGTTTTTTAAATCACATTTACTATAATAGAGGGTCTGCATAAAATGTATTCTGGGCAAAGAGCAATATAAACAGAAGGAAATATCGTCTTAGATCAGGTCCTCCAGAAGGCGACAATTAGGCCAAATCGGAAGTGTATGCTGTTCATTAAGGATCAACTTATGTGGAAAGGCAGGGTGGGGAGGCAAAGAGCAGTACCCGACAGAGGAAGAATGGAAACAAACTTAGGCCAACTGAGTGGAGAGCTATGGAGCTTGCATTCCTGTCAGTCTCCCCCTCTGGACTGAAATGGCTGGGCTTTTAGACATCTGCCTCCCTCAGTCTAAGGATGCCGGATGCCCTGGGAAGCAGTGGTCTGGTTAAGGCTCTGCTTTGCAGCTGATCCTGACCTTGAGAATGGACAGCTGAAGTCTGTCTTTTTTTTTTTTTTTAAAGATTTTATTTATTTATTCGACAGAGATAGAGACAGCCAGCGAGAGAGGGAACACAAGCAGGGGGAGTGGGAGAGGAAGAAGCAGGCTCCTAGTGGAGGAGCCTGATGTGGGGCTCGATCCCATAATGCCAGGATCACGCCCTGAGCCGAAGGCAGACGCTTAACCGCTGTGCCACCCAGGCGCCCCGCTGAAGGCTGTCTTCTGACCTCACTCCCCTTAACTGGAGGCAGTTTGAAGAGGGATCTGAGTAGGACATTTCCATGTTTATGACATAGATGGAAAAACTGGCACACATTCAGAAGAGACTAACGAGAACAGTGATTATGTTGAATATTAATGAAACCATGGCACATATGGAAACTGCCATGTCTATCTCAGGAAAGAGGGAAAAAAATACAGGGTGTTTTTAAATATCTAAAAAGTTGTAAAGTGGATGAGATTTTAAACTTTATCACAGAAGAAAACTAGGACGGACAATAATTTTAAGGCATGTGTATGTACATTATAATGAACAATATTAAGTAACATAACTATCTTTGTGAGGTGGTAAGCTCCCCGCCTTGCAGCCATCCAGGCAAACCTGGATAACCACTTGTCTGGAACACTACAGAGAAGATTCAAACACCAAAGAGAGGACTTGATCGCCAACATCCATGGCTTACATCAGGCCTAACTGTCCATGGTTTTCTGTAGCCACAGGTCGAGATACATTTTAAAACAAAAGTATATCTTTTGTATAAGACATACAAATGGCTAACAGACACATGAAAAAATGTTCAAAATCATTAGCCATCAGGGAAATTCAAATCAAAACCGCACTGAGATACCACCTTACTCCAGTTAGAATGGCAAAAATTGACAAGGCAAGAAACTACAATTGCTGGAGAGGATGTGGAGAAAGGGGATCCCTCCTACATTGTTGGTGGGAATGCAAGTTGGTACAGCCACTCTGGAAAACAGTGTGGAGGTCCCTTAAAAAGTTAAAAATTGAGCTCCCCTATGATCCAGCCATTGCACTACTGGGTATCTACCCCAAAGATACAGACGTAGTGAAGAGAAGGGCCATATGCACCCCAATGTTCATAGCAGCATTGTCCACAATAGCTAAATCGTGGAAGGAGCCGAGATGCCCTTCAACTGATGACTGGATTAAGAAGTTGTGGTCCATATATACAATGGAATATTACTCAGCTATCAAAAAGAATGATTTCTCAACATTTGCTGCAACATGGATGGCACTGGAGGAGATAATGCTAAGTGAAATAAGTCAAGCAGAGAAAGACAATTATATGGTTTCTCTCATCTATGGAATATAAGAACTAGGAAGATTGGTAGGGGAAGAAAGGGATAAAGAAAGGGGGGATAATCAGAAGGGGCAATGAAGCATGAGAGACTATGGACTCTGAGAAACAAACTGAGGGCTTCAGAGGGGAGAGGGGTGGGGGAATTGGATAGACTGGTGATGGGTAGTAAGGAGGGCACGTATTACATGGTGCACTGGGTGTTATATGCAACTAATGAATCATCGAACTTCACATCAAAAACCAGGGATGTACTATATCGGGACTAACATAATAAAAATATCATTAAAAAAAGTATAAATAAATTAGATATCATGCAAATTGGAGTTACCAAGAAAAAATTTTGATATGTGGAAGTGTTGTAATTAAAGATTGAAAAAGTATATATACCCCTAAATTATAGTGAAATTTACTAAATTCCAAAGATATCAAAGGAGAGATGGCATTGCCTGGCTAACATTTAGGAAGAACGTTCCATCAGAACCTGAGAATGTGGAACAGGAAGGTCAAGCTGACTTTTTTTTTTTTTTTTTTTAAGATTTTATTTATTTGTTTGACAGAGAGACAGCCAGTGAGAGAGGGAACACAAGCAGGGGGAGTGGGAGAGGAAGAAGCAGGCTCCCAGCGGAGAAGGGAGCCTGATGCGGGGCTCGATCTCAGGACCCTGGGATCACTCCCTGAGCCAAAGGCAGACGCTTAATGACTGAGCCACCCAGGCGCCCCCAAGCTGACTTTGGATGAAAGATTGAACTGTGTGTGAGACCTACAGAATGTTAAAGTGTAAAGAAAAGGGGGATTGTGCAAAAGATGTGATGAAATCAAAAGAAAATGTCAATAGGTTCTTATTAGATTCCATTCCCTTGAGGATTTTCCAAGTTGTGATGGAGTTGCTCTTTGTCATCCTTAATTAAGGCTACATGTGCACCACGTACAAGTAACTATTTTAGTCTAGACGATTCACTGAAATTCACTGAAAGAAATGTACACATACTTAAATTAGTTCCATCAAGATTGTAGAGCTGGTAATTTCAGTCCCTAGTTTTACTTAAGATTCCGCCTTAATTATTCCATTTGAATGTGTGGTGAATCTGTGTTCCAATCTTCAGAGTAGAGATGGATGCAAATGTCATATTTATTTAAAAAAAAAAAAAGAACATCTATGATTTGTCTGCTACTCTAAGCTGCAGATTCCTAAATGCTACATTGTTTTGCTGTATTTTGATATCATGGTTCAAATGTTATCTGCCTCAGCTGGTATGTTTTTAGAACTGAAGGGGTTGGAAATGTTTAGTCCTTGCTTGCATGATTATTTCTCTATCCTACCTTCCAAAGATGAAAGGAATAAATATATTTTGATGCTTTGCTAATATGCAAATCCAAGCTCCTTGCCTTCAGAGTTGCGGAGTGCACATTGTCGTAACTGAGGGGGAAGTAGAAGCCGGTGGAAATACTGCTCCTGGCCTTGACATAGGAAGAGATGACGAAAATAAAATTGCACTTCTCTTGGCGGTGTCAGACATTGGCCAGCTGCCCAAATTCAGTAGCGCACATTCCGGTAGGCCTAGCTTCTCTCCTGACACATTGCACCACTGAGCACAGACTTCCCCTGCCTGTTACTTCAGATGTGCTGGGATTGATGTATTTACTCTGCCTCATCGCCTCTGAGCACCTAAGGCATTAAAGAAAAGATTAACCTATAGGTATGATGAGCACTGGGGACTCTTACATTAGATGTCCCTTCCCGCAGTATTGCCTTTCAATGATGGCGCATGCAAGCAAGATCAAAATGGAATTGGTCAGTTTTAACCATTTGCTAGAGGATGGAAATTTGCTCTACACATAAAGCTATCATAAAGCTCTATTCAAATTCTTGCTTTACGTAGCAGACCAAACCTGAAAAGTTATTTTTAAGTTAATTTAAGAAAAATTCCCCTTTCCTCACCCACATTTTCCAATGGAGTAGTAGCTCGGCTGCCTTTTTACAGATTCAATTATATGTTGCTACATAGAATAGAGATCATTATAGTGTAGTGACTGGGAAAGCAGGCCCCGAATTGCCAGAACTGTAACTGAGACCTCCAGCAGATTTCTAAATATGTCTTAACATATCTGTGTCTCAGTTTTCTCACCTGTGGGGGGAAAAAAAACTATTCCCTCATAGGGTTGCTGTGATAATGAAATGAATTAATACATAATAAGCACTTAGAACAGTATTGACACATAATGGATGCTTGGTTCAAGGTCAGCTAAGATTAAAGGGGATAGTGAGCATACTGAGTGTTCATGAAACCATGGCATACATGGGATGGCCTGTGTTTACCACAGAAAAGGGAAAATTGAAGGTGAAATGATAACTGTTTATAAATGTCTGAAAAGTTAAGTGGTTACAGCTTTAAACTTAATATATGTGTCACAAGAAAAAAGGCTAACTCATTTTATACACACACATACACACATATCATCTCTCTATTCTCAACCAAAAGTCATGCCCTGAAGAGCCTAATACAAATTTAGAAAGAAGTCATTTAGATTATAGAATTTAATCTGTACTTTTACATATGTAGTCTATAAAATGCAATCAGATAATATACAGATCTTGGCCTCTTAAGAGATTGAGCTATTCACACAGACAATAAACTCCAAAAGTACAATAAATTCAAGTAGCCTCCCCATAATTCCATCTTCTCTCATTGAAACAATTGTTTCTTTTTTTTTCTAAAGATTTTATTTATTTATTTGGCAGAGATGGAGACAGCCAGCGAGAGAGGGAACACAAGCAGGGGGAGTGGGAGAGGAAGAAGCAGGCTCATAGCGGAGGAGCCTGATGTGGGGCTCGATCCCATAACGCCGGGATCACGCCCTGAGCCGAAGGCAGACGCTTAACCGCTGTGCCACCCGAAAAAATTGTTTCTTATAATTGATTGATGAAAGGAACAGGGAGGAGAAACAGAATAAACGGTCTTTTTCTTGAGCTCTATTACCCTGTTTAATGTTGTGAGCAAACCATAGACAATTCAGCCAAAATTCAGAATTCCTTAATTCTAAAATTATGTACACTTAATAGAAGAAAAACAGTCTTCTACACTTTTGAGTCTTACTGATAGATATTTTACTAGGAAGACTATCAGAGTTAAAGAAGCAGTGATTCAATTCTGGATACACATTGGAACTACCTGGGGCCTTGGGAAAAATGCTGATAGCCAGGTTCTGTCCCCAGGGAGTCTATTTTATTAATCTGGGGTGAACTGGAGTAAGTGTTTTTGAAAGCTCTCCAGCTGATCCTAATATGCAGCCAAGGTTGGGAACCATTGATGGGGTGTTAATTGTTCAGAGATAGTCTAACAATTAGCTAGGAAGGAAAAACAATGAAAAATTATATAAATTTATAACCATTTCAAGCCAGAGTACTTTGTAGGAGGATAGCAGGTTTGAAATCTTATAATTCTCAGTAAAATTATAATTGATGTATTAATATTCACACAGAAACCTGACAACTACAACACATATATAAAAACAAACCCCAAACGTTTCATTACAGTGTAGCCAGTGGGGACAAAGAAGGAGCACCAACTAGGTTCAGAATTCAGAATATCATGATGGCCGAAACAAGGTTCCTGCTTATACTAAATTCAAAGTTGAGTTTTGACATAAAGTAGCAGTACAGCTTGGGTATGGCGCTTTTTTTTTTTTTTTTTAACTATGTGCTACGAATTGTTCTAAGCACATCACATGAATTATCTTCCCATTTTATAGTTGAAGAAATGGAAGAACTTAGATACTAAGAAAATTTTCCAAGATTGTATTTATATATATTGCTGTTAATGATAAAGTCAGGATTTTAATTCCAACAATACACTTGGAGAGCTTTTTAATCATATTTCTTACCAGATTGCTTTTCAAGTTCAAAAACATTTGAGTTTTGTCACTCAATGTTCCAGTGTCTTCATGTGAAAATCCATACGCATTTATTAAGAAAGAAGTGTTCTTTTGAAAATAAATTGTTTGATGACTTATTAAAAGCAAGATTTGAGATGTACT
This sequence comes from Ursus maritimus, assembly GCF_017311325.1. Classification (NCBI taxonomy): domain Eukaryota; kingdom Metazoa; phylum Chordata; class Mammalia; order Carnivora; family Ursidae; genus Ursus; species Ursus maritimus. The sequence goes on along the minus strand of NW_024426230.1, from coordinate 22,688,226 downwards.
GGTTTGCTTTAAGGTTTTGAAAAATATCTAACAAAAATAAGTGATGATTAAGTGCCACCAAATAGGGAGCAGGAACATGGGGAGTCTTTTCAGAGCCCCATTATTGTAAAAACCATATTCAACCGTTTCCTCACCTTGTATCACTTCATGAAATATCCAAGTTTGAGGTAGAGTGATTGGCTGAACTTAGATACCCTGCCCACATCTTGGCCAAGAGAGGCTCGACATCTTAAAAATTAATTCCGCCATAACCAATTCAAATGAAGGGAAATAGTTCTCCAAAAGAATCAAGGTACAGTTACATAAAGGACGAGGAAAGCAAGCAAGAGCAACAGCTGGCCAATAAATCTCTCCGGCTGTTGAGATGAAGCAATGCAGTGATTCTGAGGTCTTATTTCAGGAGTCTGCCTATCGGTCAAAAACTGCCCTTCAACAAGAAGGTGGGAGGAGGGCAAAGTGTAATTCATTCACAAGATAGCTACAAGGACAATCACTACGCGTGAATAAGCTTATTTGTCCTCCCCTGAATCCTACCTTCCAACCCTCCCACCTCATGCATTTAGAACAAGATCAGTCCTTTCCTAGATAATTAAGGCTGGAGCTGATTAACCCAAAGCTTCCATCGCTGAAATTGATTTAATGTGAGGCTAGGGAAAGCTTTTTTCTTATTTAGCTAAGTTAAAATTTGAGATTCTGTGTCTATCGTCCCTTGACTAATTCCCTTCTAAAGGCTGGATCTCACCCTCTGAGTAGAACAGGGTAAGCATTTGTCAGGTTAGGTTAGACATTCTCTCATCATCACCCCTACATTTACTATTGTCTCTGGCTCTCTTCTGTGCTAAAGATCCTTCTGCTACTCATAAAAAGGTTCCAATTCCTTGTCATAGCCTAATTCCCCAGTTGCACATCACTCCACAACTCAAGACTTGCATACTGTGTTGTGTTACCTCTTCTCTCCAAGAAGAGGAAAGTAGATGCAACCACCTCTGGAGAGCTGGATAAAAAAGAGAGACCCTAGACATATTCTAAGGAAAATCGCCACGTAAGAAAGACCCATATAAAGGGCCAGGACAGTTTGTGTTGTAGAAGAAAATAGGACACGTAGCCCAGTGACTGGCATGAAATAGCCAGTAATAAATATTCAATGACTGACTAGCTGAATATATTAATATAACCATGAAACAAGTTTTCTTTTTTTTCCTTAGAGAATTTGAGAATCCTGGCTAACTACTCTTTAAGGACATTTAAGAGTATTCTTTGGAAAATGATACATATAAACATGAAATCATTTCGATGACATTTTTCAGTTATGTTGAGAGAATCAACCTGAGACCTGCACTTTAAATTGAATGGCTTTATTATAATTCATTCACAACAGTATATATAAGATAATTTGATGATTAGATACTTATTTAAGGTCTTTTACTGTCTTCTTTCCTCGAAAACTGCTTACAAGTAAAAATTGTCAACTCACTGAAAGCCTTGACAACACGATCCATCAAAAGATGGAACTGCTGACTAGATTCTGCATTTAATATTGGGCTAATTTTGACTGGAGCACTTAATAAATGCATTACTGTTTTTACTTGATGGACAATATAAAATACATTCTGGACACACGCAAATGTTCAAAGTGCAGAAATGACTACAAATAAGTGTAAAAGGAAGTTTTAAATCCAATTATTACTCTTCAAGGAAAGAGCAAGGATGGAACTCATTCAAGACAAACCATTAGGGTAATATTTTCCAGATGATATTCAAAAATATGAGACACATGAAACTTTATTAGCCTGGCTCATTAGGGCTGTTGTGTAGGCTGTAGGGTGCGCCATTCATCGATCTGGTCAGCCAGGGGATAAGGGGACAACAAAGGTAAATAAATGATAGACCCTGTTCAACTGCAGTCACTGGAATATTTATAATTATTAGTTCCATAATCAAGGTGAATTCATCTAACATATTCCACTTAAAGGAGTCTTCATATAACAAGACCTTATCTGACATGTTTTTCCATTTAGGAAAACTTCGATGAAAACAGGAAAACATAACACTTTCTTAGCCCACATGCACTACTTTAAAAACACATGTTCAATCACCCATAAATTCACAAATAGTTTTATCAGAACTAGTTCTCAAAAGAGGGCACAGTCTGTCTTATTTCTAGTGTGCGAATTCCACCTATCAAGTGCCAGACATATTTTCTCATATGAAAGTGAATGGAGGAGCATTAAATTGTGTGTCCAACAGGCAGTCATCTACAAAGCATCTTGATTTACGATGATGCTTTCACCTCTGTTCTCTTCCATTCATAGTCCACACTTCAGTAATCTCGTCCAGTGCCAGAGTCTATTGTGTGGTGTTATCAGATGTACTATCTGATGGTTGAAGGAGTCTCCTTAATCATCTTGTAAGAATATTAATTTAGAAATCCAAGCAGGCTAGAGCTTCTAAAGAAGTAATACAATAGTGAAATTTTCTCAGTTACGTGATATTATTTGCCCCCAAATTGTGCAATAGGTTACAGTTAAGCTTTGTCAAACAGCTGCCTTTACGGCCTAATAACTTATGGAAGAAAAGTTGGGTTTAACACGCTGTGATTCACGTAGATGCCTCATTTTCATCTCGTTTTTGCACGTCCTACTCTCTTTTGGGGATTAACACCTTATCATTTCAAGTATGAAAATTTAAGAACTAAGAAAAACCTTTTCCCTGGTATGAAATACATAGTACAAAGCATGAAAACTTAAAGACAACTTTTCCTTACTGTGAACAAAGCTACCTATAATCATGTCCAGTACTTTTTCTTTCTGGGAACCCCTTTTCCTATTGTCCATTGACTACTCAATTACTCTAGTCAGAACCGTGACACCGTTCTACCAAAACTATTCTTATAAAATTGCACCACTTTATATCACTGAATCTAATGGTTGCACTTCTTTCCTCAGCTTACCAGAATTATCAGAGGCATTTGATACAGATGTCTACCCCCCTTTTTGTGAAAAAATGGCTTCTTTTTATGACATAGTATTCCACTGGTTTTCCTCCAACTTCTCAGAACCAACTCATGTCACCTTTGTCAGAAACTCTTCCTCTCCGGACCTTGAAGCGTGACGTCTTTTAGGATGAGATTAAGCACTCTGTTCTCATTCTATATTCTCGTAGCTCATCTCATTCACCCACGTCTGATTTCACTTTTGTACTAAATACCAGCAAAATTATATCTAGAGTTCAGCCTCTCCCTTCAGCTCCATACCTATACTGACCAAGCATCTCCTTTCGAACAACTTACTGAGAGCTCAAATCCAATATACCCAAGCCACACCGCTCTGCTGCCCCTCAGTGTTTCCATTTCAATGGACCGCACTTCTCTCTATCCAGTTACTCAAATCAGAACTCCCAATGTCAAGCTTGACCTCTCCCTTTCTTTCATCTGCCAATTAGAACTATCAGTTTTTATTGATGTTATTAAGGATGTTTAAATTATAATATTTATTCCTCTACCCTACCTACTCCAAGCCATTTCCTGTGCTTTACTATCATAGCCTCAAAAGTGTTTTTCCTGTCTTTTCTTGCTCCTTTTTTCATGTTGGATAATTATACTTTAAATTAAAAATTATCATTTTTCATATTAGAGAAAATTATAGCTTTAACAAAAATTATATTTTGTGGGGTTTTTTTTTTTTTCCATGCTTAGGACCTTTCAACTGCATCCCAACTTCCTTTTGATAAGGTTCAAAGTCATTCACCTGGGCACTGCTCGTGGCCCACCCAACAACCATTTGCCCCTCCTACAGACTAGTAGTACCGAAATTTTAAACTGCTGCCCAAAATTTGGGAACATTATGACTGGTCTTAATGACATTAAGGAGCTTAATTCCACACGATTTACCATTTTCTCTCCCTCTATACAAAAAGTGTAAAGAATTGGATATATTCAATGGCTCTGTTTACCTACTGCCTCCCACTCTCAGGTATCCCTCAAATGACTAGTTATGGTGGTCATATCCCCTTAGCAGTGAATAGTACGGAAAACCAAAGATCCTGTGACCCATTCTGGCCAATAAGAGGAAAGGGAAATTTCCTGAGTATTTATGAAAATAGTTTGCTTTTTTTTTTTTTTAATAAAAAGTGATACAAAAAATATATTATGTTTACAGCTCTGGATATTGGTATGTGAGGATGTGCATTTTTCAGACAGACATGAGGGGAAACCACCCCATTTCCAGGTAGTCATTCAACATTTACGATCTAATACTCTGTGCACATCCCCTCCGCCTTGAACACTAAGTATATAACCACCAGCTTCATACAGCAAAAGTGCAGCTCCTTCTGCCTTCAGGTCCTGGTTCCTGTGCTATTTAAATAAACTTACCTAAGTTGTACCATAAAAACAAAACAAAACAAAAACAAAAACAAAAAACCCTCCAACAATTAGATAATGAGTTGTTGAATTAACCAAACTTAAAGCTGCTTTACTTTTTGACTTCTTGTTATAGGAGACAAAAAAAAAAAAAAAAAATTCTTTTTATTGAAGCCAGTGAAGGCAAGGTTTTCTAATGTTTCCCCCAAGGCCTATGACATCTTAACTGGTAGATCTGCTTAAAGACCTATGGAGATCTGGCACTAATTTTCTCAGCCTCTTTGGCGTTGGTATCCTCCTTCCTCTCAATATTGCAACCATATTGGCTCTTTTTCAGCTCTTGAAATACTCTGTGCACATCTTCACCTCAGAGTTGTTTTGCAAGGAGTATCTTTCTGGAATTCTTCTGTTCCTGCTCTATTGCCTAGTCAAGTGTCAACTGAAATGTCACTTTCTCAGCCCTGTGTTATATATGCTATAGTATGACACTTGTCCTTACACTACTCATCATACCTCTAATTAATGTTCAGTGTCACCCATTCCTCACTTCATTGTCAGCTTTATAAGACAGCAGCTGTGACTGTCTTATTCAGTTTAGTTAGAGCACTGAGCATAGTTCTTGGCATACAGGAAGTGGTAAATACTTTTTAAATGAATAAAACTAAAATCATTAGCCAATAAAAGACTTCCAAAGTTTTATTCCTGCAGGTCTTCTTTAATTCTAGAACTGACATACAGGGAAGAGCAGAATTTCCAACCATATCCTGACCCTTTGAGATGACCAGCCATAAGGAATGGCAGCAGGCAGACACAAAACTCACTGGTTATCAGCTAGCATTCCTTATCTGGACCAAGAGACTTAAGTTAAAATAGAAGTGGAGATGGGTAAATGTAACCCTAGGGCAAGAGGAAACTCAAACAGAAGCGTGCATTCATTCAAGGTGTCTTATTGCTAGTAGACAGTCTATAATGGATCCATTTGTCCGTGTGAGACTCAGAAACATAAAAAACAGCAGAACCACTGGGGTACAGGTAGGTTGATTTAGTATCCATAATGACCGGTCTACCAACCAAAGCTGGAGGAGAAAAACAAACTGAAAACATCCCAAGCAAAATTATTTCTCTTCTCAAACCATTTTTTCCCAATGGTTTAACCTGCCGAGGACTATATAGCACACCCAATACCAATCGCCCCTCGGATGCTGAGACCTATTCCAGGAGACCCCCATGCCCGCCATACTGTGATTTTATGGTTTCTAAGCCCCAGCTGTGTCAGTAGCAGACTTTCTTTTTTTCCTAGTTCTTCCATTATATCATGTATTGTAATGATCTCTTTAGTTATGTTTGACCCTGCTTTTCCATGGCGTAGATTAAATCCTACAGAAATAACGTATTATTTCTAGCAACTAGCAAATTGTGGGATACATGGGAAGAATTCAGAAAACATTTCTAAGTGATTGTGTTGAGCACTGCCAACTGAAGGAAACTTATTACACTGAAGGATGTTTTTCTCTGAAAAGATAAGATGAGGCAAAAAAATAAAAAAAAATAAATCTCTGCTTTGCAGGTAGGCTAAGTATAGAATAGAAAAATACAGCTTTCCTCCTGAAGATGGACCCCTATCTTTTTATAAATCAGGCCTTTTGTAAACACTATGGGGAGATCATTTTGAAAGTAGTTTGTAAAAGTTTACATTTTTATGTTAAAAGTACCCTATTTTCACTATAAATATTGTCCTGTATTTTCTGATTATAAAAGTAAAAAAGACGTAAACACAAAATCTAAAATGAAAAAGCTTGTAGAAGAAAATATAGGAGATAATCTTTACAACCTTTAGGATAGCAAAGATTTCTAGAACACAAAAAGCACCACCTTAAAAAAAAATGATAATTTGGAGTTCAGGAGAAATAAAACTCTCAACTTTTCACCATACTGTTAAGAAAATAAAAAGGGCAGCCACGGGCAAAGAGAAAATGTTTGCAGAACATACAGCTGAAAGTGTATTTGTATTGTTAAGAGCTATTACAATTCCATAATAAGAGGAGGGAACCCATTATTTTTTAAATGGGCAAAAGATTTGAAAAGACAATTCACAAAAGAAGAGAGGAATAAGCATGTGAAAGACGGCAAGCACCTTTCACCACCAGGGAAATAAAATTTAAACTCTAAAGAAATACCAGTAGATACCCATAAAAATAGCTAACTTTTAAAAAGCTGAAAATGCCAAGTGCTGACAGGTAAGTGGAGCACTTACAGGTCCATACATTTCTGGTGGCGGTGCAAAATGCTACAGCCACTTCGGAAAACTCGTTAGCCGTTTCTTATAAAATTAGACATACTTTTTCCCTATGACCCAGTAATTCCAGTGCTATATACCCAAGAGAAATAAAGCATTTGCCTATAAAAATACTTGCGTATGAATGTTTATGGTAGCGTTATTCACAGGAGGGAAAAAATTGGAAATAATGCAAATATCCATCAAGAGAGGGATAGAACAACAAATCGTGGCATGTTTACATAACAATCAGCAGTACAAAGGAACAACTGCTGCTTCGTGCTACAAGGTAGAAACGTACAAAAATATCAATATACTGATCAACAGAAGATAAGTACAAAGAAGAGACTGTGTGATTCTATTTATGCTAACGTCTAAAAGAAGTAAATTAATGAAAAAATAAAATCAGTGTTGTCTGGGGCCAAGCGTCGGTGTGGGACAATTGACTACAAAAGGCTCTCAGACACTTTTCAGGATGATAGTGGCACAAATGCATATATTTCTCAAAATTTGTAAAAACTTACACTTAAAATCCCACCTCAAAAAGTATCATTTTCACTAAAATATTTTAATATATTTCAGTCATTTATGCTAATGTTGATTATAAACCTTCAATTACAAACCTATAATAATGATAATGGAGATCTCCTCTATTAACGTTTCTCCCAGAGAAAACCATTTTAAAAGAGCTTGATAATATCTTACTCTGCAACTGTGTGTGTGTATATATACACATGTACATACTTTTGTTTTACAAAGATAGGACAAGCTACATATAACCTACTTTGTCTTATTTTAAAGTAATAATGCTTTTTGATGCTCGTCAGTCCATATAGCATTCTAATGAATGCAATCCAATTTTCTAAGGGAATACAATATAGCGGTATAGTCATTTATCTTATAGGTGCACTGTAATTTATTTTACCCATGTCCACTGTGGAAAGAGAAATTCAAAAATCCACTTCCAAATATTTTTAGTTGAGAAATTAAATAAAGGTGTCATTTTCTTAATACAAAAATATCTTTATTGACTGCTTTAGTAGAACAAGGTCTAACAAATTTATTCCGGCCCCGAGTAAATTATACATCAGTCATGCATACTCTCACAACTGATGAAAATCGCTAACACTGAAAACACTGCATGATAAAACGTGATGTTCTTAAGGGACCGTTAGATTGATGGGAAAAAAAATGCAGTTCAGATTGATCAAGAGACATATCCAAGGTCATACAGATGGTGGTTGGCTGAGACAGCATGGTTCCAGGTCCCTTGACCTTAGCGTCATGCTTTCCACACGTTTTCCTTTGTGTCAAGTTCACTAACCTGCCAGGGCTTCAACCTATCATCTTGGCATCATTAACATTGTGTCTAAACATGTGAGATCACCCATCCTCCCTGTATTTGAATAATTCAGAAAAAAAAAAGAGAAATGCCCCGTGTTGAAGACGCGGAGGTAACATGGTGCTTATCTTTCAGAAATGTTTCTTTATGCTTCACAATTTAACATACTGCAACAGCATGATGCATCTAATGATTTTTTAAAACAGCTTTCTGCTGACAGCATAAACAAAACAAGTTTATTTTGAGTGAGCAGCTGCTGTTTTTTTCACCGAGGAGCGTCACTTGCTGAAATAATGCGGCAGGCTGGCGCTGCCGTGAGTGGATAAACATCTATGGGGTTTGTGGACTGGCAAGTATAGGACCATTCTGCTACTGCTGCAGTTACCAATAAAACAAACAGCCCATCTCCAATTTTATGAGAATGAAAAGTTAAGGCAGTCTGCAAGAGAGGTACAGAAATGGGCTGCACAGATTGTCTTATTTTAATGAATGGATCAACTGCAGATGTCAGATTTTTTTTGTCACTATATGTGGGATTTGTAAATTTCTTTGTTTTTCAGGTTCTTTGAACTAATTAATTCTTTTAAAAAAAATCTTCATTTGCTTTTAAACAGGCATTTATTATAAGGAAAAGTTAAGGCAAGGCTCTGGAGTTTCATTTAAGCAAAATTCCCTTTTTGCCCTCCTTGATAATGTAGTAATAAATATTTCTTTCAAAAAAAGATTTCGATGGCCTAAATTTGGTCTGGAAAAAAAAAAGAGTACTTGGGAAAAGACTATTATTCAGCAAATGATCTGAAGAAAGTAGTGAATTGACAAAAATATTGAGCTGAGGGATCTCTCTTTTTTTGGAAAGTTTTGGATCTTTTATCAACCCCACCTTGATTTTAGTGCTTCAGGGAAAGCTGACAGTCTCCAGTCTGAAATGTAGTATTTATCCTCCTGTTTGAACTTTTTTGCAAATCAATAATTACATAACACCATCATTTGGCTGACCTCAAACATTCGGTTCAAGTAAAATGACTAATCCTATGATCTATGAAGACTAAGTTTAACTCAGAGCTCAAATATGGTACTGAAATTTCCCACATACCCTTCACCCAACTTCCCCCTATGTTAACATGTTACATAATCATAGAACATTCATCAAAACTGAAGTTTCATATTTGACTTCATCATTTTTAAAATACAATTAGTATAACTCAAGAATGCTGCTAAATGATAAGCATATACAAGCACAAGAACCTAAGAGGAAATATCAAGTATAGAAATTTCTGGGAGGGGAAAGACTTCCAAGCAACTAGAACACTGCAGTGTTTACAGCTGAGTAGAATTTCTACTGGGACTTGGATGGTTATGGTTATTAGGACCTAGACATGTAGCACTGGAACAAAAGGAGAACCCTTTAAGTTAAGAAAAAAAAAAAAGAGGAGCAATTAGACAGCACAAATTTAAGTGTAAGTGAAGTTGTGAAAATCTGCACCCTATAGAAATTTGGAAACAGAAGAGAAGGATCGAGGGCTCTTTTCAATGACTTGTCAATGCAATAGTTTTACTGTTATATCATTAGAGGAATTACAGATTGTATGAAACATACCAAAATTAACAAAAGAAAGTCTGCAAACCTTGATCCCATGGTAAACTATAGAATGGGCCATTAAGTTAGATAGTGAACTCTTCCTTGGCCTAATCCCAGCTAATTATAATTCTGCTCACACCTTCTAACCTTTGCATAGTTAGCATCTTAGCAGGTGAATAAGTCAGGTCTTTAGGGTGTCAATTAATGAAATCACAGAAACTTCACTATTTTAACACTTTAAGCACATTTAATACTGGTCTCCTTGAGGACCATGGAAATTTGCTGAAAATGTTAAGTATCATAAATGCAATCAATTATTCATGTGCTGTGTTATTAATATCGTTTAGAATTTATACACCACCAATGTTTTAAAAATAGGACAAGTCTGAATTGATGTAGTTATGGGCCAGTCACAGAGGCAAAACATTGCTGGAATAACTCCCAGGTCCATTGGGTAAAGGGGCAATAGCCTATTGTTGCTAAAAGCACTTGTTGATATGGACTTTCCTACAAATATTACCTACTCTGAGTTGTTTGTAGAAAGAGAAGAGGTGCCACATAAATTCTAATTCTAAAAATTTGATTTTATTCTCAAAAAGAGGGGACATTTCTCCTTACATGGAACTTCTAGATCCTTGAAAGACGCTTAAACAGAGGGAGGCAAACAAAATTGCTTTGATCCTTATTCGAATCCACCAGCGACCTTGAGTGATCCCTATATCTGGAACAAAATTGAGAAATCCATGGAAGAGAACAGTTACTTGCTACATTTTATGCTTTCTTTTTGTTGTTTGTTTTTCCTTCACTGAAGCCATTATTAACCAAGAACTCAGTTCTGAAGGTCATTCCCATCTCTTTCTGTGTCTATTCAAATTCTATCAGTTGTACATGATTCAACGTTCAACTGCGTGAAGTCTTAACTGACCACCCCCCCTCCTCAGGAATGTTCCTTCTTGCCCCACTCTGTATTTGTGTAGCATTTATGTTCAACACACTTATTGTATCCTATTATTTGTTCCTGTACCATCCTTTCTGTTCTTTCCAACTAGACTGATCTCCTGGAGGACAGAGCTGATGAGCTTATGAACATCCCTTCCATGGTAAACTTCCCTGGATACTAAAGCCCGATCTTCCTGTGGGTTTTGTTTCTAACCTAGCCATGGACCATGATGGAACACTATGCATCACCTAAATCACCAATTCATTTTTATTCATCAGGTAATTAAGGGCCCATTGAGTGCAAAGCACACTAGGGATACACAAAGATGATGCGCGTGTGAGTCTGCCCCTGCAGGGCTTACTGCTTAAGGAGAAGTACATCTACTGAATTATAATACAAATGGGCAAGTTGTAGATGGCTAAGGAGTTATGGTTAAAAGGCTCTCCATGTGCTAAGGTATACTTGGATTGAAGCTTGCTGGACAAGAGGATTTATGAAGGAGAAAGTGTTGAGGAAGCCGTTTCACACAAAGGTGCTGTTTAAACCAATGCAGAAAAGAACCCACAGGTACCAGTGCAGAGTTAAAACTGGTAGGAAAACAGAAGTAATTCCAATTCATTAAAAAGAAGAAGAAGAAGAAGAAGAAGAAGAAGAAGAAGAAGAAGAAGAAAAAGAAGAAGAGGAGGAGGAGGAGGAAAGAAGAAAGAAGAAGCCAGGTCGAAATAATAAAGGATATTAAATTTGACATTTGGGAGTTTTGACTTTGTTCTGTAAGCATCATTTTATTTTTAATTTGGTAAAATTTTAAGCATGTGTTTTCATGTAATTCTTGTTTCAGAAGGTAAGCTAGGAATGGGAGAAGGATTTGGAGGACTGATGTCTTAGTTTGTGTGACAGTCTGGAAAACAATATTGGAAATGGAAAGGAGGGATGGATGAGAGGCACTACAGAAGTGGAATCAACAGAACACGCATGCATCATCTTCCAGCAAGCACTCGATCTCCTTCAGGAACTCCTATTTGAGGTTAAAAAAAAAAAATGCACTATGTCTTAAAGAAGATTGGTAAACATTCAGAGTTACTAGGGAGCAAAGAAAAATTTGAGGAATTCTTTTACCAATATCTTTCAAACAAAAAAGGTTATACTAAAGATGATATTGTCTTTACAAGAAAGCAAAAAAACCCAGATTTTAAAATAAGTATTTTGGAATAAAAGAGATAAGAAGATCAATATAGCAAAATAAAAGTAAGGGATAACTACAATAAACAAAAAAGGAATCCACCCCAGCCCAAGAGAGGTCAAAAGATGGCTACTCGATTGCCGGCTTCTTCTGTAGTTACACACTGAATATATTGAAAAAAAATATTCATTTGGGTAAGGAAACTATGCTGCTAAACATCCACCACAGATAAACACAGGCCTGTGTACCACAACCAGGGATGGTCAGTGATCCCACGAGCCAAGGGTCACACGCTAAAATGCAGATCTTTTCTGACGCTGTCTGTTGTCTTTTTGCTTAGTACCCAGCAAAGTGATTTTAAAGAGTCTGAGTGTGATCTCAATATATACTTCTGGTATCATGGTACAGCATTAATGACTTAGATTAATATTTTTTACTGGAAAAAATGAAGAAAAGGAGATTATGAACCTATGACCAGAATACTTGCTTACAAAGCCAAAGAACGTACTGAAAAGAAAAAAAAAAAAAAAAAAGGCAACTTTGGAGCTAATAATAATTGCCCCAAAATAAACTATTCATAAATTAAACATAATATTTACTTAGTAGGACACCTATTAACTTGTATTGATTGAAGTAGGGACATTAATATGCGCAAATTTGTTTTCCATGTAACATCTCTATTCCCCGTGGAAGAGTTTTATGCTAATTAAGCGGGCATAGGAGGAAGCTGTTCCTTACGCATGCCATCAGTTCGTGCTGTAGCTGCAGGAAAATTACTCTGCCAAGCCTATATATCGGCAAGGGGACACACATATTCAGCCTACCTATCAACTCTGAGAACTTGTGAATCTCTTTCTATGCGTACGTACATACATATATACACACATGCACACACACACACACACACACACATTTTTTTCAGTCCTACATGTTCTATGGCTCATGATGCCATTCATTCATTCAGTCTACTTCTCAGCCCTGAGATCATATGTATATTTGCATGTATATGTATTATTATATACACATACATCTATCATATATATGTACATACATATATAAATACATAAGAGACTACATATGCATAAATTATATATTATGTACCAAAATATGTATATTTTTACTAAAAGTATAGGGGCACCTGGGGGCTCAGTCGTTGGGTCTCCAACTCTTGATTTTGGCTCAGGTCATGATCTCAGAGTCATGGGCTCGATCCCCTCATCAAGCTCCATGTACGGCTGCTGGCTCTGTGCAGAGTCTGCTTAAGATTCTCTCTCCCTCTCTGTCTCTAATCCCCACCCGGCTCATGCACGCAGTCTTTCTCAAAAAAGCCAGTATAAATAATAAAGTATATTGTAAAGACTTTCTATATAAGTAAAGTCTGATTATTTTTTAAAGCTCTTCATCTTGGTGTTAGTCTGAGATCCCAAGAAATCAAAATCCTCATACTATTAACTAACCAAATTGAAAAAAGACAGAAGACTTAGCATGTGACAATAAATATGACCAGTGTCTAAGTTTTATAGACCAGAAGACCTCTCATTGGCTTGGGTCCCTGCCTACTCTACAACCAGGGAAAGACTTGGTGGAACCCATTGGAATATCCACCTTCTCAAGAGAGAAAAAACTCATTTCCTCCCAGGAGTTAACACAGAAATAGTATATCCTCTGTTGTATTAGGAAAAATATGAAATATTCGCCATAATTGATTTACTTTAGTCCAAAAATCACATAATATCTTGATTCAAGTTGTTTATTAACTACACCCACCATTACAGTTCTGATCGGCAATGAAATGGTCCTTCAATCATTACTGAAAAATGCAGTATTTTACTATGTTAAGTACTCATGTGCAGAAACAAATACAACTCAGCATGGAATTATATGAACCTTGTGACTAAGAATGATAGTGAGGAAAATTACTTCCCTTGCTTATTTACTTTTAGCTGTTTACAGAATAAAATTAAATAGTGGCTTTCAGAATCCTAGAAAATGAACTTATTTACTTTCAAAGGGGGTCTTTTATTCCACCATCATGCACAAAGCAATCCAGCGCCATGCAATAGTGTAATACAAACAAGGATGAAATGAAAAAAACTAACGTAACAGGTTTTCCCAGAACAGAAGACAAAAATCAGACTGGGAAAAACAGTAAGCAAATCACAAGAACAATTTTAAGTGTTTTTTATTTTTTTATTAATCAAAAAAGAAAAGTTGACCCAACAAATTCCAAAAATTATGTGTTCCTAAAAACAGAATTTAAATTGTCTGAAAGGTAAGGATGTATGAAATTATAACTGATGAAAAGAGAGCAAGTGCCTACAGTACACCTGGATATTTGCAGACATCTGGCAAGGCTTACTGTGGAGCAGTCCCTGAGATCCTTCAGCCACCCAAGACTCTTTACACAATGTGCAGTCATCATGCAAAACAGATGGAAGAGGTGCTCGCTTTTGGATTGCATTATTATATTAAAATAAGTCCTAGTGAGAAGAGAAAAATGCATAATGTAGCTGCTTAAACTGTCAAGGGGGAGCGCAGGGGCAGAGGACACATGATTACAGAGTGTCCTCCACGTCGGGAGCAAAGAGGTGCTACCTTCCAATATGCCACTACCGTCCTTAGCCGTACTCTCAGCACCAAGTCTCCCAGAACAATAGGGAATGAACATTATGGTAACCATCCCTATGGCCCCTAACCTTCTCACTCGCTAATTCTATGACATCATGGCGATTTATAATAGTGCACGGTATATACAGATGGTGTTGTCCACGTGAAGAAGCAAGTTCAAGATGGACTTTTCCACCTGTGTTTTATTTTCCCCCCAGAGAGGTAATAGTCAGGATTCTGGAATTATGGCAAGTTTAATACCTACATAAATACAGGATATTGCTGTAAATTTTCTCTATAGTTCTAAAAAAAAAAAAATTAAAACCCTCTAGCTAATACCCTTTAGGTCCATCCATGCTGTTGCAAATGGAAAGAGCCCATATATATATATATATATATCTCCTACATACTGATAACTTGTAAAGAAGGCAGTTGTGCAGGAGCCTGACGCCACATGTGCTGAACAAGGGAAGAAAATGCTTGCTGAGCTAGGATCAGTAGATGTAAATTTGCTGAGCATGAGAGATGTAAATTGGTTAATTTTTTCAAGAAAGAGTCCTCTTCCTTTCTTTACCCCTCATGCTGAGAACATTTTTTTTCCTCTAAAGATCATGGTCACTAGAGGTTGAATATCCACTAAAAAGCACATTTCAGCAGAATTACACGTCAAAGCTTGCTAGACAGAATGTGTGCCAGTCTTTGTGGGTATTGATATCTTTGAAATAAAATGTGTGCTAACAAACAGTCTATACTGGTGATACAAGTTAATTGCATCATTATGTTGTGATAAGGCAATGCAATTAACACATTTCACCATACAGAGATCTCAGGATGGGTATCCAATTAACTCGGGTCACCAGGCGCCTTGCTTAGGATGGAGTGTACAGTCTGCTCCCAGGATGACTTCACACAACTGCCGATCTCCTGAAGTGCAAGAAAACTTTTCTAAGAAATAAGGCAATTTTGAGAAGGTTAGGGTAAAACTGCTGTATCCACTTGGTTCAGAACGTGCTATGCTGATAAAGTCTCGTCCAGTGTGTCAGGAAAATATTGTTTAAAATTGAGCAGAGTGACTAAAATATCCAAAAGTTCATCATTGTTTTCTATAAATACTTCATTCACTCAGTATAACAAAGCTGAGAATATTGGACTTGACTATAGTTTCAAAAATATCAGAAAGCATGGAAATCATATTTGATAATGGTATATTTAAAACTGAGAAGATTACTGGGATATCACAAGTATAGCAACAACCTAGCATGTCATTTTGGAAAATTGGAAATACCTTTAAAACCATGGCAAGCAAATAGGTTTTAGATTTATAAAGAAAGGTATAACATCATTCTGGGGTTCTTTAATTCATGTGATAATCCCCTCCCAAAAATATAATTGAGCAAAAAGCAAAATAGTTAACATTTATTGCTACCACCCTTTCTAGTGAAAACTGGTGAACCCCTTTGCCACTCTATACTTTTTACCTACCACTTTTATAAACACTTGTCATATTGCAACGTATTTCTAAGCCTCTTTTACAGTAATGTAAATTGCTTAAGAACAGGGAACATTCACCTCCTCATCCCTGTTATACAGTTGGCTCCCCAATAAATATTTGAATAAACATGAGAAAATTAATGAATAGCAATGTAATAAATTCCATTATTCATTAGGCCATAGAGACATTGGTCTTTTGCAGTTATTTGAAAGGAGCCCATCGTTAGATTCATACGAAGGGGGAAATAGAATGGCAGCGTCGTGCTCTACCTTACACGAATGAAATACCCATGTCCTCTGTAATGGTATGCAGCCAGTTGGAAAAGCTATGAAGTGGAACTAAACATAGTTGCTGAAGTTGGTACAGATGCTGGGAGAGGGGCGCCTGTGTGGCTCAGCCTTTAAGCGTCTGCCTTCGGCTCAGGGCGTGATCCCGGCGTTATGGGATCGAGTCCCACATCAGGCTCCTCCACTGGGAGCCTGCTTCTTCCTCTCCCACTCCCCCTGCTTGTGTTCCCTCTCTCGCTGGCTGTCTCTATCTCTGTCAAATAAATAAATAAAATCTTAAAAAAAAAAAAAGGTGCTGGGAGAAACTCCAGATTGGGAGACCATACAAAACATCCAAACATAAACCAAGGTAATACGCTGGCACCGACAATCCTTATATGGGAAATATAATACCAAATGGTATCTCGTAAGTCTATGTCAACACAATGCCTGTTGTTTTTTGTTTTAAGATTTATTTATTTATTTATTTTATTTATTTATTTCAGATGGAGCAAGTGTGAGAATGTGAGCAAGGGGAGAGGCAGAGGGAGAGGAGAATCTCAAGCCCATTCCCCACTGAGCACAGAGCCTGACCTGGGACTAGATCCCATGACTCCGAGATCATGACCTGAGCTGAAATCAAGCATTGGTCCTTTAACCTACTGAGCCACCCGGGCGCCCCAAGGCCTGCCTAATCTTTAAGCTCTCTTCAACTGTTCCCTGGCCACTGCACTGCAAAGATGTAGAGATCGGCCTTGCTCTTGAACTTAGACAAGGCCTTGGTGGCAAACAGGCTGGAGTGCTGGTCAAAAACCAAGACAGGGTTGGTCACCGGGAAAAGCACAGTTATCCAGAAGCTAGAGACAACATGGAATGGAATCTGTTAAGTAAATCATAAGTCCAATATACAGCATTAAATATAGCAGTCGGTTGACTTGGAGGTCGAATGACTGAATTTTCAGCCTTATGTTGCTTTTCTTTTTTCCCCCGTTTAAAGCCAAACTTGGTTTCAGAGACAAGGCTGGTCTGAACCTGCTAATAGGAGCTGAGCACACTCCACCTATCAGTAAAAATTGTATGCCATGGTGAGTAATTAGGCAGAGTCTAGCATTAAGTCTGCTGCTTTTGTTCCCTACTAGCATATTCGGTCCTTCATTATGCCTAGGCCTCCTCATGACTGCATGAAGTGAGTTTAAATACAAGGCACCGGACATTTTTAGCCTAAAAACGATTCTGCTTTATCAGGCCATATTATATTCTGCTTTCTGGGATGACCCCATATCTGTGTTCTATTCCTGTTGGAACTTCACTTATTTGGGGCTACGTTCTGGGTTTTCTAAACCTAAATCCTTAACTGCTTAAAATCTTGGACTCAGTGTGTGTTTTATCTTTGCTTTGGAAACTTGAACACTTAGCTCATGGATTATACGTGGATGTTTGGACTGCAGTTATGAGTAATCCTCTTAGCTTGATGAAACCCACACCCCTATAGCAGTTGGCAAGATCCCTGCTGCTTCTCACAGGCCCATCCTCTAGGCAATGAGCTGGGGTGGCTCCCAGGTTTCTCCTGCTGAGTGCCCCTGGCTGTGGAACTACAAGAGGAAGGGCCACACTTTGATTAGACTTTCCGTTAGCCCACAACCTGCGCTCATGGACTACTGTCTAAACAGTGTAAAAGGTCCACGCGGATTGTTTGAGTGTTGCCACGATAGGTCTCCTCAAATCCTAAAGAACACTCAGAGTGCCAAAGCGAGGGAGACAGACCCCCGCAACTGCATACCCGGCTTTTGGGGGTTGGTTTTTTTGGGTTTTTGGGGGTTTTTTTTTTGCTACTTAGTAAGACATAATCTGATATCCTCATGGCAGCGCCACCAAGTCCATGGGTACAATACCTCGACATTCTGCTTGCACAGAAGTGACAAAGCAATGCTCACGTAGCCCACACAGCCAGAAATGTAGCCGTATGCTGGAAATGAGGTGCGCACTGCCGTGAGCAGACTTACAGACAGGCCCTCCCCTTCCGGGAAAACGCATTTCTCAGATGATAACAAAGATTCAAGAAAAGTGTGTTAAGTATTGAACTGTAAAGGCAACATCACAGAAACCATTCAAACCACAACTTTGTTTCAATTTTTTTTTTTAAGATTTTGTCAGAAAGAGAGAAAGAGAGAGAGAGAGAGAGAGAACGTGCACATACAAGCAGGGAGAGTGGCAGGCAGAAGGAGAAAGAGACTCCCTGTCGAGCAAGGAGTCTGATGCAGACCTTGATCCCAGGACCCCGGGATCATGACCTGAGCCGAAGGCAGATGCTTAACCGACTGAGCCACGCATCTTTTGATCTGTATTTAATCTTTTGTATTTAAACTCACTTCATGCAGTCATGAGTAGGCCTATGCATAATGAAGGCCCGAATATGCTAGTAGGGAACATTGGCGGCAGACTTAATGCTAGACTCTGCCTAATTACTCACCATGGCATACAATTTTCACCGACAGGTAGAGTGTGCTCAGCTCCTATTAGCAGGTTCAGACCAGCCTTGTCTCTGAAACCAAGTTTGACTTTAAACAGAGGGAAAAAAGAAAAGCAACATAAGGCTGAAAATTCAGTCATTCGACCTCCAAGTCAACCGACTGCTATATTTAATGCTGTATATTGGACTTATGATTTACTTAACAGATTCCATTCCATGTTGTCTCTAGCTTCTGGATAACTGTGCTTTTCCCGGTGACCAACCCTGTCTTGGTCTTTGACCAGCACTCCAGCCTGTTTGCCACCAAGGGCTTGTCTAAGTCTAAGAGCAAGGCCGATCTGTGCATCTTTGCAGTGCAGTGGCCAGGGAACGGTTGAAGAGAGCTTAAAGATTAGGCAGGCCCTGGGGCGCCCGGGTGGCTCAGTAGGTTAAGTGACCAACTGCTTTTATAAACTGTGTTCAAGGGAAGTTAAAATATTTTGCTTATGCTCATGATGAAGATGCTCAAGGAATATATATTTTTTTAAAGATTTTATTTATTTGACAGAGATAGAGACAGCCAGCGAGAGAGGGGACACAAGCAGGGGGAGTGGGAGAGGAAGAAGCAGACTCCCAGCGGAGGAGCCTGATGTGGGGCTCGATCCCAGAACGCCGGGATCACGCCCTGAACCGAAGGCAGACGCTTAACCGCTGTGCCACCCAGGCGCCCCTACTCAAGGAATATTTAACAACGTTCTTAGTTTCTTTTCAATAAGTTGTACAGTTAACTACAGGAATTTAGTTGCTATTTCCAGGTCTGTTTTTAAATGCCCCTCAAAAATTAAGAATTGACCTGGAAAACCTTGTTACACATCCTGGATAAGAGAAATGAAAGTGATTTTATTCTCATTAATCTCTCCATATAAGTTCTGGGAAGATAGAATCCCCAACGTTGAACTGACATTTAATATTGCAAAATGACCAACTGTCAAGGAGAATGTGTTTACCTTTTTAATTTCTGTTGTTTTTCTAACTGAAACTAATTCATAAATGTTGGATCTTCTCTAAATGCTTTAAAGTTAATGTAAATTAAATTACATTAAATAAAAAGTAAAATCTACTTTTCATACCGGTTAGTCAAGGAGTTTTTAAGTAAGAAGACTCTACCCTACCACGGGATTTAAGTTACCTACTGTTGATATGCTTTCTCAGTCTGAAACCTGCTCCTGGTAGGTTACAAGAAATCTGGAAACTCTGTAGGAATTCCACAGTTTAAGATTCTCAATAGGACGGTAATGTACAAATAGTGTTTTAGTCCCTTTGATATTTACCTATCCAAAATGTGGTCACTTGGTCGATGCTGCCCTGAAACCCAAACCTTTTACAGAATGCTAGAATACTACACAGATAGTGATGTCCAATATTTCAGTGAACACATGAACAAATTAGTTGATTAATGCAATGGAAACCTCATGACATTTTTCTAGAACTTTCTTCCCCTTTTGTGCTATGGTAGAAAAAAGAAGTTCCCTCCACTGGTCTATTTCACATGGCCATAGTGAACTTAAGAATTAAAAAAAAAAATCACATACATATGCACTTAACCTTCTGAGAATCATTTCAAAATTGTGCCATATGCAGTTAGTGAATTGTATAAACCACAAAACTTTTGTTTTTCAAACTGATTCCATCCTAAAGAAAATATTGTATTAATTATTGTGATAGATTAGAAATTCTTGTTAGATCAGAAAAGAGAATCTCATTGATATTGATTAAAAATAACCATATTTGATCACTAACTGACCAAGTTTTACGTTTTCCAAGCTCAGACCCATGGTTTCACTTTTTTTTTTTTCCCCCTCCTTTTAGGACAAAGGCAGATGTTGTTCCTATAAATCTAGAGTTAGAGAGTCCATGAACTGTAGAACATCACGTTTCACTTTTCATTTTTGCCATATTAATTAAAACCATCTGATGTTTTCTTGGCAGGAGAGTGGTTTTAACTGGATTTTTTATTTTTACATATATTTTAAAGATTTTGTCAGAGAGAGAGAGAGCACAAGCAGGAAGAGCAGCAGGCAGAAGGAGAAGCAGGCTCCCTGCTGAGCAAGGAGCCCAGGACTCAATCGCAGGACCCCAGGATCACAACCTGAGCCAAAGGCAGACGCTCCACTGACCGAGCCACCCAGGAGTCCCTGTTTTTATAAAGACTTTATTTGAGAGAGCGAGAATGAGTGTGAGTGAGCAGGGAGGGGAGGAGAGGGAAAAGGACAAGCAGACGCCACACTGAACACAGAGCCTGATACAGGGCTCAACCTCATGACCCTGAGATCATGACCTGACCTAAAATCAAGAGACAGGAGGACTAACCAACTGAGCCATCCAGGCACCCCTAGGTGGAATTTGTAATAATTCTAGAACAATTACAAACTATAAAACCTACACATCAATAATTAGATCTCTTCTAGACTGTTTCCAAAATAGCCATTTTTGGTTATAAAAATGAATTTGATGAAGTTTATAATAAAACATTTATTCTTATATTCACAAACTCACTATTACTCTAATCTGCTTTGAACTTTATAAGTAATCCTAAATATCAAAATAGATCTTTGCTTTGTTCTAAAGTTCTAAAAGTCTTGCTTAGGCTTTGGCCAAGCCAATATAATTCTGAGCTAAGACCAAAGTAAAGCTTAAGTATCCTTATACCAAGTGCATCTTAACTCATGATTTCCTACAGAAGAGGCAAAATGGGGAACTTGAATACCATGGTACTTAAGTAATATTTTCTTTCATCTGCTACTTTGTAGTTATAAAATGTGAGAAATCTAGACACCAATATTGTTTTACCACATTTTTCCCCCCGGATAGATTTAAAGCAAAAATAACTGGTGACTTAAAGACATCGTCACTCTGGTATCAAGCATTCTTATGGCAATTGTTCAATCACAAATTGCAATACTTGAGACCAGGTATAAGAGAAAAATTCAAAACTCCAAGACTCATGGATCTCCAGTTATCTGGAAAGACAGAAGAAGAATCCAGTCAATAAGTTTAGGTCTATCCATGTGACCTGGAAAGCTGCCAGACTTCACGAACAGTCTCTTCCAAACACAAACCAAAGCCCTATTTCCCTCATTCAATTCCTCGTTGCACTCTCATTCTCCCAGTCTCTTGACTATGAAATGGAAAGGAGTAGACACAATTGGAGGTTTCAGGACTTTATTTCCAGCAAGTTCCTCTTTAGTGGCCTTCACAACACTCTAAACAATGTATGTTGGTTCATACATTTGATGGGGTTATATATTTGAGATAGCACCACCTCTATTTTTTGCTTCAGACTGGTTGGAAATGTGTTTTTCCATTGTAACTTACTATTGGTTTCTGGCAACTGATAAAACTTCGTAACATTTCTATATTTATACCAATGCTCATTTATGGTCTAAAGTGGAATATAATTATAATGGAATATTTCATATTATTTATACCTTCAGAAATTAAAAATAAAGAAGGTTTGAGGCAAGACTCATCTTCTGGTCAGGGAAAATAAGTTTTGTTTGTTTGTTAGTTTTTTTTAATCTAAGCCATGAAAGCATGAATTCTCCTTGGTCAAATCCTCAATAAAAATTTTTCTGGGCTTGTCAGGGGGACCTAAAAGAGCATCTGAGACAATGTCTCCATCTGACAGAGTGGAAATTTGAGAGGACACAGACCCAGCTGTGCTGAAGGACACTAGTGGCAAGGTTTAGGTTTGGAACATCTACCTCCTGACTCTGGGGTGATGTTCCTTCCATATAAGGACACTTAACAGCCTAATTATCTAACTTTTTAAAGGAATCAGACAACGAAAAGAAAGCAAGCATCCAGATCAGCAAGGAAGAAGTCAAACCCACTCTTTGCAGAAGACATGACAGTCCATGCAGAAAACATGAAAGACTACCAAAAATTGCTAGGACTGATACAAGAATTCAGCAAAGTTGCAGGATATAAAATCAACGCACAGAAGTCTGCAGCATTTCTACACCATTAATGAAACAGGAGAAAAAGAACTCAAGGGATAGATCCCATTTACAATTACACTGAAAGCTGTAAGATGCCCAGGAATAAACCTAACCAAACAGGTAAAAGATCTCTACTCTGAAAACTTTAAACATTGATGAAAGAAATTGAAGATGACATAAAGAAATGTAAAAACGTTCCATGCTCATGGATTGTAAGAACAAATATTGTTAAAATGTGTATACGACCCAAAGCAATCTACACATTCAATGCAATCCCTATCAAAATACCACCAGCATTTTTCACAGAGCTGAAACAATTCTAAAATTTGTATGGAACCAGAAAAGACCCTGAATAGCAAAAGTAATGTTGAAAAAGAAAACCAAAGTGGAGGCATTACAATTCCGGACTTCAAACTGTACTAGAAAGCTGTAATCATCAAGACAAGAATCTCCAATTTTTATATGATGCAGATAATCACGCACATTGATCAGTTATAATGCCTAGCATGTGCAAACAGGATGAATTTTGATCAGATGTGGGAATTAGGTCTCCAAGTGTGGATTCTGTGTATATTTGGAATTCACTTTGGGGAACCATTAGACCTTGAGAGATCCGTAGTCATCTTCCGGAGCAACGAGCCCTGAGGTCTAAGGGAGAGGATTGTGTACAGTTCTTTCAAGAAAGAGAACATAAAAGCCCTGAAAAGGAGGAACAACAACAACATAGTTGGGCATCAAATGCAAGGACAGACTCTCAAATGGGGTCTCCATTTTTGATATGCTATATTGTAACGCATCGGGAGATATTTGAACAGCTTACTCCAGGGAAACAATAGCAAAATTGAATTACACAGGAAGAGAAAGCTGCTCCTGCCTTTTCTCTGTGTTTTGTAGGACACCTTATAGCGCATGGAAGATCTTCTCTCCTTGGCCTCAAACACCCCAGATATTTCTGCAGCTTTGAGGCTCACTGATATAACACTGAGCCCCTAAACTCAGAAGGGGTAAGGAACTATAAGTCATAATTTTTCCACACAGTTTGTTAGGTCCTTTGCAAAAATAACTATTAGAAGTAATATTGTTGGGCATCATCTTATTTTTGACACCTTTATATCTGAAATAATGTCTTGCAAGGCTAAATCGGAACTAATACTGAACATGGGTAGTAACGAAGCTGGCTTACTTAAAAGCAAGCAGCAGGGTAGGAAGTACACTTCATACTAGCAAATGAGTTGCATTTGTCTGGCAAATAAAGACATGAATCACCTCCTTGCCTAAAGCTGCTCATTCTTTCGAGCATGATTATTACAACAGAAGAAAGAACAGTCACTGTGTTTGCTCACGGTACAACCAAGAGTGATAGCTAACAGAAGACATTACTGAAACATTTGGTGATGACACATTTACGTTGACAAATCTCTAAAAACCCATCTGCAGCTTGTCAATAGTGTGTAACCCTAGATCAAGCTTTGATCAATAGCAGCAACTGGTTATCTTGGAAAAATCTACTTCGCTTTTTCATTTTTGGATTCTGTTGTTAAGGTGATTTACTGATTGAATTTTAGATCTCATGTACAAAGACTGGAGATTATTAGCATTCTTTGAATATAAATGAATACTCTGTTATGGGATTCAATTTCTCTCTGAATTTTAATTTTGAAGATGTTCTTTTTTGTTTTGTTCGTATGAATAATCAGAATTTTAATCATTTTCACATTCCCATGGAAGTACCGCAGAGATGGAAAAAGAAGCAAATGCGGTTGGTATATAAACTATAAAGTTTCAGCTCCGTGACCACACCGAGATCCCAGTATACCAGAGATCTCCAACGTAAGTCAATCTCATTGCCCTTTTAATCCATAAGGAGTGGCTACGACGAAAAGATGTTTACTGAATATATAACTTTTCCTTTCCTGGTGACGATGCCTCCTGACCAACTGTATAACCTGTCACCTAAGCATATTAAATCACCTTCACTTGTACCCATGTGAGGCCACGAAGTGAGCGTCTGGCTCAGAGACAAAAATAAACATCAGACTTGCCAGTTCTTCCCCAAATCAAAAAAGAATAGATATCAGGAGGAATTCAGAGGAAATGGAAACAGTCTGCTCTCTTGGGTTAATCTTTAAAGCAGAATCTATTTTCACCTTCCAGAAAGCAGACATTAAACTACACTTCACCTTTTCCAGCATCTCCCCCGCCCCACCCCACATAACCACATTTTATGAATAGAATAACATGAAATAGAAAATATAATGTCCCGGTTAAGGTTGATTCAACAACTCAGTGTAAGACTTCATGAGACCAAAATACTAATGTTAACAAATAACCAAGAAGTAGTTCCCTTGTAACTGCATGCGTCTGAAGGTCATTTACCCTTCTGGTATGGGTATTTACTAGCAGAAGATGCTTAACATTGTGCAAATGGTTTTGCTTTTCATCAAAAATATTTCTAAACTAACTTTGTGCAGTATATAACAGCTTTAAATTTTTCTTCAAGGAGGGATAGAGGTCACTCTGAGAGATTTAGCGAACATTCCTTTAAGAGAAAAGAGGAATTGTAAGGGGCTATGTATCAGTACCTGGAGATAAAAATGGAACGAGAAAAAGATCTGCAGTTTTTAAATTTGTCATCCTAATTGCTGTTGGACAATTCTGAGAGGAGTGGGGTTGACTCTAGACATTCAATTTATACAAGATTTTTAAAAAATCAGACCCTTTATTATTAAATAGAAGCCAACTACGTGATGTACCAGGTAGCTGAGAACAGACTTCTCAAAACATAGGTCCTGAGATTATTCAGTCCTCAGAAATTCCTAAGATATTTCTAACAAAAAGGTTTAATGTGATTTCACCCTTCTAAACTCTTCAATCCAGAAAGACATTTTAAAGCAAGTGTAAGTTGGACCATTCTGAAGTCCTGATGTTCAGACATATACATCACCATTGTTTTATACTAGGTAAATTCTACAATTTCATCTTTTTAAAGATGCCCTTCAATTTCGTGAACTTTTTCCAGAGATTTTTACCTTCGGTAGTCACCTCAGTATTTTGGCAATAGTGAGAGCTCCAAAAACATTGGATTGGAATTAAATATGTTGCTTTCCACTTGCCCTTTTAGATACATATCACCAATTGTTCTGTTTTTTCCCCCCTTTTGTTCTAACATTGTACCAAATATCAGCCATATGCTAACAAATTCTGGCACCACAAAATATAGGAGAAATCATTTTAAAGGGATTTGGGGAAGGGATAGGTTTTTAAAGAAGTTATTTAAAATAAAGCCTTCTAGAATGTTCAGCTATTTTTCCCTGGAAAATGTTGATCTCTAGATTTTCTCTGTTCGGCTTCTTGAGGCTGTAGGGAAACCCTGCCTGCTACCAAACATACCCTCTACAAAAAACATCAAGTGGGAAATCATTGAGCTCTGCCATAGCATTTGCTTTTTATGTGGTTCATTTTATGGGAGCACCTGTTCATGTAGATAAATGATGTCAAACTTGGATCCCAGCCTAAAAGATAGTGACTTCAGCACAGAGAGCCAAGCAGGAATTGGACCTGCATGCAGCAGGCATGTCCATCCAGCCTCTGTAATCAGGCCTGAAGGGCCCACGTTTGCAGCAGCTGGTTAGACCTCCTACATGCTTGCTCATCCCACTTACTATGAAGAAATGCATTTATAAACCCAGATGCTGAGTGAAAATTCATCCACGGCCACAGATTAAAATAGGTCCTCTAGTCTGTATTCATTGCTTGGCAATTAAACAGTCCATTTGAAGGAACATGGTCTCATGCACGTCATTTGAAGTGTGCCAGTTATCACAAGTGTACACGCACACACCGGACTTTGTCTACTATCACCTGTTGCCAATTCTACAATGATGAGGATATTTGAGTTAAAAAGCACCAGGATAGAGAGAGCTGTTCCAAACCACACAAGGTATTTTCTATCAAAATATACAAACTATCCTTTGAAGCACATCTTCATTAGTCCAAAGTTGAAAGAAAACTTAGTGTTAATTTGGGATAGAAATCAATTCTACCAGAAATAGAAATCATTTTAAGAACCAGCTTAGTTTCCAAATAAATACTGACTTTATGAAAACTAATACATACTATAAACACTTAACCATCTACAAATCACTTGCATAATTCTGGGTAAGTAGGACTATATTTACTGATGTGGAAAATGCTCTGGCATAGATAGTTATGTGGAAAAGGCAAGGGCAAAAACCGATGTGCTATCATTTTTTGAGGAAAAAATGGTAAATATTTACAAATATATGGAATATTTTGGTAGCATACAAGAATCTATGAAAGTGGTTGCCTACTGGAGGGGACACTGCCTTGGTGGGAACAGAGAAAGGAGGGAGACTTTTTACATTCTTTGGAACCTACTGTATTTTAGATTTTGTGTTTTTATTATAAAAGGAAAGAATAAATTCAAATCTTACTAATGCCAAAGAACTTACTAATGCAATATAACTACAGTTATAACAACGTTATATTGTTTGTGGTTGTTACAAGCCTCTTACCATTACTTCATTCAATCCTATGAAATTTGGATTATTAACTCCATTTATCCATGAGGGGTTATGGAGCATAGGCTGGTGTTATTTAATTGTTGTTCAATAAGACGGGAGCCAGGATTTTCCTGTTAAATTCAATACCCATTTCTTCAGATGTCAGAGACACTTTATTCTGCTTGGGGTAATGGGGGGCTTGTCTTGAACCAATGAAATTGGCAGTAAGGGAACACTGTCCACATGTCTCATTTTCTGCCAAGTCGACAGTCAATAAAATGGGCATCTTCTAGACCATCACCAGGTATAGGTATTTGTAAATTGTACATTCTTATCCCACAGAATCCAAAGCAGCAAACAACTCATTTCTTCTGCCTTGTTGACCCACGGTACCACACAGAATGGTGAAGGAAGGCCTGCTTGAGCTGGTGCAGTTTTCCTACAGCTCCCTGTAGCTGGCCAGCGTGGGTGAGACGAGTCTGTTACTTTCGCATTTGTGCTTACCCATTCCCGCCCCCACAGCAACCCCACCATATTATGGTGGTCCACTTCCAAACTCTTCAGGAGTGCGGGCAATATGGCCTGGCTCTAGCTCTACTCACTTTTCAGCGGTACTCTTCTGGCATAAATTCTCTTCCTAGTTTCCCATAATCCTCCCTTCGGATTCTCTAGATCCTTATGAATGCCAAGTTCTAGAGACAATCAATGTATACAATTCTGACTAACTAGGGAAATTATTAAGTATACGGAAGTATGAAGAAAAACTGACAAAAATTTTGTGTTTCCAGATATTATCTCCCTACAGGAGATAAACACACTGAGACAGGTTAATTGAGTCAAAATAACAGTTACTGTAACAGGACTCCCGCCCTTCTAAAGGGTTAACTTGCTTCAAGTTAACACCTTCCTTACTTGCTGACCCAAGTCCCTTGGTCTCTAGCAGACAGACTACTCGCCTGGAGGAGCGGAGCACCAAACCCTTCCCAGGCTGCAGAAGCCAGCGAGTCTGTTTGAAGCAACCTCAGTTTTTTGATTAGCCTAGCAATTTTTTAGCAATTGTTTTTTTAGGTTACACAGGTGATTTTACTAATCCCCCTCTGTGTATCTGTGGACTTTGCCCTCCTTTGCGTAAAGAACAGAGCGCTCCTACGTGTCATAAAACAGAACCTGGACCCCCTCACACAACTGCCCGGCACTGAGATAACGTCTATAGTTGGCACTGTCCAGTCTGCAAGTGATAAAGAAAGATTACAGACCACTGCGTTCCCTTTACTGATCAACCACCCTAAACTCCTTTAAAAACCCCTGAGCCAAGCAGAAGCCTCTGAGTTGGCTTTTGGAGGGGAGTCGGCCTGCTCCCCAGGTCGCTGGCCTCTGGAATAAAGCTCAAATTGCTTTCCAATCAAAACTCATCTCTTGAGTATTGCCTTTCGAGCACGGGCAGCGAAACTCGGGTTCAGAAACATTACTATTTTGAGAGAGGCTCGAAACAGACCTAACTCCAGCACTCGGGTTTTAAAACACTAGGTTTTACCTTATTTCATCCTGTTCTCCAGACAAACCCATACAATCGTTTTCTATTGCTGCCACAACAAACTACGACAAATGACAGCCGCTTAAAGCCACACACATTCATCATCTTACATTTCTGGAGGTCGCGAGCCCAGGATGCTTCTCACGGGGCTACAGTCAAGTGTCAGCAGGGCTGTGCTCCTTTCGGACGTTCTGAGGAGAAGCTGTCTTCTTGCTGCTGCTGTTTTGCGGCTTGTGGCGCCTTCCTCCAACCCCGAAGCCGGAAAGGGCAACTCGAGACCTCCTTATACCTCGTCACTTTGATTCTAACCCTGCTGTCTCCCTCGTCCACATTTAAGTCAGCTTGTGCTTGCATTGGGTCCACCTGGATTACCCAGGCTACTCTCCTTAAGCATACCTCGTTGCCTCCTTAATCCCAGCTGAAACCCGAATTCACTCCGGCCACGGAACAGAACAACTCACAAGTTGCGGAGGGTTAGGAAGCAAATATTTCTGAGGGTCATTCTGCCTACGAAAAATAGAAATGGTTAATCTCACTAACACATTTAAGAAGTGAGGCTTAATGAGGCTGTATTATTCACCTAAATTTTCATAGCTAATAAGTTAAAATATTGGGAGTGCTTCTACCCACTTTGGCTAATATCTTCTGTATCTCTCAGGGTTTTGGCAGGAAAGAGATGGCAGGTTCAAGCTGCACAATTTAAGGAGAGTTTAATAAAATGATAATTTTTAAAATGGGGCTCTTTTCACTGATGTCCTTCCAGGTACATTTATCATGTTTTCCTGGTCCGTTCATCTGCCGATGGATACACGTTGTTTCCATACCTTGGCTATTGTAGATAATCCCTTTCAGATGGTTCATTGGTAATGTATAGAAACACAGATGATTTTGCTACATGAATAAGCCAGTCACAGAAGGATAAACATGAGGTATCTAAAACAGCCAAACTCCTGGAAGCAAAGGATACAGTAGTAGTCTGCAGGCTCAGTTCTACTGAATGAATAAGTTCTAGATATCTGCTGTGCAACAGAGCACCTAGAGTTAACAGTATGGTATTGTGCCCTTCGAAATTTGCTAATAAGGTAATTTTCATGCTAAGTGTACTTACCAAAAATAAAAAAAAAATTAAAAAGAGGGAAATTCTGAAAGGTGGATATGCCTATAAGTTTGCTTGTGGTGATGGTATCACGGCTGTTTGCACATGTCCAAACTCAGCAAATTGTATACATTAAATATGTGCCCTTCTCTGTATATCAGTTATCACAGTAAAGCTACAGGCAGGTATAGGGAATTCTAAGGGATAATGTCCTACATGGGAACTAGTAGCAAAGTTCTATTACTACTCTGAAAGGGTAAAGGAAAGGATAGTAAGATCAGAACTTAGAAACAGTATTAAAAAATGACCTATCTAGACAGGCTGGTGGAGTTGAAATCTTCCGTTATGGAAAACAGCTGGCCAGTGGTGACCCGACACATCTGGATCTGGAGGAGCAAGACCCATGGGCACTTCCTTACACTGATTTACTGATCTCTTAGCGATTTACATTAGTAGCCATTGCTGTTTTTGAGGTTCTATTAAAAAGTGTATCTTCAACATTAAATTTTATAAGCAATTGGTATGGAGGTACTCAGAATCTGATCTTCCCCGCCCCACATCACCTCTTCTATAAAAATATACATATTTACCTGCTTTTATTTAATTGGCTTTAAGCTTCTGCAAGCATATATTCACTAAAAATGATTTATGATTGAGCTTTGAGTGGTTGCATTTGGAATAGGTCTTTTCAGGTGTAGGCAGTCCAAGACTTCACAGGGTTAAAGTATTGGAAAGATGTCGTAGGTTAAAATTACTCAAGTTGAACCTGACTTGACCGTATAATGATATAATAATTAAGGTGTTGAACATAGAAATAACCATGGAAATCACATTTAATCTACTATAAATGATTTATTAGAATGTTATATATAAATCAATTAGCACAGCTTAATAATTGGCCTTATAAAAATATCTTTAATATAGTGATAAGATAGCAAGAGAAGTAGTTCCCAACTTCAGTACCCCTCACAAGACCAGTTCGCAACTATCCACAGATTAAAAAACCACTGTGGAAATCCCAGAACCCAGAGGTGAGACTGAAGCACCCTCTGGGATCACAGAAACCAAGATCATTGTAAGGATAAGATCAGTTTCACTTCAATTGCATTGCCACTCCTCCAGGCAGGCACAGAACCACACCAAGAATACCCCCTGGGACTACTTTCTTCGATGAAAAAAACAGAACCCACGATAGACATCCAGCTTTTCCCGTCTTACGGGAGCTTCTTGGGAGGCACGTTCAGGTCCTGCCTCACAAGGATCACTAGAGGAATTGTGGGGGTCCACCACTGGTGGACAGACAGAGACAGAGAAGGGGCTGGGGCTTACAGCAGCCAGCGGTTAGATGGTGGAGGACCATGTTTATGATTGCTATGGGGTCCAGGGCCTCAGTAGAGATCCCCGCCAACAGCTTTGCCCATCTGCAGAGTCAAGCTGGTAGCCCAATCTTACCAGGGAGCTTGGCTGGCAGTTCAGCCTGATTTAGGTCCTTAGCCAAGAGGCCATACTGGCTGTGGATCATGTTCTATGGCCTTGTCTGGACAGGAAAGCAAGTTCAAAGACCTCTCCAATGGCTGAGCATAAGCTGTAGTCCTGCCCCATTGGGAAGCATGGCCACAGACGGCCGGCAGCTGGGAAGCACATCCTACAGTCCTGAGCAGGCAGGAAAGAAAATTCACACCACCACCCAAATGCTCAGAATAGCATCCAGTCGCACCAGAAGGCTCCTGGCCGGAAAACCCAGGTAGCCATGGAGCCCGTTCTGTAGCTCTGGTTCGGGAAGGAGCTAAGTCAGTAGCTTTGCCCATCTGTTGATCATAACCACTGGTATCTCATTGCCAGGGAGCCTGAATAGTGATTGTGGTCAGGCTCAGAGCCCAATCTATGGTACTGCCCCACTTTAGAGTCCAGCCTACAGCCCTGCTGATCACAGTGGGTAGCTTCCGCCAGAAAGGTGGCTCAGCCAGTGACCCCACCCAATTGCAAAGCATAGCCTGTGGTCCTACTTGACCTGGAAGCCTAGAGAGCAAACCTGCCCAACCTCAGAGGGCAGTTCCCAGCCCCAGTGAACTATGGGATGTAGGTGGAAGATCTGCCCTATGAGAGAGCCCAGCCAGGAACCTGAACAAAAAAGCTCAACAGGGGCGCCTGGGTAGCGCAGTCTTTGGGCGTCTGCCTTCGGCTCAGGGCGTGATCCCGGTGTTCCGGGATCGAGTCCCACATCAGGCTCCTCCACTGGGAGCCTGCTTCTTCCTCTTCCACTTCCCTGCTGTGTTCCCTCTCTCGCTGGCTGTCTCTCTGTCACATAAATAAATAAAATCTTAAAAAAAAAAAAACTCAACAGAGAAGCACCATTGGCCTACCCAATCACCCCATCCAACGTTAGGGCACAGCCTGTACCCTCGCCTGATGGCAGAGCGTAGCGTGAAGTTCCATTTGACTACAAAGCCCGACCTGTAGCCTCGACCTGAACACCGAGTCCAATTACTAGCCCTAGGTTGCATAGCCTGCAGACCTGCCCAGTCCCAGACTCCAACCAGTGGCAACGCAGTCTGCAACTCCGCCCAACGAGCAGTAATTGCAGACCTCACGTAGCGGTGCCGTCGGACTGCAGACCACAGCTAGCAGCACCGCCCGATCAGCCATCCCACCCAGGGGCCCAGCCGGTTGGCTCACCCAACCAGGGAGTCTAGATAACCAGACGGTGGCAAGCCCCTAACTCCGCATGGGCATTACTCAGATACCAAAGCCAGATAAAGGCACTACCAGAAAACAAACGATAGGCCAGTATCCCTGATGAATAGAGATGCAAAAATTCCCAGGAAATACTGGCAAACCTGAATTCAACAGCACATTAAAAGGCCCATACAGCATATAATAAAATACAATATAATGGTGTTTATAACCCCTTTAATCTCATTATAATTGTAATCTTTATTAAATGACAAAACATTTAATGTAAATGTTCGAAATATTCAAAAGATATTTTTATCAGGATATTAGGATGCACAATTTTCCTTTCATACATAGTTTTTTGAGAAACATCTGAAGACATCAAAGCTATTTGATGGCTTTGTGAGAGACCAGTCCAAGTGTGTCTCTCAGCTACCTCTCTCTTCACATTTTCTTTAGCTTTTACTGTCAGTTGTCCCTTTAGCTGCATTCAAGAGGAAAATCAAGTTTTCTTGAATGATCTCCTTAATCCATATCAGCAGCTTAACCTTTCAACTTTGGTTCTAGCTTGCATTCAGGGTTTTAAACCTTCAAATTAAACTCATATTTATTTTCTCTGGATGTTTTTTTTTCCTTTGACCTCTTTCCAATTTGTTATTCAATGTCTAAACATTGCAGAGCTTTTACTTACATTGTCAGCCTCGAATGCACTTTTAGACCATTGGAGGAGAGCCTCTCAGTGGCCAAATTCTTGCCTCTCGCTACTTCTAAGTCTGCCACCACTCGACACAGAAGAGTGAGATAATGGAGCGAAGATAAATCTAGGAAAGGAAATAGAAGTGAGGGAGGGAGGAACCGGTCATTTATTTTGTGTCATGTCCATGACAGGAAACCTTAGAGAAGGCATTATACTGAGTTTGGCCTGGGGCAAGGGAAGATGAGATGCGGATTGCAGCTAAATAATCTTCGAAAGAGAAATTGCTAAGAAAACTAACGTATTCTCAGCTTCGTGAAGTGTATTTAAAGTAAGTATAACAACTCACGTTCATTTTAGAGCTAACACGTACTTTAAATACTTGGGCTGAAAACAGCATAAAAATTTCCCAGTGATAGTGTGATGGAACTAACTACTACATTGTAACCTCTTAATCAAGGGCTGCATCTTCTAAAAGCATTGTTCCCGTCCAGTGACCCTGTGTCGATTTCAGCAGTTCTATACCATTAAGGCTCAACCTGAAATTTGCCACATGATGAATACAAGACCCTTCATTTAGCTATAAATTTAAGTTTGTCTTTTCAAGGAACAGCTTGTCTAACTAAAGATGAACCGCGCTGCTGGTTTTGAACTGAACTCAGTTTGAACTTTTGCCTAGTAAGGAGGTTTTTTTTCCTAGGTGAGGCATCTCTTTTAACCATGAACAATTTGGAAATTAACAGATTATCTAGTTCCCTGTCTTCCAACTTATGTTCAGCCCATGACAAGGTTAGAGACATATACAAATTGGGCCAAAGAACAGAGACATGGGCTAACTGGGAGGAAATTTTCATATGGTTCCTTAGATTACAATGCTGTATGAGCAATGGGGGAAATGATCACATCTAATCAGAAAGTGTTATCTGTGTACTAAACTCCTTTTCCAACACTGCCACGCAAATCAGGGAGACACACAAATTTTTGCAATGCACATTGAAGAACAATGTTTGCTATTTATATATTGAATATATTTTTGTAGGAGGTAAATCATCCTGAAAATTTATCAGAATCAAAGCTACTAGTAACTTAAAAATCCAGCAGGTGGAACTTTTCTTCTGTGCACCTCTCAAGTCTCTCAGCTCCTGCCAGTGTCAGCAGCAGAAGAAGGTACAAGTGAAGAAGAGAAAGTAACAGTGAAACCAAGCTGACTGAAGCAAAAGAGAGAAAAGGAAAGCCAGGCATAGAGATGGGAAGGATATCTAATATTGATCTTTGAGCAATTTACAGATAGGCACCAAGAGTTCTCTGCAATTTGTTTGAAAACTCAAATTCGAAATGACATGAGTATTCTAACACAGATGGCACAGAATACATGGGGTGCAGAGATGGAATTAGTAGTGATCAAGAGCCAGGCCAAAGAAAGCTCGTGTTGACAGTCAAACTAGACCAAGAAAGAGATGGTGGACATTTACCGCAAAGTGCCTAAGGGTCTCACCGATTCCCTGAAACAGACAGATTGCAGACTAACATCAGAACTAAACTGCATGTTCTTCATAATTTATTGTTTGTTCATGTTTAAGCTGTTTTATGAACTACGAATAATTCATTTTTCAGTTAGGTTAAATAGTTTCTGAGTATTCCTTTTGCTATCATCTTTAAGTCCTGAGGTAAAGATCCCTCTCTTTCAGGGTTAAAACAAGCCTATCTGAACTGAAGTGACTCACAAGCGTGTTATAGCCAATACTCCTACGGTATTCAGAAGAGACAGGCCGAGTTAGTGACGCTTGGAGCTCAGAGCTTCCCTGAGTGTCCTTGCTCATAACGGATCTGAAAAACACTGCCAATACCTTCTGTCCTCGCATGTTTGCAGCCGACAACCATTATTTTAAACCTATTTCTTTTATACAGGCATGCCTTAGAGATATTGCAGGTTTGGTCCCAGACCACCACAACGAAGTGAATATGGCCATAAAGCAAGTCAGAAAATTTTTTGGTTTCCCAGTGCATATAAAATTTATGTTTACACTATACTAAAGTCTATTAAGTGTGCAATAGCATTGTGTCTAAAAAACAATGAGCATACCTTAATTGAAAAATGCTTTATTGCTAAAACATGCTAACCATCATCTGAACTTTCAGCAAGTTGTAATCTTTTTGCTGATGGTGGGTCTTGCCTCGATATGGATGGCCGCTGGCAGATCAGGGTGGTGGTCGCTGAAGGGTGGGGTGATTTCTTAAAGTGAGATGACAGTGAGTTTCCTGCATCCATTGACTCCTCCTTTCACAAACGATTTCTCTGTAGCATATGATGCTGTTTGATAGCATTTTATCCAGTTAAACTTCTTTCGAAATTGAAGTTAATCTTTTCAAGCGCTGCCACTACTTTATCAACTAGGGTTATGCTAGACTCTAAATCCTTCATTGCCATTTCCACAATCTTCAAAGTCTCCTCACCTGGAGTATTTTCCATCACAAGAAACCACTTTCTTTGCTCATGTATTAAGAAGCAACTTCTCATCCATTCACATTTTATCCTGAGGTTGCAGCAACTCAGTCCCATCTTCAGGCTCCACTTCTAATTCTAGTTCTCTTGCTGTATCTATCACATCTGCTCTTACTCCCTCCACTGAAGTGTTGAACCCCCAAAGTCATCCATGAGGGTTGGAATCCACGACTTCCAAACTCCTTTTCGTGTTGATATTTTGCCCTCTTCCCATGAATCACGAATGTTGTTAATGGCATGCAAAATGGTAAACCGTTCTAGAAAGTTGTCAACTGACTTTGCCCAGATCCATCGGAGGAATCACTATCTATGGCTGCTATAGCCTCACGAAATGTATTTCTTAAATAATAAGACTTGAAAGTCAAAATGACTCCTTGATCCATGGGCTGCAGAATGGATTTTTTTATTAGGCATGAAAACAACATCAGTCTCATTGTACATCTTTATCAGAGTACTTGGGTGACCAGGGGCATTGTCAATGAGCAGTTATATTTTGAAAGGAATCCTTTTTTCTATGCTGTAGATCTCAAAAGTGGGCTTAAAATACTCAGCAAGTCATGTTATAAAAAGATGTGCTGTCATCCAAGCTTTGTTGTTCCATTTACAGAGCGCAGGCAGAGTATATTGAGCGTAATTCTTAAGGGCCCTAGGATTTCTGGAATGG
This sequence comes from Ursus maritimus, assembly GCF_017311325.1. NCBI lineage: Eukaryota > Metazoa > Chordata > Mammalia > Carnivora > Ursidae > Ursus > Ursus maritimus. Next base: position 22,652,048 of record NW_024426230.1, on the reverse strand, counting down.
TCAGTAAGCATTGGCTTCAAATGAAAGTCACCAGTTGCATGAGCCCCTAACAAGAGAGTCATCCTGTCCTCTGAAGCTTTGAAGCCAGGCATTGGCTTCTCATCTCTAGCTATGAAGTCCTAAATAGCCCCTTATTCTAATAGAAGGCGGTTTCACCTGTACTGAAAGTCCGTTGTTGAATGTAGCCACCTTCCTTAATGATCTGAGCTCCGTCTTCTGGATCCCTTCCCACAGCTTCTACAGTAGCCCTTGCTGTGTCACCTTGTACTTTTATGTCAGGGAGATGGCTTCCGTCTTTAAACCTCATGAACCAACCTCTGCTGGCTTCAGACTTTTCTTCCGCAGCTTCCACACCTCTCTCAGCCTTCGTAGGATTGAAGAGAAGTAAGGCCTTGCTCTGGAGTAGGTTTCGGCTTCAGGGAAATGTTGTGGCTGGGCTGATCTTCTCTCCAGACCACTGGTAAAACTTTCTCCACATCAGCAATAAGGCTGTTTTGCTTTCTTATTCATGTGTTCACAGAAGTAGCACTTTTCATTTCCTTCAAGAAATTTTCCTTTGCAATTACATCTTGACTAATTCTTTGGCACAGAGTTTTAGCTTTCAGCCTGTCTCTGCTTTTAACATGCCTTCCTAAATGTAATCATTTTTATCTTTTGAATTAAAGTGAGAAACATGTGACTCTTTCTTTCACTTGAACACTTAGAGGTCATCGTAGGGTTATTAATTGGCGTATTTTCAATATTATTGTTTTTCAGACATAGGGAGGCCCAAGGAGAAGGAGAAGGTGAGGAAATGGCCAGTTGGTGGAGTAACATTTATTTATAAACAACATTTATTGATTAAGTTTGCCATATTATATGGGCACAGTTTGTGGCACCCCAAAACAACAACAATAACATCAAAGATCGCAGGTTACAGATCACCATAACAAATATAATAATAATGAAAGAGCTTGAAATATCGTAAGAATACCAAAATGTGACCCGGAGACATAAATGAGCAAATGTTGGAGAAAGGTTGCCACAGCTTTCAATCTGTAAAAACCACAGTGTCTGCAAAGCCCAACAGAAGGAAGCACGGTGAAATGAGGCATGCCTATATATAGCCTATTTTCAGTGAAACAGGAAAATGTTTTAGACCATTAATAGAACCATTTCTTCCCAAATGCTAATTCATGAATTCGTTCCTCTGGAAGGAGGAAGATTTTTTAAAAGTTTCCCAAAGGTGATGAAACTTAAGTTCTGTTGTTTCATAGCCAATGAACTGTCCAAGTTCTGTCCTTCCTGCTATGTATTCCCATTTCCTGCTTCCCAGACCAATTATCTAAATGGCTGGACCTTGAGTTTGTCATACATTTTTGGTATATTTAGATTCATTTTTCATGCTCCAAATCTCTGATCAGCTCATTTTTGTCATTTGTCTTCTTGTTCCAGTTTGTCCACCTACCTTCTGACCCATTGATTATGTAGGCTGACATTTTTAATATTTCTGAGTGCCTGGTTCCAACCACCCTGATCTATTTAGTAACCCTTCCATACACAGAGTACCAATTGAAACTCAACTCCAGTTGTACTACTCACTTTTCTGTCCCATAACATACCTCCTCTCCCAAGCTGGTGACCCTGCCAAGTGCAGTCCAACATTCCCAGCCCCAGCCTCCGCATGTTCACTCTACTCCTTGCGTATGGCCCATGACGTTTTACATCCCCAGTCAGAAAAGGAGACAATTCTTTGCATGGTATCTTCTTATAGACTAGAAAAATAATTGGCAAATTATAACTATTTGAATTGTGTAGCAGTGCTGACAAGGCTGACCCCATCTTTGGTCTTCCATCTTGTTCATGCCTGTGCAATGACCTCCCTCAAGGCTACATATTCCAGGTCCTGGGGAGGTTAATGAAAGCCCTGACCAGAATGCGGGAAGGCTTGTTCTGATCGTCCCTAGAGTGGTGCACAGGAGGTCCCCTTGTAGAGAACTAGTCAAGATCCTCTGGTATACAGGTGGCACCACTTTATTTTTATTTTTTTACTTTTTAAATATTTTATTTATTTTTTATTCATTTATGTGTTTATTTATTTATTTGTTTATTTATTTGTTTGTTTATTTTTATGGTGGGGAGAGAGAGAGGGAGCACAAGTGGGGGAGAGGTGGTGGGGAGGAGAGGGACAAGCAGACTCCCTGCTGAGTGCAGAGCCTGTCTTGGGGCTCAATCTCATGACCCTGAGATCATGACCTGAGCCAGAATCAAGAGTCAGATGCTCAACAGACTGAGCCACCCTGGCATCCCCAGATGGCACCGCTTAGATAATTACCCTGTGGCCTCACCACCATGCCCCTTGCCCTATAAAAGCTGAGGATTAAGGTCTGGACTTGGCAGAGACTAGGGGAGGAGAGTAGCTGCGTTGCCCAGATCATCTGTCCATCCATCGGCCCTGCCAGTGACCCTGAAGAGAACTCTGTGTAAGTGCTATGCAATGGCTTGCTTCATCTTCACCCTCCGAGTGCCTTCTCAGTCTGCAGGCTGCTTTCCTGACCCTCCTCCACCTTCTAACAAATTGTTTCTGCATTCCAATACAAAGAGTTTTAATTTTAAATGAATCACCATTGAGGAAGATTTAGACAAGCTAAATACTCCTTTTATGGCAGTTATATAATAGAGAAAAAACACTAGGACCAAGAAGACTTGGTTTTTACTACAGCTAAATGACAAAATGTTGAATTCCTCCCAACTCAGTTTCTTCATCTCTAACACAAGAATGATTATATCAGCCTTACCTATGTCCAGAGGTCAGAGGAGAATCAAATAAAGTTGAAATAAGTGAAAACTGGAAAATAATATGAGCGCGACCATGCAGAGGAGGATGTAGGGTAGTGTGATATTTGAAGCAGATGACCCTCTCCTATATAATATATCTTAAAGTAGTTTTCCAGTTGTGCTGATGGGTTTGTACAAATATAAGCAGTATTTTTTCCCTGTCAGTGCATCCCTGGAATACTCCTTTATGGATGACATTGGTGCCCTGGCACGTACCCTTTGCTGTTGCCACCTCAGTGACATCTGCCTACCAACACACACGGTTAGTTGCTCTGGAGTTTTTTTCTGGCCCTCTGTCATCTGCTCAGGAGGCCAGAGCAGATTGCTGGGGGGGAAGAACTCCTAAATGTATACTTGACCCTGGGTCTCGGGGATCCCAGTGGGATTAGTCTTGGCATGCAAAGGGCAACTAACATGATAAACTCTCGGCTGCCTTGTCTTACCTACGTCACTGTCACAGTACTCTATAGGTGGTGTCCTGGGATTACCTAAAGACATAAATATATAAATACCTTAAGAAAAAAAATACTTGTTTTACTCAAATCTTTCTTTAGGGTCAGCTTCCAGAGAAACCCAAAGTGAAGAAATTCCATTAAAAATAGAATATAAAGGGGCGCCTGGGTGGCTCAGTTGGTTAAGCATCTGCCTTCGGCTCAGGTCATGATCTCAGGGTCCTGGGATCGAGCTTTGCATCTGGCTCCCTGCCCAGTGGGGAGTTGGCTTCTCCCTCTCCGTCTGTCCCTTCCCACCCCTGACCATGTGCACTCTCTCTCTCTCTCAAAGAAATAAATAAAATCTTTTAAAAATAGAATATAAAAAGCAGTCTTTTACGTATGTAGTATCGGATTACATGACAGATGTTAAAAGCTCATCTAATCCTGTTATTTCTGAACCTGAAGTTCAGCAATGAGCTCCTCACAACCGAACAAAAGAATCGCATCCTCCAGGAACATTTCCTACATATGCCCTACGCTTCAGCCATAGTGAGCTACTTCCGTCATCTACGGGGACATTTTGTGCTTCCACGTCTGCATACGCTGGTTTTACGGACCCTGATATCTCTCTCTTATCAAGTACCTGGAAAGGGTCTACTGATCTTTGGATGTGCAGATAAACTATTTCCCCTACTATAAAGCTGGCCCCAGGCTTCCTTTACAGAGTGGATTTTTCTCCTTCGCTTGTTCTTCTGAGATGACAGATGAAAAAAAGTCCCCATCTGACCTCCAATTTTCAAAGATCACAATTTCAGATAGTTCTCGCATATATAAAGACTTAGGATGCCACCATGATAAGCAATGATCTGTTGAGCTGAAGATGACAGCTGCAGCCAGCTCCACTTGATCCCTGACTCGTGTCTGCCTGCCAGGCTCCTAAAGCTCGTCGTCAAACCAATGCTTCAAAAATAATGATCATTTCAAGCTTAGGAAATGCTGTCAAATAGTCAAAACTATGAATGATAAACCCAAGAGTGTTAAGAGTCCAGTGTTATTAGTTCTATTGCAATGGCTGTATTTCTGCTTCTGTAAATGAGTTCAACCACTTCAAAAGCCACTCCCTTTGTTCCTTGATTTCTTTTTGTATTTCTTTACATACGCATTTTCCATTTAGATTATGAGGTACCTACGGGTATAATTTTTCTTTCTCCCCAGACCCTAGTGAAGTGCAAGCCCATAACATGAACTCAGGAAGTATATGTTGAATATGAAAATAATGAAAACGATCATTTGGGCCATTACGTGGAGAACATACAGCTTAAGAAAGATGTCACACCGAGCGTACGAACACTCACTGGCTCAGACGTCAACCTGGAAGGAAAAAATCAAGTGAGTCCATTAAGAGAGGGGTAGTGAAGCAGGGATTGTGGGCATTTGTAATGTACCCTTGGCTGCCTCAGGGACCAGTAGGCATTTATGTCATAATTCTTTCCCTGAGCACATGTTTAGTGGGCGTTTACTATGTGCTAGCACTATGATTTTGCACAGTAGCTGACAGGAACAAAATGTGTACTTGCTACCGGGTAAGGACGTGTTTTACGGTCGTAGTTGCCGATTTCTATGGGGTATCCTGTCAGGTTTCCAGAAAATGTATTCTTAGCCTTGCTTCATGACTTTCTCAAACAAGATGATCAAAGAAATTACCTGTGGGTTTTCTATTCCTCTAAATGTGGAAATGCTGGAACGAATTCATACTTAAAGGCCTAACGATTTATTCTTTGAATATCTTTAAACACAGGAGACATTCCTGACAGAGATTTTAGATGATCGTAGTTGACCTAGATGTAAAAAGATGGAGGTATTGGCCTTGCAGATCCTTTTCCAGGATATAACTCTTGAAAAGAGACTTAAAATAATAATGAACACCATCGGTGCAGACTTCGTCAGAAGCCCAGCCAGTGTTTGGAAACACATCCTTCACAGAATCTGCATTTTCTGCTTTGACTGGTTTGTAGCATACCGGTTCCTTCAGGTTTTACCCCAGCATCACACTGTGTCCCTGTCTCTCTCCTCTAATGGGACCAGGAAAATTCAGACAAGGGAGGGAAAGCCTATCAAAAACTGGCACTATGCTTCTATAGACTTAAGTGCTGACGAGTGCTTCTTCAACCACCCTGTGTAGACCCGTTGCCTCCTTCTTCACTTTCTAAAGAGAGTTTTCCTGACTTAAATTACCAGGTTGCATGAGCCAATCTAATTAGAAATGATTAACTTGCATGAGAGGTGCTGAGAACTGAAGTATGGAATTTACTGTGAAGAATTCATAATGACAGAGAGGAGGAGAAAGAGGGATGTTCAGGAAGCAGCTAATGACTGACTTAGCTCCACCGTTTGTAACAGATCTCGGCGTTGCCTTCTTTGTTCCTGTGCGCCTGCTTCTGGTAAGGCTTCCATGCATAAAGAAATAAGTGTACAGTAGTTAGCTCTACGTGGACTGAAGAGCCAAGGTTTAATCTCAGTTGTGCACTGATGGAGTATAATTTGGAGATTCAGAGAAATGCATGAAATGCATCTAAATTTAGAATCTGACACAATGGTGGTTGCTAGGAGCTCAAAGAGAAATCAAGGAACAAAGGGAGTGGCTTTTGAAGTGGTTGAACTCATTTACAGAAGCAGGAAGGCTGTGTCTTATGATGTGGACTCTGTGCTGCTGTAGACTATTAGGATGAATGACTAAAGGATAGAGGGGTAGCTCGGCGAAAACGCCATAAAAGCTAGAATTCCAGGAGAGGCAGAGAGGTGACTCTCATTACAATGAGCCAGGACTCGAGTATGAAAGTCACATTAACAATGCCTGCATCTCGTGTCTAATTTCCTGCCTATTGAATCTCAAAAATTGTCTCCAGGTTTCATATAATGATAAATGTAAGGTATTTTATTTGATCTTGTCCTTTTTAAAAACCATATGCGCAATTTCGTTAGCCACTATCCATTTTTCTCTACTTCTGTTCTTTCTCTATTGATGCCACAGTCATTTCCTGACTTGCTTTGTTAGCAGTAAGCTGTATTGCACAAATATTCAAGAAGGGCTAGGGGTAAAAAAGAGAGCCACGGAACAAAAAAGAAATAATAATAAAAGTCTTAGTTTAAGTAGGAAGCATCTTGCTTGTGTAAAGTCTTTTAATTACCGAGTTCTCTTCTGCCAGCTCTTTCCAAAGTATTCCAGTGAACTCCTTCAGTCACCGAACAAGGTAGATCCGAATGGGATTCTAGGAACGATGACAAATTCCAATTGGACTCGGCAGCTAAGTCCTCACATAGTGTCTTGGGCTATTGCTAGACAGCCGTTGTGGAATATACGGTGCTCAAAAATCATTCATAAGACAAAGAGTTATCATGTCACAATCCCAGTGATGAAGTTAGACAGAAAACCTGCCACATTTGGAATAGGAGAGACAGTGCGGGTTTTTGTTTTTACTAATAATAATCTTCTATCTCACTAGCATTCCAGATTCTCTGTTCACAGATTTCTAAGAATGTCTTTATTCAATACAAGCAGATAACCTGCCAGAGAATACCCCTCCCTTCTTTCCTCACAATCTGCTTCAAATTTATTTTAAAACTACATTTGTTTCCATACAATCAGGAAAGTTTCCTCATGAGAGAATCTTACTTTTTCTGAATTTTTTTTTTTACCTTTTCCTAAAAAAAAAAAAAATAATGAGCATCCAGCGAAGCGTGCTGGTTCACTTATTCCTCTAACTCATGTATCATGTCATCAAATAGGTCCATTCAATACAGACCACCAAACAGGACCTTTCTAAGTGTATACACTTGCATACATGCCCGTATTCTCATATTAAGAGGTAAATAATGTCAGTAATAAGACCCAGTTTTCATGCCCTTGAGAAACTTTGGCCACATGAAGGCATCTCAGTCACCTTCAATCCCGTGGTCTAAAGACCTCTCCAGTGAATTCAGAGTGAAGGAATGTAGGGCTTAAAATGAGGGCTCTGGACCATGTAACTAAAATCTCCATAATATTAAGGGTAGAAGAAAAAAAGTATTTTGCCTAATGAAATGGAGGGAAAAATAATAAAGGATGGG